>NC_139218.1:88828845-89428845 GCF_055691185.1 Crinia signifera
TGTCATTTTTCACACTGTACCACCCCCACTATCAACGCCAACCCGAAGCGTGGCGAGTGCAGCGAGGCCGCGAGGGGCGGCGGTACGCGTCCTACCACCTTTTCATACCCCCACTATCCACGTCGGTGTGGAGTTGAGTATAGAAAGTGTGGCGAGCGCAGCGAGCAACCGAGCCCGAAGCAGGGCGAGCGCACGCGGATACCTTCACAGGTATCCGTGTCCCCTCACGGTCTTCACAGGTATCCGTGTCCCCTCGCGGGGCTCGCTGCGCTCGCCACGCTTCGGGCTCGGTGGCTCGCTGCGCTCGCTACACTTTCTATTCTCAACTCCACGCCAACGTGGATAGTGGGGGTATGAAAAGGTTGTAGGACGCGTACCGCCACCCCTCGCGGGCTCGCTGCGCTCGCCACGCTTCGGGTTGGCATTGATAGTGGGGGTGGTACAGTGTGAAAAATGACATTTGGGGTGCATTTTACATGATGTCAACTCATGTCCATAATTTCAGTGAAAAATGACATCGCATCGCATGAGATCGCATGCGATCTCATGCGATGCAATGCAATTTTTCCCTGTACAATGCACATCGTGGGAGCCGTGAAAGTACACAAGTACCAACCGATCATACAGCGAATAGATGTCTCAAGATGATATCACACTTTTTAAAATCACATTTTTTTCCTTCAAAACCGATTATTTAATAAGATGCGAAAATGCTCCCAAAAAGTGCGATAAAGTGTGAAGAAATGCGATGTGGTGCCATGTGATGCGAATTTATGACACATAAATGTGCGATTTTCCCTGCTGGTCATGTGCGATTTTCTGACCAACCGGAATGCGAATTAAAATTATAATTGTACCCCTGGATGTTTTTAATCAATAAATGTTTGTCCAACCTTATTTTAAACGTATTTATTGTGTCTACCGACACCACCTCACCAGGAAGAGAGTTCCACAGTTTGGTTGCCCTGACCGTGAAAAAAATGTTTCCTTCTAAGGGAACGAAATCTTTTCTCTTCTAACCTAAACTCATGCCCACGTGTCCTAGAGTCCTTCCTTGTAGTAAAAAGTGCGCTGGACAGTTCTTTATGTTGTCCCCTGATATATTTGTACATGTTAAGCATGTCCCCCCATAAACGTCTCTTCTCTAGCGTAAACAATCCCAATTTGTTCAATCTGTCCTCGTAGCTTAAATTCTCCATTCCCTTTATTAGTTTTGTTGCTCTTCTTTGGATTATTTCCAGTTCTATGATGTCCTTTTTATAGAGTGGGGCACAGAATTGTACTCCATATTCAAGGTGCGGTCTAACCAATGCTTTGTACAGTGGCATAATTACTTTGGAGTCCCTAGTTTTCATGCCCCTTTTTATACATGCCAGTATTCTGTTTGACTTGTTAGTTGCTATATGACATTGAGCACTGCACCCCAATTTGTTATCTATTTGGACTCCTAAATCCTTTTCAAGTTCTGAATTAGCCAGTGCCTCCCCCCTTAGATTATAACTAGCACATTGGTTATGTCTCCCAAGGTGCATAACCTTGCACTTATCCACATTGAATCTCATTTTCCACTTGTTTGCCCAATCATCTAGTTTATTAAGATCATTCTGAAGCACGGAGACTTCCTTAGTTGATCTAATTACTCTGCTCAATTTTGTGTCGTCAGCAAAGATGGAAACTTTGCTAAGTATTCCCACCCCAATATCGTTAATAAATATGTTAAATAAAATGGGCCCAAGTACCGACCCTTGTGGAACTCCACTTAGTACTGGTATCATATTTGATACTGCACCATTCACAACCACTCTCTGTTCTCTATTACACAACCACTTCCCTACCCATCTACAAATTCTTACCCCTAGTCTCAGTTCCTCCATTTTGTTTATCAACCTCTTGTGCGGCACTGTATCAAAGGCCTTAGCAAAATCTAAGAAGACCACGTCTACAGCTTTTCCATTATCAAGATTTTTGCTGACCTCCTCATAGAAGCCTAGTAAATTTGTTTGGCATGAGCCATTTTCCACAAACCCATGTTGGTTGATACTAATTAAACTATGAAGATCTAAATATTCCAGGATGCCATCCCTTAAAAACCCTCAAATAATTTTCCCACTATTGATGTTAAGCTCACAGGCCTGTAAAGAATTAAACTACAACAGTGCTTTCTTTGAAGTACCTGTCTGTACATACTTTTTTCAGAAAGAGTAATGCTGAAGGCTAGATATTAATTGTTTGGTGTTTCCATAAACGTAAAACATAAAAAAGTAACAAGAATGTGATCCAAGCAAAGGTGTCCCTTCATTAAAACGAAAAAAAAAAAAAAAAAAACTGTGGAAAATTCATTACACTCATTACATTTTTTAAAACAGGCAAATGTTCAAAATACATACAGATAGTGGTAGATTCTCAATTAGTTCAGTAATATTACTCAGGTGCATGAGGGAGGTTGGGTAAGTAAAACAAGACATTTTTTCCCAGCTCACTGAATAGTAGGAATAGTGAGGGGAAAGTGTTAATAGAATGTAAGGACATGCCGCACTAAAGCCACCAAGCCCAACCAGTCCAGGGGCACCGCACCCCACACCACCGTTACCCTAAATTGGGTCTACGATTAACCAGCAAGGAGCCACATGATAATGGCTCCTTACTTGATATATCTGAACTAAGAGCTACCTACCTTGGAGCAACCCCAGACTACTCCATGTGGCATATCAGGACCCATATCTCCTCCCAATATGTTAAATATATTTACCTTGAAATGTAATGTTATGAGTAAAGTTCAAAAGGGAACATTCCTTTAACAGTGTGAACTGCACACAAACTAACTTGATGAAATATCCAGCAGTAAAACTTTTCCTAAAACTGTGGCCAACAAGCAAAAGCCCAAAATAAAAGGGAAACAGCCGACCAACCTCTGTAACAGTGTGTTAAAGAAATTATTACAAATTGAGAGTAATTTTAATGTGTAAAATAACCTTTAAACAAACCCTAGTAAATAAAACTTACAGGAAAAAAAGTCCTGGTCAGATGTCCTCATGATGCCGCTCCTCCATCCATACTGACCGATAAGACAGATGAAAAGTCCCCATGCAGATTCATACCTGCATCGGAAATTGTTTAGCAACACAGATATTGGGCAATACACAGCATGCATTCACTATGCTGCAAAGCTTTATCCGGTGAATATAAAACTGCAATTCCAGAGAAGTCTAAACATCAAAACCGGCTTTTAAGTGCACCAAAGGTCTGTTCAATTATACCCTTCGATGCTCTATGTACCGCTTGATAACTTTTTCTGCGTCACCTACAGGAAAGTTCTTAAATTCCTGAAAGTGTGATTACTGGCTCAGGATGACGGAATCGTGGGCTGACCCAGGGAAAACTACAATCAAATCCCAAATCTTCATCTTTGAATTACAAACTACTTCAATTCTGAAAACATTTTTTTGATTCCTCAGGTAAGTGGCGCACGCAGTGGAGGTTTCTGAGTACCCAGAACCCCCCAGGAGTCTAAGGGCCCTAGGCTGAGGGTCCCCTCTTTCCATGGGTACAAGAATTTTAAAAATCGGCCCTTGGGAACCAGAGATATCTGACTTCAAAGCAGTGGTCCCCATCCATGCAGGTTAATTGCTCTTCCCAGTCAGATATTTCAGGTTTTGTCAAACTTAGAGTTTTTCTGAGGGTATATTCCAAAAGCTAGGACTCTCCCCCTTTGATGGACACTAGAAGCTTTTTTCTACTGTTCCCAGAACCAGAGATATCAGCCTTCCAGCAGCTGGTTATAGCACAAAAAACAGGAGGAAGAAGAGCCCACCCTAGGTAGGGTAGAGATCTAATAGGAGGGCGCTTTGCAAGGGTGGCTTCCCAGCAGCTGCTAGAGACAGGTTAGTCAATCCTGTAACTATACTAGAAGCAAAAAAGAAAAAGGGTAGTAGCGCTTGGAACAATTGAAATAATAAAATTGGATGATCTTTACAATATTTGACTTCAATATAACACAAATAAATACACTCAAATAAAACAGCACATTTGGATGTGCAACATGAATATTATGCTTAAAATGCAACAATTAAAAGCCCAATTCCACACTGTTGCAATACTGTGGAGAGTCTGTTCCTAGTACGCCCAGATTAGAAATGTGGATACATAGGGGGAAATTTACTAAAGGAAATTTGTAAAAAATAGGTGTATTTGTATCCAGAAATACACTTATTTTTGACATTTACTATCCGGAAAATACGGCAATTCGTATTCGTATTGATAGCACATCAATACGACTACGAATTGCCGTATTTTCAGGATAGTAAATGTCAAAAATAAGTGTATTTCTGGATACAAATACACCTATTTTTTTTTACAAATTTCCTTTAGTAAATTTCCCCCATAGTTACCGCTCCAAATAAGGTTATGGAATGAAGTGTCCAGAATGTCCTTATCTCCGAGTGGTCGGCCCAAGGAGGCACAAATTACTGAAATCCACTGGAGATGGTCTGAGGACAATGCAGTAGGCACCTTTGGATATTCGATGGCAGTGTAAATTGGAAAAGGCGGTGATCCAGAACTTGAATAGCTTCCTGATGTAGTCGAAGAAGGGAGATTGGCTCACCTTCTGGGCTGGTTCGGACTCCAATCCACAAGAAAGGGGGTGGCAAACGGGCAGCAGCACACTGACGCGTTTCGACGGTCCTGCCAGGTTGTGTTGCAGACGGATGCCTCTGGGACAGGATTGCGGGCAGTTCTTTCCCAAGAGGTGGATGGAGAGGAGAAGTCGATCCTCTACCTTAGCCAAAAATTACTGCCCAGGGAGCACAAAAAGGCTGTTATGCCAAAAACCAACAGGTCACACGAGCTTTCACCTCTTTGTTCGTGTGCATTCATTGCAAGAAAGCATGATCTGTGACCAACAAAAACTCTTGTCCCAAGAAATAATATTTTAAGACTCCACTGCCCACTAAATTGCCAAGCACTCCTGTTCTATAGTTGAATCTATAGAACAGGAGTGCTTGGCAATTTAGTGGGCAGTGGAGTCTTAAAGTATTATTTCTTGGGACAAGAGTTTTTGTTGGTCACAGATCATGCTTTCTTGCAATGAATGCACACGAACAAAGAGGTGAAAGCTCGTGTGACCTGTTGGTTTTTGACATAACAGCCTTTTAATTTTCAGGTGCAGCATCATCCGAGGAAGCAAAACCTCAATTTTGGATGCCCTTTTTTAGGAAGAGGATGAGGTGGCAAACCTCTCGAAAGTGGTAGAGGGATGTGTACCCAGGCAAATGACACAACGAGTGGTGGGGGAGGCAGAGAGCTTGCCTGAAAATTGTTAGCTTCATCAGGGTGGTTGAAGCTAAGGGAAAAGGAGTGTGGCAGGAACAGAATCTTTACACATGAAAGTAAAGTGGAAGATCCAGTCTATGTTTTAGAGCAAACAGCAGCAAAAAAACTGATGTGATCTAGTTGGCTTCCTAATAACAGTGTTTCCAGGGCAGAAGGCCATGGCTCTTGATGTGGAATAGCTGCCCAAGAGACAGGCTGGGGTGCAAGGGCTAGCTGTCCATTTTCAGCCTGCGGGGCAAACACAAGCAAGTGGCCCTGGTTTTTCTTCTAGCACACATATCCTTCCGATATGTGAAAAACGATAAGCAGCAAAAGTGCACTTACCATTTTTTATACATACAGTGGATGTATTCCCACTAGGCATGTGCTGAGGTTGGCACTGCTTTGGCAGTTGGATGGCCCCAACATAAAGGGTGAAATGACATAATGGGCAGCAGAAACTGATAATGTTGTGCCTTGAGGTGGCCTGACATGCCACCTTTGTGACTCCTCCACATGCCACTATTATGCTATCAGAGTCCTCCTCGTGCTATTATTTACATCAGTCTCCTTTGCATGCCACTAATGAGCCATTAGAATCCCTCATGCCCCTATTATGCCATCAGTCTCCTCTGAATGCCATTATAAAGCCATCAGACTCTTCCAAGTATGCCACCATACTCATCTGCATGCCATTATTATACCATCAGACTTTTTCACATTTAGATACTGTACACAGAGATTAGACATCATTCACTTCCCAGACACCTCCTTAACTATTACAGTACTTCCCAACAAGGAAACTTCTATTTTATACAGATTACCCAAATAGGGCCGCTGGATGCACACATTGGGAATGATTCCAGGCCTGATTGATCGGGCATGAATTTTGCACAGCCAGCGATCAGTTAAGCCTCCATCCTGCTCCAGTGAAAACCTGCCTTGTAAATTAATGGGTAGATTCGCACCTGATCAAATATGTCCATATCCCATCAGAAGCTGCTCACCATCAAATGATTTGGTACTCTTTACCTAGAAGGGCGCCCAAGATTTTGATCGTGGGCATCGTTAGTAAAAAAAAAAATTGCGTCGGTCGCATCGCATGCGACCAATGACCGCGATTTCCCATAGGGAACAATGTTAAATGTCCCAATAGACCCGATTTTCCTGTTCAATGTCCCAATTGACCCGATTTTCCATAGGAAACAATGTTAAATGGCCCACAGAGGCCAAATAGGCACCCTGAAGTGTGAAATGGCCCCCCCAATTGTTAACGCCACCCCACGATCAACGTCAACCCAAAGCGTGGCGAGCGCAGCGAGCCCGCGAGGGGCGGCGGTACGCGTCCTTCGACCTTTTCATACCCCCACTATCCACGTCGGCGTGTAGTTGAGAATAGAAAGTGTGGCGAGCGCAGCAAGCCCCGCGAGGGGACGCGGACAGCTGTGAAGCCCGCGAGGGGACGCGTATACCTGTGAAGGTGTCCGCGTCCCCTCGCGGGGCACGCTGCGCTCGCCACGCTTCGGGCTCGGTGGCTCGCTGCGCTCGCCACACTTTCTATTCTCGACTCGTGGATAGTGGTGGTATGAAAAGGTCGTAGGGCGCATACCGCCACCCCTCACGGGCTCGCTGCGCTCACCACCTTTCGGGTTGACGTTGATCGTGGGGTGGCATTAACAATTGAGGGGGCCATTTCACACTTCAGGGTGCCTATTTGGCCTCTGTGGGCCATTTAACATTGTTCCCTATGGAAAATCGGGTCAATTGGGACATTGAACAGGAAAATCGGGTCAATTGGGACATTTAACATTGTTCCCTATGGGAAATCGTGGTCGTCACATTGCATGCGATTTTTTAGTACATGCGATGCCCGCGATGGCCGCGATGGGTGCCCTTCTAGGTAAAGAGTACCAATGATTTTTACACTGGACACCAGTCATCGCAGCAGCCACTTACTTGGCAACTTCAATCACTTACTCGGTGGCTGCGATGAATACAGGCACATCTGGGCTGCTTCTGACATCACACATCCTCAGAGGCACGCCCAGTGTTTTTCTCACATGCCCAGCTTTTACCCTGACACTCCCACTAAACAGCCAGATACCCCCCCCCCCCTATATGTCTACTTCCTGTCAATCATCTTGCGATCAGCCATCAAAGGGAAAATGTAGCAGTTTTCCTTTGCTAGGCCTGGTCGCATCTTGCGCTTGCGTAGTCTACAAATAAAATTGCCCGATGTGCGAATTAGCAGTGGCATGATTATGTCTGAATCAGGCCCATTGTGTAATGTGTTTGCAGTTTAAGATTTTAAATAAAAAAGAAAAAAAAAGGTTGCAGCTAAATACACCCCTTACCTCTGAAAGCTCCCTCTTTCCAGGGCAACAGCAGTTGTATATGTGGCTACAGTGGGATGGAAGAAAAGGGAGTGGAAGTGAGCCGCACAAAGGCTGCTGGCCTGTCTGCACCCAGCAGCCAGCTAGCCAGTGACCATTTTGTCAGTGTTACCCCATGCTTAGGGCCCACTAAGCCCTGCCCCTTCACAGGGCCCCGATAAGCGCTCATGGAGCACTGCTAAGCCACGCCCCCTCACAGAGCCCTCCTAAGCAGCCGCATCCTGACACTGACAGCTGGGGAGGCAGGCAGCTGATCCTTCCAGACTGTCAGACATGTACAGCACAAGCGGCCCTAGTGCTGCATACATGTAATAGCCTGGGGGGGCACATGGCACCCTGCCCACCGGCCCAGCCCGACACTGCTGGGGTGTCTGTGGGCTACGGTAGGGACCACTGGAGTATTCTGAAGAGTTTGTACTATGTTGTGACACCTGTGTGCTGCAATACTGTAACCTTCTATGCTTATGCTGATTACCTGGCAAGCTGTTTACCTACTACAAAATAAAGTCCAAGACTTCATCTTATAAAAATCTCGAACCAGAAATACATGGCAGCACCAAACTTTTGTAGTGACAAAATTAATAAATTATACTTATGGCAAATATGGTTCCACTATTCATCTCTGTGGCTTGCTTATATCTTGTAAACATTCTATGTAGCTATTATTATTATTATTATTATTATTATTACTTTCATAGATCAGACCATATATCACACCACAAGGCTGTATAAACTGGGATACGGTCACTCGGTCAACAAGCATTAGGTCGACCACTGAAGGTTGACATGCACGACGGTCGATATGACTGAAGGTCGACAGGGTCATTAGGTCGACAAGCATTCGGTCAACATAGGAAAGGTCGACAGTCAAAAGGTTGATATCGTGTTTTTCATATTTCTTTGAGCCGACATGTGCCGACTGGTGGAATTTAAGGCCTACCATCCACTAGGGCATGGAGGGATAATACATTTTTGTGGTAAGCATAGAGGGGCACCATGACTGACGCTTAGCTAGCTCAGCAAGGGGAGGCGGTGCTACGCTACGGTGTCCATGTCGACTGTGGATTAAAAACATTCGGATTAAAAACATTTAAAAAACCATGTTGACCTTTTTCACTGTCGACCTTCCCAATGTTGACCTAATTCTTGTGTCGACCTTCAGTCATGTCGACCTTGTAGGACAAGTATGTGGTAGATAAAGATTGTTTCCATAAGTGGTCATAACACTGAAATAAGCACCAGAGTGGCAGAAACCAAATGTTAGGTGCCAGAGTAAAGAGTATGGATTAGAAGAGTCTTAGTAAGGGAAGGAAATACACATGAGGGGAAAAGTCCCTGCTCATAACATCTGAACTTCAAACACTGCTTTTGTCAGTCTACCTGGATAACAGCCAGTATTATTAACAAAGAGAACATTGTGAATCTACTGTGGATACAAAAATATAATTTCCATCATCATATGGTTACCAGTATTAGCAACACTGATGTATCCAATTATGTTTAATAGACCTCACTATATAAAACTGCCACTTAGATCAAGTTACAAAATAACTGAGCCATTTTCTCTATAAATACACCTCCGTTCTTGGGAAGCAGCCTATAAGAACAGATTTGGCCATTGCAGATAACACCAACATGAGCTCCACCGAAGATCCCGACTATCCACAGCAACTCATCAATTACAGAGATGGATTTTTAGTCTCAAAGGTACAAATTAAATATTACAGTATATTTAACTGTATTGACCAGTTGTCCCTATTTTCCAGGGAAATTCAATTTTTTCTTTTAATATGTTTTGATTTTTAATAATATTTACTTATTGTACAGCTTAATCCACCACATTCTACATATTGATCAAGATGCAAATCTGATGATTACACAGGCATCAGTTCAAATCTCTATATACAGTATGATATCTGAATGACTCACAGATAACATCAAGGTTGACGCCATATGGTTGACATACATATAATTGACATGGTCAAAAGGTCGGCAGACACAATAGCTACACATGGCAGTGGTCGACATTAGTTTTTCATGATGTCTTAATTTTTTTCAGTTCTTTACACACATTGGGCCTTATTCTAGTTCACTCTTTCTTCTTAGATGGACAAAACCATGTGCACTGCAGGGGGGCAGATTTAAAATGTGCAGAGAGAATTAGATTTGGGTGAGTTATTTTGTTTCTGTGCAGGGTAAATACTGGCTGCTTTATTTTTACACAGCAATATAGATCTCACTTTGAAGTAAAACCCCACCCAAATCTAATTCTCTCTGCACAAGTTACATCTGCCCCCTGCAGTGCACATGGTTTTGTCCATCTAAGAAGGATTTTGTCAGAAAGAGTGAACTAGAATAAGGCCTATTGTCACCCACGTGGACTCAGTATGGTAAATTGTGCAGAGCTTTGCACTGGCGGAGCAAGGTACCTGACCTGAAATGTGGTGAGCGATGTGAGAGGACGAGGTACACTAACGATTCATTTTCATGCTACCAGTGTGGTGCTGATGCACAAAGTTAGCTAGGCTCCCGTCCTTAAAATCAACATTATTTATTTATTAATTTAATACATTACAACATCATTTAATGTGACCACATCCTCAGCTCATCACACCTCAGTTTTGGACAACATTGATGACACTGGGTGCGGTCGTTACTTAA
Organism: Crinia signifera; assembly: GCF_055691185.1. Taxonomy (NCBI): domain Eukaryota; kingdom Metazoa; phylum Chordata; class Amphibia; order Anura; family Myobatrachidae; genus Crinia; species Crinia signifera. Next base: position 88,839,210 of record NC_139218.1, read on the forward strand.
AGGTATATGTTATGATCATTTCTATAGACACTCCCACTACTACTCTATCACCACCTCCCTGATACCTCACATTGTACATACCTCTTGTCCCGATTTGGACATTTTTATCTGCGTGTTATTTCTGGCAAATATAAACTAAAGTAATTTGAAAGTGCGTATTACTTCTGGAAAGAACTGATTGATCTCATGATCAGTATTGAGCCTTGTGCATATATTCTGGAAAAAAATTGAACGTTATGCAACGTAACATGTTATTTCGCAATTTCAGAACATCTTTGCTTGATGATAGTTAGATACATGATTTTGAAGGAAAAATATAAATATACAATGACTAGAATTATATATCTTTCACAATTCCACCCTTTGGTCAGGGACATTGTATATGTGCCCTGTCAACTCCATGGAACTTGAAGTTCACTTAACATCATCTCATGTAAGCTCTCAACTGTTCACTTCCTTTAAGTAACCTTCTGAATATAATGTAGGCCACATCTGTAAATTGTACTTAGGTGATAGCCTTGAAAAAGCTACTTAGTGAAATGCGCATTGGCAGCCCTCCTCTGTGAAATTGTAGCAATTTAGCCTGTTAAATTATGTAATGTCTGTTTGTCTCATGTAAAAATACCTCTGTTTAGTTAGCTCAGCAGCTCCTGTGCGAGTAGCGCTGAGGCGCAGCAGCACACGCCGGCCAAGGGGATTACATCCCTGGCAACAGGCATTAATAGGAGAGTGAGCGTCCTTGCCCACACTGGCGTATAGCCACAATCATTACTCGTGTACAGCAGCGCATAGTGTCATGTTCTGACAGCGCTAGCAGCACGTGTACACTCAGTGATCACTGTCAACAGTGAAGGAGATCCTGGCATAGAATCTAGTGTATACGATCTGACACAAGTTCCATTCACATATATATGTTATACTAACCCTTAATAGCGCATTGGTTATTTAAAACACAGAAGCGCAACACTAGTGGGGATACAATCTTAGGATTGCACAGTGTGTAGGGCAATCAGTGTTTGCACATTTATTGCGACATCTACCAGTAACTGTGCCTGTTAGAGAACTGTTTTGCTGTGCACATATAATCCATTTAAGCCTGTCAAATACGTCACTGGTATTGGCTTTCACTCTTGTATATGTGATATCAGAACTCGTTAATAGCGCATCAGAAAGCGTATGAGTTATCAAAACATAGAAGCACAGTGCGAGTGTTGATCCAATCTTAGGATTGCACAGTGTGTATGGCAATCAGTGATTGAAGACCCATCTTGGCAGTTAACAGGGACTCACTGTGTGCAGTACACCACTGGCATTTGCTTTCATTGATGTATATGTGATATATTAACTTGTCAACAGCGCATTGCAAAATGCAGTAGCTATTTTAGCACAAAAACACAATGCTAGTGTAGATCCAACTTGAGGATTGCATAGTGTGTATGACATCCAGCGATCACACATTCGTACTGGCAGCCTACCAGTGATCTTGCCCAATAAAGTAATGCATGTATGTGAACACGTGATTCATTAAACTGTGCACAACATACCATCAATACTGTTCCTACCTATGTATACGTGCCACATGAACTGTATGTAGTGCACCATAAAGCACATCAGCCATTTAAGCTCAGAAGTACAGGATCATTACAGATCCAATCGGAAGATTGCACAGTGTGTACGACCCACGTATATGTGCCACATGAATTGTATGTAGAGCACCTTATAGGATCAGCATAGATCCAATTGGAAGATCGCACAGTGTGCACGGCACTAATTGAGTGCACACCCTTTGACAATTACCAGTGACTCTGCCTGACAGATTGTGAGCACTAGTACAAGTGTAGGACAAATCTGTCCGCACGGATTATACATCTGCACCATATGCAGTGGTTCAGATAGAACTATCGTGGGCAGAATCAACCCCATTTGAGGAATATATACGCAGAGGGCAACACATTGCTTTGATTAGACAACAGACAGTGAGAATATCACTGTGTTAATCAAACACCATACACAGGCAATGGATCACTGTCAATAGTAAAGGAGATCCTGGCATAGAATCTAGTGTATACGATCTGACACAAGTTCCATTCACATATATATGTTATACTAACCCTTAATAGCGCATTGGTTATTTAAAACACAGAAGCGCAACACTAGTGGGGATACAATCTGAGGATTGCACAGTGTGTAGGGCAATCAGTGTTTGCACATTTATTGCGACAGCTACCAGTAACTGTGCCCGTTAGAGAACTGTTTTGCTGTGCACATATAATCCATTTAAGCCTGTCAAATACGTCACTGGTATTGGCTTTCACTCTTGTATATGTGATATCAGAACTCGTTAATAAGCGCATCAGAAAGCGTATGAGTTATCAAAACATAGAAGCACAGTGCGAGTGTTGATCCAATCTTAGGATTGCACAGTGTGTATGGCAATCAGTGATTGAAGATCCATCTTGGCAGTTAACAGTGACTCACTGTGTGCAGTACACCACTGGCATTTGCTTTCATTGATGTATATGTGATATATTAACTTGTTAACAGCGCACTACAAAATGCAGTAGCTATTTTAGCACAAAAACACAATGCTAGTGTAGATCCAACCTGAGGATTGCATAGTGTGTATGACATCCAGCGATCACACATTCGTACTGGCAGCCTACCAGTGATCTTGCCCAATAAAGAAATGCATGTATGTGAACACGTGATTCATTAAACTGTGCACAACATACCATCAGTACTGTTCCTACCTATGTATACGTGCCACATGAACTGTATGTAGTGCACCATAAAGCACATCAGCCATTTAAGCTCAGAAGTACAGGATCATTACAGATCCAATCGGAAGATTGCACAGTGTGTACGACCCACGTATATGTGCCACATGAATTGTATGTAGAGCACCTTATAGGATCAGCATAGATCCAATTGGAAGATCGCACAGTGTGCACGGCACTAATTGAGTGCACACCCTTTGACAATTACCAGTGACTCTGCCTGACAGATTGTGAGCACTAGTACTAGTGTAGGACAAACCTGTCCGTACGGATTATACATCTGCACCATATGCAGTGGTTCAGATAGAACTATCGTGGGCAGAATCAACCCCATTTGAGGAATATATACGCAGAGGGCAATACATTGCTTTGATTAGACAACAGACAGTGAGAATATCACCGTGTTAATCAAACACCCTACACAGGCACTGCATTAATCCACTATCACACTGTGGAATTTAAGCAGTAACTAGACAAGTATACTCAAGCTACAATATTCACAGAGTGATTTTTAATCTTTAAAATTTCTTTTTCTCTTTAAATCTATATCTTGTTTTAATATTTTCACTACTTACCTTAAGGTCTCATATCATTGACAAACTGTATTATCCAGCACCATTACAGAATGATGACCTACTAGCTCTTAATAAAGTTTAATAAATAAAACTTCTAAAAATAATCAAATACGTCAACAAATAAAGTATACACCTTTTATAGGTAAAAATAATATTTTATTACTGTGGAACAGGAGTGCATCCCAGTCAAACTGATTCACCTTTTTTCTCTTCCATTGTTATTGCTCATTTTTGAATCAGGGGATCAGCACCCTAAATTGCCAGGAAAGATATTTATAAAAATTTCCAGCGAATATAAGCACAATTATTCCACGATACCATACATTGCTTCAAAAGCACCTTATGGTGCGGGTCTCTCCACTTCTTCTCTTCTCACATCTGTAAATTGTGTAGATAATCAGAAACGGTATTTTGATCACAAGAATAAACTTTGCCCCTTAAGACTTTATATTTGACAACTATTTCCCCATTCCTGAGAACCATGGCCTGGGATCTAAACATGACCATTATGCATAATTTACAATATTTTTATCATAATGTGATTCTCTAAATCCCTCCCTCATATCACAGATTTCATTCAGGGATCTGTAACCAGGGCCGGCGCTACCCACTCAGCAGCTCCTGCAAAGCAGGGAGGCGCCATGCTGAAAAGGCGCCGTCTCCCTCCCTGCTCTGCTAAAGCTGCCTCAGCCCTCACTGTCACTGCCTCCTGCAGGCCGCCCGCGGGCGGGCGGCAGTATAAAGATTTGCTCCCTGCACCGCAAGTGCACACAGCCTGTATGCCGCCCACAGTGCATGTCTGACAGCAGGCGGCAGTATGGAGAAGCTGAGCAGCTCCCTGCACCGCGCGCACACTGTCCTCCTCTTGCGACCTGCCCCCTCTTCCTTACGGACACTTGCGCTGAGGCATGTAGCCCTGTCTGTGAATGCCTGGATGACATGTCCCCTACCCATGGCTCCCTGCGCCTGTCAGCTGTCAATCAAATGATGAACAGGCAGCAGCGCCTCCCCTTCCTTCCCTCTTCTCAGTGTGCTGTGCCAGTGCCACTGCCAGTCCTCAACACTCCGCCCCCTCTATCTCCTCCTTCTCTCCCCTCCTTTCCCCCTCAGTCATGAGAGGGGTGTAATGGCGTCCTCAGCGTCCTGCCTACGCAGATAGAAGAGGAGGGACTGCACAAGAGTTAAACAGCAAAAGAACAGTAAGTCTTTTATTATACATGTTTATAACAAATTTTTTAATAATTGTAGATTTATTTTATATTAATTTAGACACTTTTTACATAATGGGCTGGGTTATGTGCCTAAAGGTGGCCATACACGCTGCAATAGCAGCCGGCAATGCGATTTGCACTCCCGCGAGCATCGCATCGCACAGTACAAAAGGTATGTGCTGCACATACTTTTTGTACTGCTTTTGGATGGCATCCCACACACATTGCATGCATGCCGTGCGATACGATCTTGCCCATAACAAATGTGATTCTTGCAGCGTGTATTGGCACCTTTAGTGCCTGCAACATTTTGCGGACACAGCACTGAGATGGTGTATTCATACATGTACATGCACCCGAGATAGGATCGCATGTTGCATACACTCCCACAATCGGGCTGCAGCTTGTTGCAATGGCAATGTGAAAGGGCGCAAAATTTATGGTTTGCAGGAGGGCGCCGGACACCCTAGCACCGGCCCTGTCTGTAACATTGGCAGTTAAATATTTACAATAATGTTGTACATGAAACAATATTCTACAGATTGGGTTACTAAATAGTCCAAAATGATTGTTATAATACAGGTTGAGTATCCCTTATCCGAAATGCTCGGGACCACGAGCATTCCGGATAAGGGAATATTCCGGTTTTTGGAATATTTTTTTTTAGCCATACTTACCTGCCCCTGGTGGGTCCCCGATGGTCCCTCGGCGTCCATGGAGTCCTCCGGCGTCCACAGCAGGCCACCAGCACCATCTCCGGCATCTCCAGCGGTCCTAGGAGTGCTTTGCGCAAGTTCCCAGGCGCGCCGGTGACGTCACCGGCGCGCGCGCACTCGCGCAAAGCACTCCTGGGACCGCTGGAGACGCCGGAGAGGATGCTGAAGGCCTGCTATGGACGCCGGAGGACTTGGTAAGTATTAAAAGAGGGTTAGGGGGGGGGGAACAAAAAAAAAATTGAATTATTCCAAAAAACCACGGTTTTTGGAATAATTCGGATACGGGATGCCCGGATACGGGATACCCGACCTGTAGTTCATTGCTTTTTAGCTTTAAGTTCATGTCTATCATATTTAAAAGTTTCATAAAGGTAAGTAACTTTGGGTTAGATTTATTAAGCTCTGTGAAGTGATAAAGTGTCTGTTTTTTATCACTGGACAATCAGCTCCTACCTGTCATTTTTCAAACCAAGCCTGTAACTTCACAGTTAGGAGCTGATTGGCCGGTGATAAAAAAAATAACATTTTATCACTTTACCGAGCTTAATAAATCTACCCCATAGTCCACAAATTGTGCAAGATCAATAATCTCTTGTTGATTGTCCAAATAGCCACAATTTCCATATGTAAAGTTATTTGTCAAGGTGGTAACAATACGATATTTTACTGAAGAATTGATAAATGGCATATATTTTCTAATAACTTGAGTAATGTCTCTTAAAACATCGATTAACCTGTGAAAAGACTCTTTTCAACTCATCATGAGATATTGTGAAAAACTGTGGTACAATATTTATTTTTCCCAAAAGACCTTCAGAATTTATTGGTAACTATTTCTAAACATATTTCTCACAAATATGGTAAATACATTTTTGGCATAAAGAAAAGAACATCAAACTCTAATACTATGGTGGCAACCATTATCCTTAATTGACAAGTTTGAACTATGGAACATTGTGGAACATTCATATATAGTGTAAATTCAACTATGGAACATTGTGGAACATTCATATGTAGTGTAAATTCAACTATGGAACATTGTGGAACATTCATATGTAGTGTAAATTCAAATACTTAATTGTTGTAATCTAAAATGCATGTGATAAACTAATGGATGGGTACTTAGACCATGCACCTCTACTAGGACTCTCTCCAAAGTAGATAATTCTAAATACTGCAATGCCCATGCACTCAACAAATGTAATCTTTTCTTTAACATTGTCACGTGAGTATAAAGTCAGTTATAAGCAATGCTTTCCATCTTGAATTCTCCTAAATTCAAATCAGCCTTTGTATCTGCGCTCAATTTAGAGTCTTTAGGGGATTTTTAAGTTGGTTCTCTCACTGTTTTGCAACCTTTATTGCTGTATCTGTTGTCAGAAATACTTGCCAAGGGCCGTCCCATCGATCTTTAAGGGAACCTGAATGCAAGACACTTCCCCACATAACATGGTCTCCAGGCTGCATAGCATCTGCTGGACCAAATTAAGAAGTTGGTTCAATCTGCTGTTGAACGCGACAAAGATCTTGTAACTACTTAGATAAGTGGACAATTTGTTGATCAATCAAATCATTTTGCAATTTTAAAGTCAGTCTTTGGATTAATACTGTATCTAGGCTGCTATCCAAAGGCCTAGGTGTGATACAAATACTATGAAGCACTGGTGTAGTGCTTCTGGTCATGCCATTTCTTTATCCTTTGTAAGTCACTTTTCTAACCATATTTGGGATAATATGACATATGTATTTTTTTATTCTATTCCCATCATTTCACACATTCTTTGAAAAACTGTCCCTATAATATGTTTTCCTTGGTCATTTTCTATGACACGTGGTAAACCAAATCTACACACAAATTCTTGCTAAATCTTTTTTCTGGTAGTAAATTTCTCGGTATCAGATGCAGTAGGCCATACCTCTAACATATCAACACTTTCATATACATACATTAACCTTTTCTGTAACTGAATAAAATCAATAATATCAATTTTCAACCTCTACAATTGTGACACGTCTTAACTTAATAGGTACCATTTTCTCTACATTATTTTTTAAACAAATATTACCGCTTTACCATTTGGCTGTAGCCACTTTTTATGCACCCTGGTAGATACCAATAAGATGGTACAGTATCATGCTATTCATACTATCTTATCCCAAGGGTAGCAACCCATGGCACACTCTGCTAATGCTGGTAACTATTATCGAGTTACTGGTTTGTCTTTTAAATCAATCCAAATACTATCCTATCTCTGATTACACTGTTCCTCCCTAAGGTTTAACTTTGTAAGTACTCCTTTTGATACTGTTTCAGTAGATAAAATGTAGTATCATTAGAAAAAAAAAAATCAATTGTATTGTTGTATCCGGATGCCACGGGAGTGTGACTACCTCCTTGGTGATAATGTCAACAAACTGATTGTTATCATTGGAAATACAGTAGGAGCAAGTTTCATCTTTGCTCTTTTGTCCATAACTAGCCATGGCTAGCCATGGCTATTCTATTGTTCTCAGCTGCAATACGTATTGTATTGCAGCTGAGAACAATAGATTGTAGGATCAGTTTGACTAGTATGCGCTTGGCATTTACTAACTGCAACCTCCTATGGTAACTGCATTGCATGAGTTTTTTCTACAGTTTGTGAATGTTCAGTAGGTGATCCTGAAGCTGTAAGATAACCTACATGCTTCAAAAACTTGCACCACTACAAAATTCTCCATTCAGTATAATGTTGACTCTTTTCTTTCAGCAATGTGACAAGTTCAACTTTTCCCGAGTGTGGTGGACCCAATGACTAGGCTTCTATGATTTTATCATGTGTAGTGAAACATCATGTGTCTATTATCTACCATTTGAGCAATTATAGTAATCACACTCATTGCCCTCTTCTTCACATTCTATCATCCCTTCCTTGGGAAGAAGGAACAATGTAGCTGGTCAAATAAATTTGGACAAAGAATGGATATTTTGCTATCGAGCAGTTTAAAAAGTAATTTCTTAATAAACAGCTTCCTTTACTAAACCATAACAAGATGGTCATAACTCTGAATGTTGTTCTCTGTTAGAATTTTGTACAGTCCCTTATTAAATGCATTAATTCATTTATTTATTAACAGTTTCTTATATAGCACATACATATTATGCAGTGCTTTACAGAGAATATTTGAACATTTACATCAGTCCCTGCCCCAGTGGAGCTTACAATCTATATTCCCTACCATATGTACACGCACACACAGACATTCTAGGGTTAATTTTGTTTGGAGCCAATTCACCTACCAGTATATTTTTGGGTTGTAGGAGGAAACCGGAGTACCCGGAGTAAACCCATGAAAGTACGGGGAGAATGTACAAACTCTGCACAGTTAGGGCCATAGTGGGAATCGAACCCATGACCTCAGTGCTGTGAGGAATTAATGCTAACCATTACACCATCCGTTCTGCCCATTAATAGTGTCTGCCAGTATTACCTCTTGCAGAAAGATTTTTAAACCTTAATTGTCCTCACTGTCAAGTATACCTTCCTTCGGAAGGATTCGGAGGATTCAAATCACCTCTTAATTAACTTAGTTGCCCTTTGCTGGACCATTTCCAGTTCTACACTGTCCTTCTTATAATGTGGAACTCAGAATTGCACCCTGAACTTTAGGTGAGGCCTAACTAGTGCTATATAGATTGGCGTGCTTCCAAAACTATACCTTGCTTCAGCGTGTGTATGATTAGGTTTGTAAGAGTCAAAAGTGCTATCTCCTACTTGGAGACTCTAGCAAGGGACACATGTTCTGTCTGTGCGTAGTATCTGTGTGACTACATGTGGAACAAACAAATGTAATGTATGTTGTAGTACAATGTCTTTTGTCTTCTCCACCAACACAACTGGTAGAAACTCAACCAATGATATCCCTGTGGCTATGGCTCGTAGACAAGTATAGTATGTAATGCTTTTCCTATTGTGTCTAGCTGGGTACTAAAATATCACATTGTATTGTGTCTGTCATCATGATCTTATATCTATAAAATATATATATATATGTAGATATACATAAATAGTCCAAAATGATTGTTGTAATATCTCTCATGCTAATGAGGCCATGATGTGGGTGCGGGGGGGCAGATGGGTGACATCACCGGATGTCAGCTGCCTGCCCATTTCCATTCCCAGCGTCTACGCATATGCTCAGAGCGACCATCGAAAGATGTGGATAGATCCCCCTGGCCTGCGAATGGATATTACTGTGTAACATCCATTCATTTGACCTGCTGCCAACCATTCACAAGGCGGGGTTTGGTTGCCACTGTTAATTTGCAGCCTTGCGAATCCACCAGGATAATCCCATTATGTTACATACAGTATGTTTGCCCCTGACACCATTTCATGTCCCTCACACAATAATTTCGCTTACAAATTTTGCTCTATAGTAAGGCTTATAATTGCTTCTAAAATACCTGCTCATTGTCAGGGATGCCATGCTTGTTGTCAGGGATTCCATGCTTGTTGTCAGGGGTTTCATGCCATGGGTTTCATGCTCATTACAAGGGGTATTCCACAACGGTGCTAGCATTCCCAGCACTTCCAGTTAATGCTATAAGTGAAGTGTCATTGGCGACCATGGATCGCAGGTGTGGGATCACAGAGCACATATTTTCATGCATGTTATCATGCATGTAATACAGTATATGTGCAGTATTGATCCCCTGGGGATCGCCATCATTGTTTGCATTGTGTGCCTTGCAGCACCTTTGAATCAGCATAAACCAGTGCAGTGTTAAGCCCACCCCATGGACTATTGGTCAAGGGGATGGGCTTCAAACTGTAGCTTATGCTGATTCCTGGGCAGTGCTGGCAATACCCAGGGGATTCATCCAGCACATTTATACATGCATGATAACATGCATGTATATATATGTAAACTGTGACCCCCCCCTTCACTCTTTGGTTGGCGCTGCAGTCCAGGGTCTGCAGCCGCCTCTGGTGGTATCTATACATTTTGTGCCCACTGCCCACATATGGGATTTTACTGTTACTTATACACAATGCCCCCAGTACTGCCACTTACACATAATTACCCCTGTAGTAGCAGTTACACATAATGGCCATTATTCAGATCTGATTGCGTGTGCCGCAGGCTCTACGGCTCACTTCCACAGTGCTGCATCATCACCGCAAGATGCAGGCTGGAGGTACTCTTGCAATATCACACCTCCAGATGCGTCTGAGCAGCGGAGCTCCGTGCGCTCAACTCTCTCTATGGGGGTTATGTTGGTTCACTCCTTCTGGCAATTTCCTTCTTAGATGGACAAAACCATGTGCACTGCAGGTGGGGTAGATGTTACTTGTGCAGAGAGAGTTAGATTTGGGTGGGGTTTTACTTCAAAGTGAGATCTATATTGCAGTGTAGAAATAAAGCAGTGAGTATTTTCCCTGCACAGAAACAAAGGGGGAAATTTACCAAAATGGATTTGTAAAAAATAGGTGTATTCGTAGGCAGAAATAAACCTATTTTTTACACATTTGTATTTTCGGGATTTACAATCCCGAAAATACAACAATTCGTATTCCTAAAGATGGAACATTCGTATTTGTATTTACAAATAAGAATGTCTACACCATCGATAGAATACGACAGAAATCACCATTCAAAAGAATGGTGGTTCCTGATTTACTAAGCAGCCGTATTGATAATACGGCTGCTAAGTGGTGTAAAACACCCACGCAAATACGACAGGAAAATACACCTTACTTTCCCTGTCGTATTTGCTTTAAGCCTGCACGGATCAGTCAGATCCTTGCAGGCTTTAGTGTAAAAAAATATAAAAAAAAAATATATAAAAAAAAGACCAGCGTGGTGTCCCCCCACAGCTGTAACCAGCACCAGGCTGAAGGAGCCGGGGACGGTAATTAAAAATCAGGGAACCCGACAAATAGGGGTTCCCCGATTTTTAACAACCAGCCCCAGGCTCCAGGTCCGGGGCTGGTTCCCAAAATACGGGGGACAAAATTACTAGGGGTCCCCCGTATTTTAAGAACCAGCCCCAGGCCAAACCAGCCAGCAGGGTAATGCCACAACCGGGGGACACTTATTATATAAGGTCCCGCGGCCAAAACATTAACCCTACCGACCAGTCGACTGGCCAGGGGCCCTGGGGGAGTGGGGACCCCCCCAATGAAGGGGTCCCCCCCCTCCAGGACTTACCTGACCAGGGTGAAGCCTGGTGCTGTCCTCGATGCCCCTGGGCGGTGGGCATCGAGCTGATAGTGGTGTAAAAAATAGAATAATCTATTGTCTAATACTGGGGCACAATGAGTCCCAGCAAGCCTCCCCCGCAAGCTGGGACTTGGAGAACCACAAGTCCCAGCCTGCGGGGCATTAAAGGGCCCGCTGGGTCTTGTAGTTCCACAGTATTAAAAATAGTAAAATAAAACACACTGACACACACTTAAAATAAAACTTTAATACATACAAAGCCCATACATACTGATACTTACCTATCTTCTTCCCGTAGGTAGCCCTGGTCATGATGTCCTGGTCCTGTGTCGGCGTTCTGCTCCATGTCGACGTCGCTGTCGGCGATGGCGTCCGGAGTCCGACGAAATCCATGGAGGAAGCTGTGGAAGGAAACCATACTCACCTGTCCCATGGCGACGTAGTCCAGGTAAGGGTCTGCAAAAAAACAAACCGACACTCGAAACCAGACCGGACAGATGAGCCGCACGGTGTTTGTGTACATCGTGCGGCTCCGCCTCCCGAATGCTGCTATTGGCCGCCTTGCGGCCTAGCGGCCAATCAGGAGCCGCTAGGCCGCAAGGCGGCCAATAGCAGCATTCGGGAGGCGGAGCCGCACGATGTACACAAACACCGTGCGGCTCATCTGTCCGGTCTGGTTTCGCGTGTCGGTTTGTTTTTTTTGCAAAGACCCTTACCTGGACTACGTCGCCCTGGGACAGGTGAGTATGGTTTCCTTCCACAGCTTCCTCCATGGATTTCGTCGGACTCCGGACGCCGTCGACATGGAGCAGAACGCCGACACAGGACCAGGACATCAGAACCAGGGCTACCTACGGGAAGAAGATAGGTAAGTATCAGTATGTATGGGCTTTGTATGTATTAAAGTTTTATTTTAAGTGTGTGTCAGTGTGTTTTATTTAACTATTTTTTTTACTGTGGAACTACAAGACCCAGCGGGCCATTTAATGCCCCGCAGGCTGGGACTTGTGGTTCACCAAGTCCCAGCTTGCAGGGGAGGCTTGCTGGGACTCATAGTTCTACAGTTTAAAACAATAGTTTATTCTTCTATTTTTTACACCAGAATCAGCCCGATGACCACCGCCCAGGGGCATCGGGGACAGCACCAGGCTTCAGCCTGGTCAGGTAAGTCCTGGAGGGGGGGGACCCCACTCCCCCAGGGCCCCTGGCCAGGCTGACTGGCCAGAGGGCTGAATGCTTTGGCCGGGGGGACTTGTATAAAAAGTCTCCCCCCGGCTGTGGCATTACCCTGCTGGCTGGTTTGGCCTGGGGCTGGTTCTTAAAAAACGGGGGACCCCTAGTCATTTTGTCCCCCGTATTTTGGGAACCAGCCCCGGACCTGGAGCCTGGGGCTGGTTGTTAAAAATCGGGGAACCCCTATTTGTCGGGTTCCCTGATTTTTAATTACCGGCCCCGGCTCTTTCAGCCTGGTGCTGGTTATGGCTGTGGGGAGGACCCACGCAGTTTTTTTTTTAATGTTTATTTTTTTTTCTAATTTTTTTTACACACTGCAGCCTGCACGGATCTGACTGATCCGTGCAGACTGCTAGAAAAATTCGTATTAGCGGCCGTATATATGGCCAGCTAATACGAATGAATACGACATCGGAGGGTTACAAAGCAGTTGTATATGAGTGCTTTGTAAATCCCCCTCCGGAACACGACTTTGCATACGACTTAAACAGTCGTATGCAGTCGTAGGGAAAATACTAATACGAAAAACTAGGTTTTTCATATTAGTAAATTTCCCCCAATATATCCAGTGAATGTGTCATCTGATGTTTTGGACAAAAGATAATCTAGAGATAACCATTGATACGCCTACACTCATTTTACAATTGTGAGTAGTTTGTAAGGGGGAATCCCAGAACTTATTTCCACTCCAATTTCACACTTGTTGATTTTACAGTGTCTGCTATAAAAATACTTGTGCATTATAACAGTACTACATGAGGATCTTGGCACCTCTGTGTTTTTCTTTCCTATGTACTAGTCTCCCAAAAGGAAGAAACTACTGGGGGGGGGGGGGGGGGGGAGAAGAAACTCAGATCAGGAGAGTAAAATCCATTTTATTAGCGCTTTCACATAGGTGTAGGGGTTTTATCCTTGAATCTGTGTCTTTGCTTGGAGGGTTGGTGTAACTTTCCTTTTCTCTATCACCTATTACCTAAGCCGCTATAAGCGCAATCGTTTTCTCCCCCCTTTTTTTCACAGATTCACAGAAATGTGTCAGCTGTGAAATGCCACACTTAAAATATGGACAACTTTCATTACTTGTGCTTAGTTAGTCTTTCTTTGCTCCATAACATCACCATTCTTATAATTAATATGCATATGCACACATGGTGGGAAATGATAGCAAGTTATGTGGTACAACACATTATTATCTCCATTTTGCAACTGCCAAAAACCTAAAAACTCATGCTTATTAATATTGTTCTATAATTTCCATGTATTTAGGCCATGTTTACAGCATGTGAGCTGGGAGTTTTTGACTTGCTACATGAAAGAGGGGAGCCTCTAACAACAGCAACCATCGCTGCTTGCTTATGTACCAGTGTAGATGGAACAGACCGGCTGCTCGCTGCTTGTGTTGGACTGAAACTCCTGGAAGCTGAAATGAAAAACGATGAAGGTAACATTGTTTTCAGAATGAGACTTTATCTTTTGAACTCTGCAACCAAGGGATCAACTATAACAGTGGTTCCCAACCTGGGGTACTAGTACCCCTGGGGGTACTCTGCAGACCAGTTGGGGGTACTTGAAAATAATATTGGTAATGGTGGAAGAAGTCTCCAGGATAAGTCTCCCATTGCCATGGAGACTAATCACTTACATCACTTCCGGTTCGGGCTGCATCATCATTAGCGTCTTCTCATGTTGTTGCCCGATCAGCAATCCACTGGGAGCTACCTGTGCTGCCACAGGTGGATAAAGCAGTGGCATTAATCTTACAGGTGTTAGTAGGAACCCCGGAGACAATACACAGCCAGCGGCCAGACACAAAGGGACTCATTTCCTGACCACACACTACTCCTCAGCTACTCCTTAATATAAGGACATGCATAAGGACACACATACCGCTCACTTCCACTCCACTTGTACAGTAAGTACTGTGGATAGTTCAAATTGAGAGGAGGGGGTACTTATAAATGAAAAGCTTAATCAAGGGGTACGGGAGAGAAAAAAGGTTGGGAACCACTGAACTATAAGGTTTACAATGGTCACAAAGCTAATCAGAGGCTCAATGAGCCTATGCTACTGTAATGGTTCTTAACATTCAAGTGGAAGCATGATAAGTGATGTAACTATAAATTTAGCTCCCCCTGCCAAAAAAGTTTCTAGTGCCCCCCATGCCTCATACATTACACCACACCGTAATGCACCTTACACTATATGCCACTGTAATGCCACTTACAATATATGCCACACACTGTATTGCACCTTACACTATATTCCACACACTGTAATGCTCCTTAACCCCTTCCCGACATTTGACGTACATTTACGTCATGGCCGGGATGTACTTCCCGACACATGGCATAAATGTACGTCATGACTTTAAACTGTCACTGCGTCTCGAGACGCAGTGACAGAGGGACGATGTCTGCTGTCCCTGACAGCAGACATGTCCCTGCATGCCCAGGGGGGGGCTGCGATGTCGCCCCCCCGTCGGCGATCGCTGTGATTGGCTGTTCAGTGTGAACAGCCATTCACAGCGTTTTCCTGTGTTACCAGCGAATCAGACGCTCGGTAACACAGGTGTCAATCACCGCCGGGCGTCAGGGGGCATGAGGGGGTCATCGGTGACGATGACACCTCACCCCACCCTCACCCCACCTGCCCCCAAGGCTGTGATTGGTCCGTGGGACCCACGGACCAATCACAGCCAAGGCGCGACATTTAAACTAACGGTGACTGCGCTGCAGACGCCATTCCGGTCTGGAGTAGCGTACAGAGCGGTCACCGTGCCTATCTGCCGTGATACTGACCTGATCCTTGCTAATACTTACCTGATCCTTGCAAATACCTTACCTGATTACCTGATCACTGCTTGTAGCGTGCTGGACGCTTCCTGGATCTGACTTCTTGGGACTTCCTGCTGCTGCTGCAGTGTGATAGAGAGATAGAGAGAGAGATAGAGAGAGATAGAGAGAGATAGAGAGATAGTGACAGAGTGAGCTATATTTTGTGTCTGCTACCCCCCCTTTTTGGGGGTGCAGGGGTTTTTTATATATATATAGTGCTGCTGCTGCAGTGTCATAGTGATAGATAGTGATAGATAGTGAGAGATAGAGAGATAGAGAGATAGAGAGATTTGTGTCTGCTACCCCCCCTTTTTGGGGCTGCAGGTTTTTTTTTTATATATATATATATATATATATAACTGTCAGTGCTGCTGCAGCAGTGTCATAGAGTGATAGATAGTGATAGATAGTGAGAGATAGAGAGAGATAGTGACAGAGAGTGATAGAGAGTGTATATTTTGTGTCTGCTACCCCCCCTTTTTGGGGGTGCAGGTTTTTTAGTGTCCTAGAGTGATAGATAGTGAGAGATAGTGAGAGATAGTGAGAGATAGTGAGAGATAGTGAGAGATAGTGAGAGATAGTGACAGAGAGTGATAGAGAGTGCTAAATTTTGTGTCTGCTGCCCCCGCCTTTTGTGCTGATCACTATATCTGAGGTGATCAGCAACTTTTTGGGGGTGCAGAGGTTTTTTTTTTTTTATATATATACCTGTCAGTTGCTGCCAGTTGCACCAAAGGTTGTGCACCTGCTGCCCCTCACTGGTAATCAGTGTCGCATCACTGATCACCTTTTTTTTTTTTTGTGGGGTCTTTTTTAAAAAAAATTTTTACACACACTGTGATTTTGTGGGTGTCCTGTGGCCACTGTGCGCTGATCAGTGACGTACATCACTGATCAGCTTTTTCGGCACAGGGTTGATCTATTTTTTTTTTTTTTTGATCAAATTCCTGTTGCCTTTGAGCGCTGTTCAGTGACAGACGTTACTGACCAACATCTGTGCTCAATTTTTGGCGCAGGACCTTTTTTTTTTTTAACCCCTTCAATTTTTTTTTTTTTTAACCCCTTCAATTTTTTTTTTGGGTATAAAGTATTTTTTTTTTCTGCACTACATACACATTACACACTACATTCCCCCCAGGTTGAAATAAAGTTTGTACCCCCCCCTACACTATACACGTGTTGAAACATTTCACTACCAGTAACACAAAAATAAAAATGGCATCCCAAATGTCATCCCAAATGTCATCCCAGTCATCCAGAAGAATGTATTCAGCAGAGGAGGCATATGCCATGCTTGCTTCTGACTCTGACTCAGCCAGTGATGCAAGCGGGGAATTTGAAGGATTCGCCTTAAGCTCCTCTTCCTCCTCTGGTGATGAGGGACCCCCTCAAAGACGTCCCCGTAAAGCAGCTGAGACCCCCCCCCCAATAATTGATCTCGTATGGACCCCACCACCAGACAATTTTGAGCCCCAGGTTCCTGAGTTTTTGGCCATGCCAGGAATCCAATTTGATTCCACAGGTCTCAGAGAAATTGACTTTTTCAAATTATTTTTCTCTGATGATTTTATAAATTTAATGGTGGACCAAACTAATTTATATGCCCAGCAGTTTATTGCTCAAAACCCCACGTCATCATTTGCTAGGTGGACCCCTGTAGATGCAGTAGAGATGATGACGTTTTGGGGTCTGGTGTTTCATATGGGCATAGTAAAAAAGCCAGAAATTAGGCAATATTGGAGTACAGATGTTCTGTACAGCACCCCATTTTACCGTATGGCCATGCCCCGGGCTCGATTTGAGACGATCCTTAAATTTTTGCATTACAACGATAATGCACAGTGCCCACCCAGAGATGATCCCACCTTTGACCGGCTATTCAAAGTCAGGCCGGTCATTGATCATTTCAGTGCCAAATTTGAAGACATGTACATCCCAGATAAATTCATTTGCATAGACGAGTCCCTTATACATTTTAAAGGAAGGGTTAAATTCCGCCAGTACCTTCCCAGTAAGAGGGCAAGGTATGGCATAAAAATGTATAAGCTGTGTGAAAGCACCTCAGGGTACACCCACAGGTTTAGGGTATATGAAGGGAAGGATTCAAGAATTGAACCGCCAGAATGCCCCCCCTCCCTCGTAGGTGTTAGTGGAAAAATTGTCTGGGATTTAGTGCACCCCTTCCTGGATAAAGGTTATCACCTCTATGTGGATAACTTTTACACTAGCATCCCCCTGTTTAAGGCCCTTGGTTCAAGAGGTACAGCAGCTTGCGGTACTGTGCGCAAGAACCAAAGAGGCCTCCCAAAAACGCACATTGCCCAAGTACTGAGAAGGGGTGAAAGCAGGGGAATATGCACCGAAAATATGTTGTTGGTCAAATATAAGGACAAGAGGGATGTCCTTATACTGACAACAATTCACGGAGACAGTACCACCTCCGTCCCTGTACGAGGTACCAGTACCCACACCTCAAAACCTAATTGTATCCTGGATTACAATAGGTACATGGGCGGAGTGGATCTTTCAGATCAGGTACTGAAGCCGTACAGTGCCCTGCGGAAAACAAAAATCTGGTACAAGAAGCTGGCCGTGTATATCATCCAGATGGCACTGTATAACGCTTACGTGCTATTCCGTTCTACCGGCCAGAGGGGGACATTTATGCACTTTCAAGAGGAAGTCATAAAGGGCCTAATATTTGGGAACCAGCAGGCAGAGGGCCCCAGTACTTCTAGTACTGGCCCCCGTATTGTACCAGGGCAGCATTTTCCTGATGAAATCCCCTCCACTGGAAAAAAGGGCAGGACACAAAAAAGAAGCAAAGTTGGCTATAAAAAGGGAATAAGAAAGCAAACTATTTTCCAGTGTGACACTTGCCCCGACAAACCCGGCCTATGTATAAAGGAGTGTTTTAAAATATACCACACATCTATGGATTATTAGGTTCATAATTTCACCGTGCTTCGGGGGTCTTGCTAATGCCACATAGCACCCACCATTCATTCCACCAGAATCTGAGCCGCAAAATCCAAAAATCACTCCTTCCCTTCTGAGTCCTGCCATGCACCCAACTGGTATTTTTTGGTCACATGTGAGGCATTGCCGTACTCGGGAGAAATTGGGGCACAGATTTTGGGGTGCTTTTTCTCCTTCATACCTTTTGAAAATGAAAAATTTTGAGCCAGAACTGCATTTTTGTGTAAAAAAATGTAATTTTTCATTTTCACTGCCCACTTGTATCAAAATTGGTGAAACCCCTGGGGGTTTGAAATGTACACTATACCCCTAGATGAATTCCCTGAGGGGTGTAGTTTGCAAAATGGGGTCACTTGTGGGGGGGTTCCACTGTATTGGTGCTTTGGGGGTCTTGCTAATGCGACATAGCACCCACCATCATTCCACCAGAATTTGTGCTGCAAAATCCAAATATCACTCCTTCCCTTCTGAGTCCTGCCACTTTTTGGTCACACATGAGGCATTGCCGTACTCGGGAGAAATTGGGGCACAGATTTTGGGGTGCTTTTTCTCCTTCATACCTTCTGAAAATGAAAAATTTTGAGCCAGAACTGCATTTTTGTGTAAAAAATGTAATTTTTCATTTTCACTGCCCATTTGTATCAAAATTGGTGAAACCCCTGGGGGTTTGAAATGTACACTATACCCCTAGATGAATTCCCTGAGGGGTGTAGTTTGCAAAATGGGGTCACTTGTGGGGGGGTTCCACTGTATTGGTGCTTGGGGGGTCTTGCTAATGCGACATAGCACCCACCAAAATTCCACCAGAATCTGAGCTGCAAAATCCAAAAATCACTCCTTCCCTTCTGAGTCCTGCCATGCACCCAACTGGTATTTTTTGGTCACATGTGAGGCATTGCCGTACTCGGGAGAAATTGGGGCACAGATTTTGGGGTGCTTTTGCTCCTTCATACCTTCTGAAAATTAAAAATTTTGAGCCAGAACTGCATTTTTGTGTAAAAAATGTAATTTTTCATTTTCACTGCCCACTTGTATCAAAATTGGTGAAACCCCTGGGGGTTTGAAATGTACACTATACCCCTAGATGAATTCCCTGAGGGGTGTACTTTGCAAAATGGGGTGACTTGTGGGGGGGTTCCACTGTATTGGTGCTTGGGGGGTCTTGCTAATGCGACATAGCACCCACCAAAATTCCACCAGAATCTGAGCTGCAAAATCCAAAAATCACTCCTTCCCTTCTGAGTCCTGCCATGCACCCAACTGGTATTTTTTGGTCACATGTGAGGCATTGCCGTACTCGGGAGAAATTGGGGCACATATTTTGGGGTGCTTTTTCTCCTTCATACCTTCTGAAAATGAAAAATTTTTAACAAGCCAGAACTGCATTTTTGTGTAAAAAAATGTAATTTTTCATTTTCACTGCCCAATTGTATCAAAATTGGTGAAACCCCTGGGGGTTTGAAATGTACACTATACCCCTAGATGAATTCCCTGAGGGGTGTACTTTGCAAAATGGGGTGACTTGTGGGGGGTTCCACTGTATTGGTGCAACATAGCACCCACCATTCATTCCACCAAAATCTGTGCTGCAAAATCCAAAAATCACTCCTTCCCTTCTGAGTCCTGCCATGCACCCAACTGGTATTTTTTGGTCACATGTGAGGCATTGCCGTACTCGGGAGAAATTGGGGCACAGATTTTGGGGTGCTTTTTCTCCTTCATACCTTTTGAAAATGAAAAATTTTGAGCCAGAACTGCATTTTTGTGTAAAAAAATGTAATTTTTCATTTTCACTGCCCACTTGTATCAAAATTGGTGAAACCCCTGGGGGTTTGAAATGTACACTATACCCCTAGATGAATTCCCTGAGGGGTGTAGTTTGCAAAATGGGGTCACTTGTGGGGGGGTTCCACTGTATTGGTGCTTGGGGGGTCTTGCTAATGCGACATAGCACCCACCAAAATTCCACCAGAATCTGAGCTGCAAAATCCAAAAATCACTCCTTCCCTTCTGAGTCCTGCCATGCACCCAACTGGTATTTTTTGGTCACATGTGAGGCATTGCCGTACTCGGGAGAAATTGGGGCACAGATTTTGGGGTGATTTTTCTCCTTCATACCTTCTGAAAATGAAAAATTTTGAGCCAGAACTGCATTTTTGTGTAAAAAAATTTAATTTTTCATTTTCACTGCCCACTTGTATCAAAATTGGTGAAACCCCTGGGGGTTTGAAATGTACACTATACCCCTAGATGAATTCCCTGAGGGGTGTACTTTGCAAAATGGGGTGACTTGTGGGGGGGTTCCACTGTATTGGTGCTTGGGGGGTCTTGCTAATGCGACATAGCACCCACCAAAATTCCACCAGAATCTGAGCTGCAAAATCCAAAAATCACTCCTTCCCTTCTGAGTCCTGCCATGCACCCAAATGGTATTTTTTGGTCACATGTGAGGCATTGCCGTACTCGGGAGAAATTGGGGCACAGATTTTGGGGTGCTTTTTCTCCTTCATACCTTCTGAAAATGAAAAATTTTGAGCCAAAACTGCATTTTTGTGTAAAAAATGTAATTTTTCATTTTCACTGCCCAGTTGTATCAAAATTGGTGAAACCCCTGGGGGTTTGAAATGTACACTATACCCCTAGATGAATTCCCTGAGGGGTGTAGTTTGCAAAATGGGGTCACTTGTGGGGGGGTTCCGAAATTTTAGAATCTTATGGTGCCTAGAAACCTACATGGTGCCTAAAAAATAATCTCATAAAAAGGAGGCTCCAAAATCAAGTAGGTGCTCCTTCTATTATGAAGCCTGTGGTTTGGTCAACGTGCACACTAGGGCCACATATAGGATATTTATGAAAACAAAACAATTGGGGGAATCAATTTTTAGTCACATTTCTCTAGTAAAATGTACTGTGTTCCTTAGAAAAATGTATTAAAATTGCAAATCTGCAAAAAAAATGAAATTTTGAAATTTCACCTACACTTTGTTTTAATTCCTGTGAAACACCTAAAGGGTTAACAAACTTCCAAAATGCTGTTTTGAATACTGTGAGGGGTGCAGTTTTTGAAATGGTATCATATATGGGGGTGTCTCACATACAAGTCCCTCAAAGTCACATCAGAACTGAACTGGTCCCTAAAAAAATCAGTGTTTGAAATTTTCTTGAAAATTTGAGAATTTGCTATTCATATTGTAAGCCTCCTAGTGTCCAAAAAAATTAAAAGGAAGTTGAAATAATGATGGAAACATAAAGTAGACATATGGTCTATGTTAGTTATTAACTATTTTGAGTGGTATGATTATTTGTCTCACAAGCAGAAAATTTAACATTTTGCAAATTGCAAAATTTTCTATTTTTTCACGACATTTTGGTATTTTTCACAAAAAAACACAGACTGTATCGACCCAAATTTACCACTAATTTGAAGTACAATGTGTCACGAAAAAACAATCTCAAAATCAGTGGGATAAGTAAAAGCAAAAAAAAGTTATCCCCACTTAAGTGAGACATGTCAGATTTGAAAAAAAGGGCTCTGTCAGGAACGCAAAAACTGGCTCTGTCAGGAAGGGGTTAAATATAATTGTAATATATATATATATATATATATATATATATATATACCTCAGGGGGTAGGGCACCATCAGTGTGATCACTACCTCCTTGAAAGCAGAGAAGATTACTGTACTTAGTCTATAGCAATAAAATAATTTTAGACCAATTATACCCCTTTCACATCACAATGCCGGATTGTACACAGGTCCAACCAGGGTGCGACTCAGCTGAGACCCCTTTCATACTTGTGGCCTGACCTGGCTTATTGCCAACTCGATTGTGTCATCTCAGACATGCACAGGCTGTTCCATTGCTGTGAACAGGTCCCAGTTGGCATCACCACAGCTTGCATGTTCACACTGCACTTCAACCTGGGTTAAACGTATGACCAACCCTTATCGCTTCCCAAGCTTTAAATGCCATTTTATTTCAACTAGGTGCTTTCATACTGCCCATCGGGCCTAATTCAGACCTAATCGCAGACCAAAATGTTCTCAAAATGCCCAGGTGGGGCAGATGTAACATGTGCAGAGAGAGTTAGATTTGTCCAGCAATCAGAACTGAATTAGACCCAATATCCTGGATTACTGAGTTTTCTTGTTAAATAACCCAGTATATGGTTGGCAGTGTAAAAGGAGGATAAGTCATGATTTTTAGAAAATTTGGCCATTCCCATTGTATATTATTAACCCTTTAGTTTAGGTTAGGTTATTTGCACTCAAGCTCTTTCTCTTAAGTTAATGTTTGATTTAAGAATCTTTAACAGACTTTAAACTGCTCCAATTTCAATAGTACAGTACGTGATAACATGTTTCACGTCATTAAACATGACATGGATCTCCGTCTGCCCACTTTACCAGGTAAAACCCTAAAATTCTGGATTCTTCTGGATATTACTTTTGATTAGAAAACTATGCTTCTATGCTGAGAAAGCAACGTTTTGTCTCACAGTAGTCTAAGCCCTTTGCCCATAGACATGACCGGGATGTTATAGTCACCGTAATTGTATGATTTATAGGAGGCTTCCTGACCTGCACTTACATCTGGTCTTTGTTTTGTGCTTTTTAAGCTTATTACTCCAACACTGATCTTTCCAACACATATCTGGTCAAGTCAAGTCCAAAGACCATGCTCCCAATCATGATGTTTTACTCTAGCACCGTCTATTCGATATGGCAATTCCTACCTCAAGCTGTAAGGTACTATTATTATTATAATTTTATTTATAAGGCTCCACAAGAGTTTCGCAGAGCCGTACAAAGGAACAGTACAGGGAGACAAAACAGTATTACATTAAATAAATAACAAAAATAGAGTACAAGTAAAGAACGCCACAGTTCAATACATATTACAGATTAAATATAAGTAGTGAGGACTCAATCAACATACAACTAGAGGCTTGAGGCCAATGATGGAGATGAGTATGCAGACGAAGATGGTCACTGAGTGTTTGAGTGTAGGAGAGCTGTGAGTGAAATGTGAAGAGAAGATGGCTTTGACAACAGGAGGTAAGAGGGCCCTGTTCGGAGGAGCTTACAATCTAGTAGGAAGGGGAGACAGACAGATTACAAGAGGTGCAAGCAAGTGGGTGGTGGCTAGATAGCAGGATGTAGTTGTATGCTGATTTTTAAATAAATAAGTTAAAAATTACTTTTTATTATTATTTAATGTAGCATATTTTAACACTTTTCATGCATATTTTAAGTATTTTTCATGCATATTTGCATGCATATTTCAAGCTTTTTTGTTGTTGCATATAATCCTGTCTCTACTTATTGTGTTTTAGAGAAGGGAAAAACCAGTATGAAAGAGCATTTGGGTTAACTACAAAAGACCTATTTGATGCAATTTACAGGTAACATGTCCAATAACATTACATCCACCATCTATACATTGGCAAAGTAGTATGCTATTTAAAATGTAGTTATTGTATCTGCGTTTAAATATTCCTTGATGCATAAACACTACAAGATGTTGACAACATGATTCTGTTATGTACAAACTGTATGCAGTTATAGCATTTTCAAAATGTTAATATTCACATTGTGGTTGTTTGCAAATATCTTATAAAAATATTTTCAAAATATCAGTTATACCACTGGAATATCCAATGGGGTCTGACAACATAAAATAAAGTCTCCACCTGTATTCACAGTTGCCCACATCTAGCTGCCATCACTATCAGAAAATACTTAGTGCAAGAGATCATCTGAAATTCAAAGCGGATGAGCTGCCATCAGCATGGGAGCCAATTTTTATTACGACTTGTACTAGCCAGACCTCTGCTGATATCAGATAAATCTGTAAATATTCAAATCTGAATAGCCCACATTTCTGATAACATACCTAAGGCACACATATACTTCAATGCCGCCCAATTTCTCCCTCTGTACCACAAGTGAATTTTCATTGTGAGTTGCAAATGTCTCCATAGCCTTCAAAAGTTGTTTGCACAGTTGGTAAACTTCATGGCGTACAGTACTTAAGGTTCGATCCAATTATATGCAAGTGTAAGGGGCCTTTGCTAAAGCTTTATAGTGGCACCCAATTTCACACCCTTTTTGGGCTGGTTACAGGCCAAATTTACACAAAATTGCTCACTGCCCTATGGGGCAACAAGCCCTTTTGTGCAATTTTCATCCTTCTTAAAGTACTGCAAGCTGCGGCAAGGATTCACACCCGCTAATTCATTGCAGCTAATAGGATTGACCCCTAATCCTTGAATAGGATAAAGTGGAGAGTGATAAAGTTCCTAACTACCATGTTACAGGCAGTGTTTGTAAAATTACAGTTAGGAGCTGGTTGGCTGGTACTTTATGTCACGGCTCAGCAATCTCAACGCTTATCCATGATCTCTATCTGGCACTTATTCACAACTGGGTTCCCAGTTGTCCGGCGGGTCTCTGCTACCTGGCATCTGGTAGCCATAGCAAGTCCTGTTGTTCGTGGACCATGGGTGCCGCTAAATTTTTTTCTATCAGGTGATTATAGTTCGGCCAGACCCAGTACAGCAATTCTGATCTGGCCAATCAGATTATGACTAAGGGATCAAAAGTATTCTTCTCAGCATGCTCAGACACAAGAGCACTATTTTCACAATTTGACTGGGTGCAAGTGTACTGAGCTTCCTTCCAGAAATGCCATTGTTTCCAGTCCATCTGGTATTTCTTTATTTTAAGTACATTCACATGTTTGATTCTACAGTCATCTGATCCAGGCTGTCTGCTAATTTTCCGGTTCCAGTTCCTCTCCAGTTTATCAATCATCCTGTCTGCTCCATCTGGTAGGGGGAGTCGATGTTATGCCTTATGGGGGGGGGGGGGGGGGTAATTGCTATTGCTAAAGGGATATTGTGTTACGGGGGGGGGTATTCTGTTCTAGTGCACTCTCCTTATAATTGTTGTAGATAACTAACTATCCAGCTTCCCCATCATAATGCACCCCAGCAGCTTACCCTAACCTTCCCTGCTAATTACTAACCCTTATACTGTACACCACTGCCTAACACTTCCTCTCTGTAGCCTATACCTACTGCCTAACCCAATCCCCCCTCCCCTGCCTTATTGTCCCTATTTTACAAAAAAGCATAATATGTAATGGGCATTACGGTGTTTGGTATAACGTGTAATGGGCATTATGGTGTTTAATATAATGTGTAATGGGCATTACGGTGTTTGGTATAATGTGTAATGAGCATTATGGTGTTTGGTATAACATGTCATGGGCAATACGGTGTTTGGTATAATGTGTAATGGGCATAACATGTAATGGGCATTATGGCATGTGGTATACTTTGTAATGGGTGTGTGATGTGTAATCGGCTTTACGGTGTCCTTTTTGTCCCTATTTTAGAAAAATTTTGAGTCCTGGCATAACAAGTAATAAGCATAATGTGTAATGGGCATCACGGTGTGTGGCATAACATGTAATGGGCATTATGGCATGTGGTATACTATGGCATTTTGTATACTATGTAATGGGTGTGTGACATGTAATCGGCGCGCACTGTCCATATTGTCCCTCCTTTACAAAAAAACTTTTTGAGTCCTGGCATAACGTGTAATGGGCATTGCGGTGTATGGCGTAACATGTAATGGGCATCATGGTGTTTGGCATAACATGTAATGGGCATTACTGTGTGTGATGTAACATGTAACTGGCATTATAGTATGCAAAATTGAAATTGAAGCAAAGGTTAAAAAAATCAACATAAGGCGGGTCAAAGGGCTGGCTGGGAGCGGGTCAGTGGGTGGGCTGGGGGTGTGTCAAGGGGCGGGCCACTCTCCGGGAATCTCTCAACAAAAAGGTGGTAACCCTAATATATATTTATATATATATATATATATATAACCCAGAACAAATGAGGCGGCACTTGGAGACTTCTTAACGAGTGAAAGCAGTGTATTCAATTACAGCGTGCATCTACGTTTCGGGGAACACACTCCCCGTCATCAGTGTGTGTGTTCCCCGAAACGTAGATGCACGCTGTAATTGAATACACTGCTTTCACTCGTTAAGAAGTCTCCAAGTGCCGCCTCATTTGTTCTGGGTTGTACGTTAGGACTGCGGTCCACAGGAGGGCACGGGAGCACGATACCCCCACGGGGGGCGGGCAGCGGGAGTGCCGGAGCCCACACGACGCTTATATATATATATATATATATATATATATATATTAGTTGAAAGTATTTATACAAATAGAGACACACCCATGAGCAGACCACCTAACCAGAACACTGGTCATGCCCCCCACATTATTAGGTGCTGGCCACAACCCCTATTATTGCGCATAACAGGCCCTTGATCATTTTCAGCCCGAGGCCAATTTAGACCTTAATCTGGAACTGCCTTCATCAAATCCAGAAATCACCAGGTTAGTGACCCTTTATCATTCTCCACTTTATCAATTTTCAAGGCTTAGTACATCTGGACCATCATACATCTGTCTGCTGAGCAGATTTGTGTACTACACTTAATCATGCCCATAGTTTTACATATTGAACAGCTATAATTTGTGTATCGGTGACTTTATTATATAATTTAGGTCAGAAGACGAGTTGGTGACATTTATGAGTTTTATGGATTCCCTATCGAATATCTGTGGGAAGTACGTGCTACAAGCTTTTGATCTCTCCATGTTCCACACAGTCTGTGACCTTGGAGGTAAATAAAAAAAATTTACAATACTTTTTATTTGGTGGCTATAAATCATCACTAAAAAACAGTTGATTAGGAACATCCTCATTGGTTATTGGTAAGGTGCCACAAATCTCTGCTTTGCTAGACGGTCAGAGGTACAGTACAAATCATACAACATAAACATTACACATACAGATACAGCCAAATATAAGCACTTATACTGTACATGGATGTGTGCGTACACTTATCCAAATGAAATGCCTATGTGAAAGCAGCATTTGTCAAGCAGCCCAAGCAACAGAAAGCTTCAAAAGTCAGTCTTCAATACATGTGTGGAGATAGAGATAGGGAAATTTACTAATATCTTTAATATATTTATACTAATGTTTTTGCTGATCTTCAATTCGACTGGTTACGAACAGGATCTGGGAAGTTTTTGACCCACGCATTTGGCAAATTTACAAAGCTGCCAAGTTCTCAGGATTCGTATTTTATGATAGTGAAGATATTCATATTTGGCTGCTGCGTTTACTGCCAGCCAAACATGGGCGACCCTAAAGCACCGCATGGATCACTCATTCCCTACAGACCTAAATAGCCCCGGGTTCTTTGAGTTGGTCCTGGTTCCATAAAAAAAATCATGTAGGTGTTTCCCGTATTTGAAGAACCAGCACTGGGCTCTTGGACCAGTCCTGGTTCCGAAAATAAGGGGGGAAAAAGAAGTTGATGTCCCCCATATTTTTAAAACCAGCACTGGGCTCCACCAATTGGTAAGGTAATGCCTCAGCTGGGGGACACTTTTAAATAAGTGCCCGTGGCATTATCCCTAACTGGTGAACCCTGGCCAGGGTCCCCCCAGGGCATTTATCAACAAATTTGATGCCTGCTTTGCTCCCCTCCATCATCCTTGGTGACATTGTACAATAAAATATCGCATCGCATCGTATGCCATTAAATGGCATGCGATGCGATCGTATACAATTTTTAATTGTACAAGCACCCTTACAATGTTAAATGCCCCCCCATTGGCCACGCCACCCCCAGTATCAACGCAAACCCGAAGTGTGGCGAGCGCAGCGAGCCCGCAAGGGGCGGCAGTACATGTCCTAAGACCTTTTCATACCCACACTATCCACGTCAGCGTGGAGTTGATTTTAGATAGTGTGGCAGGTGCAGTGAGCCACCGAGCCCAAAGCGTGGCGAGCGGACACGAAATACATGTAAAGTAATACGCGTCCCCTCGCGGGGCTCGCTGCACTAGCCACGTTTCGGGCTCGGTGGCGCGCTGCACTCGCCACACTATATAAAATCAACTCCACACCGGCGTGGATAGTGGGGGTATGAAAAGGTCGGAGGACGCATACCGCTGGGTTGGCATTGATACTGGGGGTGGCGTTAACAATGGGGGGGCCATTTCACATTGTAAGCACCCATCAGGGTGCTTGTACAATTAAAAAATGCAATGCATCGCATGCATTGTATGCCGCTATATGGCATGCGATGCGATGAGATGCCCTACGGATAGATGGATGGATAGAGGGGTACACAAGTACCCCTCTATCCATCATGGCCTGCCCCAACCAGGTGGCCACCTTCTATAATTCCACCCTCATCTATTGCCTCCATTTCCTCTGTCCCCCTCCGCTGTTTTGAACCCCAACTCTGGCACTCCAAACTGACCCATTTTCTGTAAAACATGCACAGCTGAACATTTCTGGAGGAAAACTAACTCTGTGGGGATTTCTAGTTTAGTTTCTCTTCATACAACTCATCCTTCTACCTTGCCTTACTGTCAGGGTCCCCCAGATTCTCTCCTAGGTACTCTCTCTTCTTCCCTGTGTGCACTTATAAGCTCCTCTGGCCTTCAATACCACTGCTACAGTATGCCAACAACATTCAACTGTTGCTCTTCTCTCCTGTCCTCTCTCCCTCTGTCCTTTCTCTGGGTTTCAGCTACCAGTCTGCCATCTCCCCCTGGATGTCTGAGCACTTTCTGAAGCTCAACATGGACAAAATCAAACTCATCATCTTTCATTGTTGACAATACTATCAAAAACAGTGTGAGTGCTGCTCAGTCAAATAACCAATGTTTTTCAGGTGCTGAAAGGGAGGGTATGTTAACCCCCAGCACACCAAAGGGCATTAATAATAAGATTTGAAAAACCAACATAATATCAGGTAATCCAGAGATGATACATATGTTTTGCAAAAAATATGGTAAGCCTCTGGGCCTCAGCAAGGCTTCTCTGATACAGGAGGTCCCTAAACTACCTGATAACTGTACCCATTTGGTGCCTTAATCATCCTTTTGGTTAATCAGGCACTGGATGCACATATCCAAGATTTTGCCTGCACTGCCCCCCTTCACTGGAATGAGCTCCCTCATTTTATTAGAATCTCCCCGACCTTGCAAAGCTTTGAAAACTGACTCTGTTCCTCAAAGCATACCCTTGCACATACAGTAACTTAAGGTTCCCACACAAGGTGCAAAGTGTTATAGGTGCGATTTGAACTATACAATGAGTGCTGTACAATTTGAACTTCAGTGCCAAACAATGTGATTTTAACATCAGTGCTATGCAATGCTATGAGATTTCCATTGTATGCCATTTGAACTGCATACAATTTGGACTAAACTACTGTCCTTTATGTAATTAGTTCATATTGTATACCATGTGCTACAACAGTGATGCGATACAATGTAGTACAAAAAGTATTGCCTGCACATTTTTTTTGTACTGTGCAATAAAGTGCATCGCATCGCAAGCCCCACAGAAACATGGTGCGATTTGAACTACATGCGATTTGTTTTGAACTCACAACAGTTCAAAACGCATATACTAATTGCACTGTGCATGGGCCCCATTAGTACTAGAGATGTGCAGGCTCGGATTGCCCAGATCAGTGCCCTCAAGAATGCTGGGGATCTGAGTTTGGCTGTTCCCGTCCGACTTGGATCCGGGCTCCCACGCAAAACGTCATTGCCCGGCGCCAATCTCTCGCGAGATCCGGACCTCTATATAAATTGCGAGCATCCGACGCCATTTGTGAGTTGAACTTGTAAGAGTAGGGATAGTCTGTGTGCGGAGCTTTTTTAGGTTACATAAGGGTACTTGTGTACTAGCACCGCGCCCATCGCATCGCAGACCATAAGGCATGCGATGCGATGGCAAATTGTATACCATTGAATTGTATGGCATTGTATGACATTCTATCGCATATACAATGGTATGCGATTTAAAATTGAAGCACCCTACAATGTTAAATGCACCCCCACGCCACCCCCACTATGAACGTGAACCCGTAGCGTGGTGAGCGCAGCGAGCCCGCGAGGGGCGGCGTTACACATTCCTACGACCTTTTCATACCC
The DNA here is from genome assembly GCF_055691185.1 of Crinia signifera. Taxonomy (NCBI): domain Eukaryota; kingdom Metazoa; phylum Chordata; class Amphibia; order Anura; family Myobatrachidae; genus Crinia; species Crinia signifera. The sequence continues at coordinate 88,869,803 of NC_139218.1, forward strand.
CCACTATCCACGTCGGCATGGAGTTGCTTTTATATAGTGTGGCGAGCGCAGCGAGCCACCGAGCCTGAAGCGTGGCGAGCCCCGCGAGGGGACGCGAAATACATGTAAAGTAATACGCGTCCCCTCGCGGGGCTCGCTGCGCTCGCCAAGCTTCGGGTGCGGTGGCGAGCTTCGGGTGGTGGTGGAGGATTACTTTGGTGACAGCATCCAAGTAGACATGTCAGACCTGTACTGGCAGGAAAAAAAGGCAGTTATGAAGCCCCTGTACAAACCGGCTCTATTTTACCTGAGTTGTCCCCCCTCCAAAAGCGTTTTTAGTAGCTCTGCAGTGCCTCTATTGCATTGCTCCACGAATTGTCCACTACTCCTCGGCTGGTGGTAAACACGATCAAGCCAGATCAAGCCAGATAGGGGTCTTATCGGATATTAAACTGACAAATACAGATACACACTCACAGAACAACTCAGTGCTGCACGAATCGCCCAATGCTCCTCGGCTGGTCGTCGCCTGGTTTTGTCTGGTCAGTAGGTTCCATTCCTTTGCGGCTCCGGAGTGCAGCTATTGCATAGCTGCATGAATCACCCACTGCTCCTCTGCTGATGGTAAACACGATAAAGCCAGATAGGGTTCTTATTGGGTATTAAGTTTGCTTGTAAGTCAGGTTGAAAGTCTTGCCTAGCTTGCTGCAAAACAGAAAGTTGATGCAGTTCTGTTGGAACCTCGTAGCAGATCTCAGTGCTGCACAAATCGCCCACTGCTCCTCGGCTGATGGTAAACACGATCAAGCCAGATAGGGGTATAATTGGGTATTAAACTAACAAAAACAGATACACACTCGCAGAACAACTCAGTGCTGCACGAATCGCCCACTGCTCCTCGGCGGGTGGTAAACACGATCAAACCAGATAGGGGGCTTATTGGGTGTTAAACTGGTTAGAACAGACGCTGACGTTCTGTTGCTAGTGCGTAGCAGATCTCAGTGCTGCACGAATCACCACTGCTCCTTGGCTACAAGTATTGTACAATCAAGCCATATAGGGGGCTTATTGGGTGTTAAACTGATGCTTTTTGGTGCCTAGTTTTTCAAACTCCCATCCTGTCTGCCGCTACAGTGCCACTCCTAGATGAGCCACGTGTTTATGCCGCACACTTGTGTGGCTTAGCATAGTTATCCAGCTACCTCGGTGCAACCTTTTGACCTAAAAACAATATTGTGAGGTGTGAGGTGTTCAGAATACACTGGAAATTAGTGGAAATGAATGTTATTGAGGTTAATAATAGCATAGGAGCAAAAAAAAAAAAAAAAATCTACAATTTTAGCAGTTTTTATGCTTTAAAAAAAAAAAATCAGAATCCAAAACTCAAAACCCGGTACTTATGAGTTATCCGGGCGCCCGATTTCTAAATCGGGTCGGATCGGGCACATCGCATCGCATCGCATGCGACCATCGGATGCGATGCGATGCGATGCGATGACCCGATTTTTCCATAGGAATCAATGTTAAAATGGACAGAGTCCATTTTAACATGGAATTCAATGGGAAAAAGGGGTCCTTTTCATACCCCTACTATCCAAGTGGGCATGGAGTTGGATATAAACCTGTGGCGAGCGTAGCGAGCCACCGAGCCCAAAGCGTGGCGAGCGTAGCGAGCCCCGCGAGGGGACATAGAATACCGTCCCCTCGCGGGGCTCGCTTCGCTCGCCACGCTTCGGGCTCGGTGGCTCGCTACGCTCGCCACAGGTTTATATCCAACTCCATGCCCACTTGGATAGTAGGGGTATGAAAAGGACCCCTTTTTCCCATTGAATTCCATGTTAAAATGGACTCTGTCCATTTTAACATTGATTCCTATGGAAAAATCGGGTCATCGCATCCGATGGTCGCATGCGATGCGATATCGCATCGCATCGCATCTGATTGTATGCCTTAACTTAAGGCATACAATCAAAAAATCGGGCGCCCGGATAACTCATAAGTACCCAAAACCCAAAACGTTGAGGGGATGTTTTGGCAAAACCTATTAGAACCCAAAACCGGAAGTTAGTCAAAACGCAAAACGCAAAAAGTGGCCAGTGCACATTCCTAATTAGTATAGAGGCTACTCCCTGTACCTGCCACCTTGTGTCTTGGCCTTTCCTACCATGCTCACTTCCTGCCTCCTTGCCTGCCTCTCCCTCTAGAGCAGGGATGGGGAACCTTCGACCCACCAGCTGTTGTTGAACTACACATCCCAGCATGCCCTGCAACCGTTTTAATATGGCCAAATAGCAAAACTGTAGCAAGGCATGCTGGGATGTATAGTTCAACAACAGCTGGAGGGACGAAGGTTCCCCATCCCTGCTCTAGAGTGTAAGCTCCTTGGAGCAGAGGCCTGTTCTCTCCTATTCTCAATGCCCTCTTCTATCGCACTTAAATTACAGCTCTCTCTTAAACTCATCTCTATTTTAGTTTTTCAGTTGTTTAGTCTGTGTACCCTGTATTGTTCTAATATGTGCAATATAGTATGTACAGAAAAACAATTGTGGTGCCTTATAAATATAGTATTATTATAATAATAATAATACTGTAATAATAATAATAATAATAATATTAATTATTATTATTATTATTTTGTATAACAGCACATGTTGGGAATATGCTCTGTTTTTTCTGCATATTTGATTTTTTTTTTTTAAATGTCATGTTCTCCCTACATTGTCTAAAATTCTTAAATGTTAAAAAGTTTTTTTTTTTGGGGGGGGGTGTTTTTTTGGGGGGGTTAACAATAGAAAAATGTACCTCATTGACTTGTTTTGTACTATTACTACATTTTACGGAAAAATCTTTCTGTGTTCTAGGATGCTCGGGATCTATTGCCAAACAGTTTGTATCTACATATCCTGGATCTGTTGTCACTGTTATGGACCTTCCAAAAGTGATACAAAAAGCTAAGAAATATTTCATTACAGATAGGGATCAACATATATCTCTTCTTGAAGGTACTGTACATAGTATGTCATTGATATAGAATCATACTTGCCTACTCTCCTGGAAATTTATATAGACACCTTTTACCCAGTAGTGCCCTGCAACCCCTGAAGAGTCCTTCAAATTCTGTCTACTTCCATAAGAAAATATAAGGGGGTTGCTGAGCTAAATTACAATTTTGTGTCATTACAAATTAGTCATTACCCACTGATTGCAGCATTTGTTTTTCACTATGAAGACAGACCATTTTGTCGTATGCCCTGTCTTGGTATCAAAACTTTGAAAACGGTATCTCCACTTCTGTAAACCCCCACTTCAGTAAATATAACCCTAGCCAGTGCCTGATTATCTAATAGGCTGATTAGGCTGCAGCCTAGGATGCCAGGACTAGGGGAGGACGGTCTGGGCACCGTGCAGATGGCACACATTTATTCCATGCTTGTTAGCTATCATCCATCTTGATGTACTATGGAGGTTAAAGTTCTTAACATGACTGCCAGATGGCTATGCCAATGTAACTTACTGATGGAACCATTAGTTTATGTACATTGTGCTACAGTGCCAGCTGGGCAGCCTGAAATAAAAGCCTCCATCACAACATTGCAAGCATGTCAGCTGTATAACCTTCATTACATGCACATGGGCAGTATGAATGGCTAGTCCCTGAACATTCAACATGTGTGTTTAGCAGCATTACAAGGGAAGCTGCTTTTTATTAGCCAAGGGCACCTGGAACCATTAATCAAGCCCTGCTCCTAACTTTCCAAATGCTATGGATATCCGTTTTTTAACAACATATTATTTTATCAGAAAGAATGAGTTACTTATTAATTCACTTGTGCTTCAGAATGAATATTCTGAAAACATAGACAGTTAGGGTTCCTAGTTTGGTAAGCACTGGCAAAATTTCCCCCATTCTAGTGCTTGGAATGAACAACTGAATCTCTTGATCATACTTTCATCCATCATCTCTAATTCTATGTTTGCTTTTTGGAAAAGCAAGAGGCCACACAGGATCAGATCATTTTTTTCCATATCTTTAATATTGTTGAATTTGCTGCAAAACAGCTCACTGGTCAAGCGTCATCTCCGCTTTGAATTCCTGCACTAATTAAGTATTATGGGGATCCTAAGGCCTTTAGGGATTGGCATATGTAATTTGTTTTCTTTGCAGTGAATCCCGCAGGATTCACTTCTCTAGGTACATAACTCTCCAATTTTGTACAATTGTACCTTTTTTTTGTGTGTGTGTGTGTGCAATATGTGTTTATTGATTTTCAAAAAAGACTGTATATAACCATGAAAAGACACCAAGAGGGGAATTCCAGTTGTTGTTAGCCCCAACTGCCAACAGATGGCACCCAACAGAACAATTCAGTTGTTGCTGTGTTTGGTTGCACATGCAGCCAGGGTGACACATTTCAACTTGCAGCCTAGTGAGAAGCAAGCTGAAATCGGCTTAAAGCCTTAACATGGACTTTAGATGGGTTTTTTGCATCTTTGTGCAGTTACACCTGGTATTAATGGGCACCCACACGGGCATGCAAGGTGAACGGGGGAAACAATTCAATAGCTCCGATGGGTGCCCATTCTGCTGGGGCACCCACAAAACAATTTAATCACTCCCAAAAGTCCAATAATAGATCAAACTAAAGCAGATATAGACAAAAGGCAGAACAGAATAGTGAATTTCTGCAGAAAACATATTGTATCATGGACTTTACAAATGGAAGAAAAAAAAGCATTAACCCTAGACAAAACAAGACAAAAAAGGGTGATTAAGTACCAAGTCCAGTATACAATGAGTTAAAAGAACTGCATTTTCATAAGCCGAAGATGATTTAAACTCCAGCAATGAGCACCAAGTTGGACAAAATTTAAAACTGCTCAACATTATAATCTTCATATAAATCTATGCTTGTAAACCATTCTTACAATGGAGCAGAATTACTGTCTTCACAGTTCTATTAAGAAATTTGAGCAAGTATTTTTTATATGTTGCCAGATGGGCAGGAAACAAATTTAAAAGCCAAAAGAAAGGGTCAAATGGGATTGTGCAATATAGGAATGATGCAGCTAAGGAAATAATCTGCTCCCAGACATGGTGCAAGATTAGGCATTCCCACCAAATGCGCACTGCGGAGCCTTCCACAGAATTCAGCTCCAACATCTGTCAGAAATGTCAGCTAATATTTTTGCTTAAATTTGGGCTGACCTGCACTAATGTGAGAGCACCATATATTGAATTGCAATGATTGAACAACTGACAACATTTACAAAGCAATAAGAAAATAGCTAATGCCAGTCTAAAGACAAGAAGTACCCAAGCTCAAGTGTGGCAGGAACCTTTGCATAAAAAGCCAATTGTTGTAATCCTAACCACTAAAAATAAATCCGGCACTATACTTGGGTATTTAACCATTTCAGTGGTAAATCAATATATCCAGTGGCAGTAAATTAATATGCTATTGAATGCATATTAAAAGGATCACTGATCCACATTAGAATATCAATTAATTAACCTTACTGCGCTTCTTAATTAATAATGGCATGGAAGAATTTGAGCACAAAAAAAATGAGTAACAATATATATAACAATTATATTTAATAATATGATTGGTCAACGTATACACGTATATTCTCTAATGATTATACTAATAGAATCATCATCCAGAGATACTGTACCTGTGTACCTGTGTACCCCTATGGACCTAGGGGATTCCCAGATGAACCTCTTGAAGACACTCATTCTTTCAGAAAACCACAAGAGACTGCTGAAGTTACTGGTCACCATGGAAGCAGTTCCTGTCCTGGAAATGACGTACAGTACATGATCCCAGCCATGTGGGAACTGGTCATGTTAATAGCCAGAATGCAGGGAGGACCCAGACCTTCTTCCCAGGGTTCAGGCAGGGCTGCAGCAGGGTTGCTCAGGCTTCTAGACTCATGGAGGTATTGATCCACTAGATCCTGAGAAAAGCTATTTACTTAGTGGTTTGGGGGCCACATAAGTTATACAATTTAGTACAGTAGTAATGAAAAGCAGCTAAAATATCTTGAGTTGGTGTGCGGTTGGTGACAGTAGAATCCCTAACCCTCTGAATAGATAGAGTGGCTGTTTGCACAAGAAGGGCCATAACAAAATTCTTTCCTGGTTTGTTACCTCACTTGTGGCACAAACTGTAGTCAAATTTATGACCTTTGGAGAAATTCTTCTTCAACTTTATATCCAATTAAATCAATTACCCTCTACATACTCCATGACCCTTAAGACCTCAGGTGTTTTATCATAAGCAAAATATTCAGAAATCAATTCCTCCAGATGTGCCCAGCAAGGATTTGTCTATTAACCCCTTCCCGACATTTGACGTACATTTACGTCATGGTCGGGATGTACTTCCCGACACATGGCATAAATGTACGTCATGACTTGTAACTGTCACCGCGTCTATAGACGCGGTGACAGAGGGACGATGTCTGCTGTCCCTGACAGCAGACATCTTCCCTCATTGCCCAGGGGGGGCAGCGATGCCCCCCGCCATTGGCGATCGCTGTGATTGGCTGTTCAATGTGAACAGCCAATTACAGCGTTTTCTGTGTACCGGCGAATAACGTTCGCCGGTGACACAGGGATCGTTGGTGATTGGTGCTGTTAAGTACAGCACCAATCACCACCGGGTGTAAGGGTGACATCTGTGCTCAATTTTTGGCGCAGGAGTTTTTTTTCTTCTTTTAACTTACACATGTTAAAGCACTACATACACACTACATACCCCCTGTGTTGAAATAAAGTTTGTACCCCCCCCTACACTATACACGTGTTGAAACACTACACTTAAAAATAATAAAAATGTCCCAATCATCGCAAAGACTGTTTTCAGCGGAGGAGGCATATGCCCTTCTTGCCTCTGACACTGACACAGCCAGTGAAGTAAGCGATGAATTGGCATTTGTCTTAAGCTCCTCTTCCTCCTCTAGTGATGAGGGTCCCCCTCAAAGATGCCCCCGTAGAGCAGCTGAGACCCCCCCCCAATGATTGATCTCGTATGGACCCCACCACCAGACAATTTTGAGCCCCAGGTTCCTGAGCTTTTGGCCAACCCAGGAATCCAATTTGATAGTACAGGCCTCAAAGAAATTGACTTTTTCAAAGTCTTTTTCTCTGATGATTTTATAAATTTAATGGTGGACCAAAGTAATTTATATGCCCAGCACAAATAGGGGGGAAGGATATGTCAATCGCACAGAATAGTAGGAATTGGTTAATGTGTTACCGGACCCTCCTCATTTCTCATGTATAATAGTTTTATATCTACAGGTGAGGGTGTGCTACCACAGGCATTGGGATTACAGGTATGGAGCAGAAAGAAAGAATGCCTTTTGCTGGTGCACCAAGAAATTAAAGTTAGACTCTTAATACATAACGTTTATTTCATTTTATTAAAAATACAATTTAGCGAAATAAAACCACACATACGAGAAATGACAACATTTAATAAAAAAGGGGAGATGTTTCCCTTAACTCAGTGTGACCCCACTTGTCCTCTACCCAGTATGTAAATGTATTTAAGCGCAATAAGTACCCACAAGAGAATAAATGCTCTTGGTGAAGCAGAGAGCCTGTGATTTGTGGTGAAATGTCTTTATGCTTGGATACATGTAAGTGTTTATTCATTCATATACACTGTATCCTCATAGAGATTTGATATTTCAATTGCTATACGTCAGATCGATATTAATCACAGGAGCTGGCTCTTGAGGCTGAAGCTTAGTATACACATGCAGACTGGACAGTTCCGTCTGGTGCAGATAACCGCCTCAGAGACTGCTCTGTCTCCTGAGCGCCGCTGATTTCGTGGCAGAGGTGTGCAGGCGTGCACTCGCCTCGTTTCACTGGCTCAGGTGACGCTGAGTCTGGCGCCAGACTCGCGTCTTGGTCACGGAGGTAGCCGGTGACCTGGGTTTGTGCAGCGGTACAAGTAAATTTCAAAACATTGTAAGTGGGGAGGGGAAGAGGGGATTTAGAAACACACTGAGTGTGTTTTGAACGGTCAGCGTACGCTTCGCTTGGAACGCTTCCTCAGGACCACCCGCTGTGCGTCCGGAAGCTCCTTTTATTCCACCCTTCTCATACATATTCATGAGGTGAACGGGGGTGTGTGTTCCTAACCTCCTGATCATTGGTCTAGTAGTATAAGCCTACTGTTTCATTGGTCAGTTAGTGGCAGGCATTTAATTGATAGCACCAAAATTGCATGATATGGCTTTCTATACGCGCTAAAAGTATGATAATGTTTATAGGAGTAGAATATGTGGTCTAGTAAGAGTGATCACATGTCACTCGTTTCCATTGTTGACATCTCGTTTGCAAATTCTTTTATCTGTTCAAAACGGGATGGTATTTCCCTGATAAGCACCTCATCGTGAAATCTAGACGTCACAGTAGAGGCTACTTGTGGTACTGATGTGTGCTGAAAAATGTGCGATCGGGATGTTATCTCATGTGGATAATGATAATCTGGGGTGTGTATTTCAACATCTCTTTCATTGGTCAATTTGTCATATTAGTTTCCCTGGTCCGATGTAGTCGATGCAAGTATATGACATCAAGGTTATACATGGCATTTTTCTTTCCCACATATTAATTGGTGATGTGAGGATACCAAAGGGTGGTGAGTTTAAGTGGAGTCATGTGTTTCCTCTTCGTTTTTAGTGTGTTTGTCAGACTGTCGACATGCGATTCGTCGACTGTGTCAACTGCGTGAGTTGAGAAAATTATCCTTTTGTATAAAGAGGAAAACATGTTCCTAAAGGGCACCCTATCACAGGGACTGGGTGTCCCAATGTGGTCCATATTATTGACATGTATCTATATGGAGAAATAGTAAGCGGAGAATTGGCGTGTATTAATGCCATATCCCTGTAAGTCGTCCATGGGATAGGTTGGGTCTAAGGGACGTCTGAGTGTACCCATATGCAGATCTGTCTGCTGGGATAGTGAGGGTTAAGGGAGAATCAGTGATTGTACAAAAACTAGGTATAATCACCTAGTGACATAGCGGGCAGAACTGTGTGTTTAGACATCTCTATGTGCTGTTGTAGTGCTAGGGGGGTACTGCCTTAACCTCCTTTCTTAAGCCGCAAGATCAGTGTCCCACAGGGGGATTTAAGTGTGCCCATCCGTGAAAAACAGTGAGTAAAAAGAAAACCAAGTCGACATCTGTGTAGACAGTAGTGCAAAAACTGAAACGCATGATGGGAGTGTGTGACCTATTTATACCTAAAGGGTTAAAGGTGATCCTACATAGCAAAAAGTAGAAATTCGGCGGATCCTGCATCTGTGATCGTGATTTGTCACAATAATGGGAGTGACTCCAGTGATGCACGTGAAGAAGATGTCGTGGGGGTGAGATAGAACAGGGAGCATGATATTGTTAATAATGGTTGGTGTTGGTCTGGGATTCCCACCATCAATCATCTACAAAAAGGGGAGAGAGATATGCCAATATCTATATATATGGATTAATATGATTGTGCCGAGGATCCAATAGTTCACCACATTGTATCATTTTTCTACATCTTCCTAGGGGGGTCAGTGTTGTATCCTATCGCTATACATCAGAAACCACCATCTCCTATAAATGGATTTCTATGTCCATAATTATTTATTGGACGATTATCATATACCTTATTGTGCTATCTTATGCAGTTTGCCACAATCCATTACATCAGTCTAGTTTATTCCTTGATAGTCGCCCATCTGGTTCCAAATATGGGACGTATCTTCCATCCTGTGTCTGAGACTATTATTTGGACAGTAACATTTTTGTATATGGACCATGTCAGTTGTTCACTTATGGGGAGGCTGTTGACATGTTCTCCTCATGGGCATCATACTGGTTTGTTCATTCAAATATTTGTGACCCTATTTGTGGTAATTCACAGGAAGACTGTATAGACGTTCTCCTCATTAAGGCCCAATGGGGATAGAGTTTGCATCAAGAAAATCAGTCTGGTTTCTTGTTTAAGAAGCTCTTTGTCGATGTCACCTCGGCGGGCACCCATCACTACCTGCATCATGCCGTAGGCTAGAAGGCCTTTGGCATTTCCATGGTGGTATCTGAGGAAATGTTTGGCCACTGGTGTGAGTGTCTTGCCAGCCTGTTGGTCTCTTTTGGCATATTTTATGCTCGCCAAGTGTTCCGACAGTCGGACTTTCAGTGGTCTTTTCGTTTTCCCAATATAATGTTTCCCACAGGGGCACTCGAGATTATAAATTACCCCTGGGGTGTCACACGTGATATACTGGTCAATTTTCCACTGTTTTCCGTATCTATCGGTGTACATCTTGTGGGGGGCAATGTAAGTGCACACCCTACAGGTTCCACATTTGAAAGTGCCCTTTCTGTTGATTTTAACTCTGGTGGGTTTTTCAAAGTGGCTATGGACAAGATGGTCCCTGAGATTTTGGCTTCTTCTCCAGCTGATTTCAATCCGATCGCCCAGTATTCCTTCAAGATCTTTATCAGTTTTGAGTATCCCCAAATGTTTATTGAGTACCCCTGGGACCTGACGCCATTCCTGGCAGTATGTCCCAATAAATCTGACTTTCTCATTGGAGTCTGTCATTTTATGTTTCTTGGGGACTAGAAGTTGATCTCGTTTAAGTTTGTGTACTTCTCCTCTGGCTCTGCGGATGGATCTTTTACTATATCCTCGATTGATGAGTCTGAGGTCTAGTTCATCTGCTCTGCTCTCATATGTGGCATCGTCTGAGCAATTGCGCCTTGTCCTTAGGTATTCCCCCTTGGGTAAACCTTTCCGGACTGGTGGATAGTGGGCACTCTCATTGTGGAGCAGTGAATTAGTCGCTGTATTTTTCTGGAAAATGTCCGTAATCAGTGATCCCTCAGTGCCAACGCTGATGCGTAGGTCAAGGTATTCCACCTCTCTCTGGCTGACATTGCAGGTAAGTTTAAGGTTTAAATTGTTGGTATTTAGAACTTCCAGGAATTCCATAAACAAATTTATGTCCCCTTCCCATAGGATGAGCAAGTCATCAATGTACCTGAGCCACATGAGTACATGTTCTGTGAACCTGTCATTTCTTTCAGTAAATACGTGCTCCCGCTCCCACCATCCCAGGTACAGGTTGGCATACGTGGGGGCACAAGTGCTCCCCATCGCAGTCCCCCGCACCTGGAGGTAGAAGCGGTCTTCGCATATGAAATAGTTACGGGTCAGCACAAAGCGCAGAAGTTTAATTATGAAGGTGTTTAATGGTGCATCTCGTTCCATGCTCAGGAAATATTCTGCAGCCTGTATACCATGCTGATGTATTATGCTGGTATACAGGCTTTCTACATCGCAGGTGATGAGCCAGGAGTCAGGGTTCAGGGTAATGCCCTGGAGTTTGTTCAAAACATCCATTGTATCCCTCACAAATGAGGGTAGAGTGAATACATAGTCTCTCAGATAACAGTCGACAAATTGACTCGCCCTCTCAGTAAGACCCCCTATTCCCGACACTATGGGTCGACCAGGTGGATTGACTTCACTTTTGTGGATCTTAGGCAGTAAGTATAGTGTGGGAATTCTTACTGCCTTGACTTCCAGAAATTCAAATTGGGATTTTGTGATGACACCATTTCTTTTTGCTTCTTCCAAAATATTGCGGTATAGATCTAGGTAGTCATCAGTGGGGTTAAAAATCAGTGCCTTGTAACAGGATGTGTCATCAAGTTGGCGTTTGAGCTCTCTCCTGTACGAGTCGATCCCCCATAGTACGATGTTCCCCCCTTTGTCAGAGGGTTTCACAATCGTGTCTTCCCATTTTTTAATCTCTTGGAGAGCTTTCCTTTCCTCCACAGTGATGTTATCCCCATAGTTAGAAAAGGGTTTGTTTATCTCTATCTGGTCCAGATCTTTGCTGACCATTTCTAGATAAACCTTGACCTGTGGGCATATTGAAATATCAGGAAGAAAAGTGGATTTCTTTTTGAGTTTAGGCATGGTCTTGTGGGGTTCATTTGAAACAGGGTCGGTTAGAAATGCCACATCGCTTTCCTCTGATAATTCTTCTAGCAATTGTAGCATTTCCCTATCACGTTCATCAAATAGGGGGTCAGTGTCAGTAGGTAGGGCACCCTCATTATCCTGTAATCCCAGGATATCACTTCTTTTTTTGTAGAATTTTTTGAGAAGAAGTTTCCGTATATATAAATGTAGGTCCTTTTCACATTCAAATCTGTTCATGGGTCTGGTGGGAGAAAAACTAAGTCCTTTATTTAGAACTGCAATTTGAGCTTCAGAGAGAGTGTGGTTAGTTAGATTAACAATCCTAAGTGTGTCGGAAGGGGCTATCTGCGGTATCGTCTGGTTTCCCTGCGATCCTCTCGCCATTCTCTGGGGCCCCTCTTTCCTCTTCTTTCCCCTCCTGGTTCTCTTGTGTCTCGTCCCAGGTTGTCTCTGATAGTCCTGGGACTGACCCCTAAAAAATGGCGTCTAGTGGTTTGAGAGAAGTCAGAGTGATCACTCTCGGATGAATCAATCTCCGAGGTGGTGTAGCCCCTGGTGTTATCTGCAGGCTTTCTATTTTGAGGGAAATTCCATTTATAGACTCTGTTGGTCTGGAAGTCATTCAGATCTCTCTGTAATTTATTCTTTTTACGGCTTATGACTTCCTTTTCTATGTTGTCCAGTTCAGTTTTAATTTTATGATAGGACTTTTGGAATTTCTCTAATTTCTCAAAGTTTTTGAGTTTGTCACCTATCACCGAGATCTCATGTGCGTATTTGTTAAGCATTATTTCATCATGCTTGGCCAGGATATTAATCAAACTGAGAGAGTATGTTGTAAGTGCTTTCTCCCACTCTCTTTTCAGAGATTCCTCTGCTAATTCGAATGAGGGAAAGACTCGGGGTCTCAATCCTCTGGGCGTTATTTGTTGTTTGGTATAGCTCTCAAAAGTAGCTTTATTCCAAAACACTTTCATTTGTTTTGTTAACAACATTTTGAGTTTATATAGCTCATTGACCCAGTCTTCCTGTGTCGTGTCCATGCTAGTTATGTCTTTGTCCATCATGGTCTCTAAACATTTTTTAAAATTGTTTTGCCTGTCATTGAGTTCTTGGCTCAAACTGAATGACGTAGATGGCGCAGCCATGTTGGGAAAGAGTTCTAAATACCAACAATTTAAACCTTAAACTTACCTGCAATGTCAGCCAGAGAGAGGTGGAATACCTTGACCTACGCATCAGCGTTGGCACTGAGGGATCACTGATTACGGACATTTTCCGGAAAAATACAGCGACTAATTCACTGCTCCACAATGAGAGTGCCCACTATCCACCAGTCCGGAAAGGTTTACCCAAGGGGGAATACCTAAGGACAAGGCGCAATTGCTCAGACGATGCCACATATGAGAGCAGAGCAGATGAACTAGACCTCAGACTCATCAATCGAGGATATAGTAAAAGATCCATCCGCAGAGCCAGAGGAGAAGTACACAAACTTAAACGAGATCAACTTCTAGTCCCCAAGAAACATAAAATGACAGACTCCAATGAGAAAGTCAGATTTATTGGGACATACTGCCAGGAATGGCGTCAGGTCCAAGGGGTACTCAATAAACATTTGGGGATACTCAAAACTGATAAAGATCTTGAAGGAATACTGGGCGATCGGATTGAAATCAGCTGGAGAAGAAGCCAAAATCTCAGGGACCATCTTGTACATAGCCACTTTGAAAAACCCACCAGAGTTAAAATCAACAGAAAGGGCACTTTCAAATGTGGAACCTGTAGGGTGTGCACTTACATTGCCCCCCACAAGATGTACACCGATAGATACGGAAAACAGTGGAAAATTGACCAGTATATCACGTGTGACACCCCAGGGGTAATTTATAATCTCGAGTGCCCCTGTGGGAAACATTATATTGGGAAAACGAAAAGACCACTGAAAGTCCGACTGTCGGAACACTTGGCGAGCATAAAATATGCCAAAAGAGACCAACAGGCTGGCAAGACAAATTAAGTGGAAAAAAATGAGCGCTAGTTGGAATGAGAGTATTAAAAAGAAGTAAGAATAGTGTTTAAAAGAGTAAAGAGAAGACACAGGAAGAGGGAGAAGAGAATAAGAAGAAGAAGGTAAAAGAATGCAACGGCACCTGAAAAGAAAAAAAGGTTAATGAAAAAATGCTTACGCTCCTTTGCAGGAGTGTTTAGTATAGGAAGTCCGTGGGGAGCCCTGTCTCTTGCCCTACCTCTACCAAACTCATGCGTTCAGGCTGCAGCGAGTATGGAGCTGGCAGCGGTGATGGTATGAGCCGCGTCTATGTGCGCTCCGTTGCTGCAGCGCGTCAGCGTGTCGCGGCGTGCTTGGATGGAATTCTTTGCCGGACTTGAGCAGGGTGGCGGGGTGCAGATGGCCGGGTCTCCTCTTCTCCACGGGCAGCAGGGATCAACGTGTTTCATGCGCAAAGCGCACTTTTTCAAGATGAATTCTGCTTCATGTGTTTGTCTCTTATATTGAAAACTTTATTGTTAAAAACGGATGTGGTCATAGGAAATTCGGTGGGAACCACATGGTCGCAATAGGATTTGAGACGAAGAAAGCCGGTATTTCTTTCGATGGCTATAATTATTAAAAATAATGCTTTGATAAAAAATGAATTATTATCAATTATGGAAAAAATATTAAAAATTAATAATTAATAATTAAAAATTAATTAATGAATCATTAATTCAGGAACAATTTAAAAATGCAGGTGCCTAGCCAGAAAAGGAGATAAAGAAGAAAAGGTTCAGAAAAATGAGAACAAGGATGAATGTGAAAAGAAGAAGTTTGATTTATAAAAATGCGTTTAATTCAAAGTCAATATTCATGCCTTTTGGATGAAGGCTTTGTAGTTCAAAGATCCATTTCGCCTCTATCTGTTTCAGGCGTCTAATGTGGTCACCATCTCTCCAGCTAGATTGGACTTTTTGGATTCCGAGGAATTGTAGACCTTTCGGATTTCTTGCATGACAATTTAAAAAATGATTTGAGAGGCTATGTGCAGATAAGCCTCTGTTAATGTTGTAAATATGTTCCGAGGTCCTGACTTTCAGCTGGCGTTTTGTCTGGCCGACATACTGGAAACCACAGGGACACTGGAGGAGATAAATGACTCCCTCTGACTCGCAAGAAATGAATTCTTTAATTTTGTATTCTTTTTTGGTGCTGTATGAAAGAAAACTGGTGACTGGTTTGGTTGATGTTCTTCCTTCATTTTTACACGCTCTACATTTTAGACAGAAATGGAAGCCCTTAGTTTTTCTTTTCTCTTCATTAGTAATTGGGCTGATGGTACTGGTGACAAGTTCCTGTTTGAGGTTCCGGGCTTTTTTATAGATAATGCGTGGCCTATCTTGAAGATGCGGTTTCAAATCTTCGTCTAATTGTAGAATGTGCCAATTTTTCTGTAATACCTCTTCAAAGGCTTTGTGGTTACTGTTATATTGGGTGATGAAAGAAAGTTTATGTTGGTCAATTTCTTTGTTTTTAGTTTTGTATTGTAGTATAGTTTTACGATCTAATTTGGAAACTGTTTCTAGTTGGGTTTTCAGTGTTTCTTCTTTGTAACCTTTCTGGATGAAGTTGTTGGTCATTATTTCACCTTGTTTGAGAAAAGTTGCTGTGTCTGTGCAGTTGCGACGAATTCTTTTATATTGTCCAATCGGAATATTCTTAACCCAAGTTGCATGGTGGTTGCTTTGAACAGGGAGAATATTGTTGCCGTCGACGGGTTTTGTATAAGTTTCTGTGATGAGCCGGTTATCTTCAACAGAAATTGTGAGGTCTAGGAAGGTGACACTCTTCTTACTTGTTGTGGTGGTGAATTGAAGGTTGAGGCGGTTGTTATTTAGATGTTGTTTAAAGCCTTCTAGTTCATCTTCTGACCCCCCCCAAACAAAGAAGATGTCGTCGATATAACGCTTCCATAGAATTATTTTGTCTAAATATTGATTGTTCGACCAAATGGTGTCCTCCTCCCATTTAGCGACGAATAAATTCGCGTAAGATGGTGCGAAAGAGGTCCCCATTGCGGTTCCGCAAACTTGGATGTAGTATTCGCCTCCGTTCCAGAAATAATTGTGGTGTAAAATGAATTCGATGCCTTCCATAATGAAAACTACTTGTCGGTTTGGTAATGTGGATTTTGTTAAGAAATGGTTGGTGTGATCACATCCTTCTTGATGTCTTATTGATGTATAAAGGGACGTTACGTCACTTGTCCCCAGGATGTAATTGCTTTTCCATTCTAAGGTCTCAAGTATTTGTAATATATGGATTGTGTCTTTAAGAAAACTTCGCTGAACTGAAACTAAAGGTTGTAAAAAAGAATCGATATAAACTGAAAAGTTGGATGAAATAGAATTGAGTCCAGAGACTATGGGGCGTCCAGGGGGGTTGGTGAGGTTTTTATGAATTTTGGGAAGGCAGTAGAAGGTTGGAATTTTTGGATATTTAACAAGAATGAAATCATATTCGTTTTTGTTGATGAGTCCTAAAAGTAGGGCCTCATCTAACATAGAGGTCAGTTTATTCTGAAAAATAGTGGTTGGATCGGTTGGAAGAGTCTTGTAGGTTAAAACATCTGAAAGTAGTCTGTTCAGCTCTTCTTCATATTTTGTTTTCTCAAGAATCACCACCCCTCCGCCTTTGTCTGCGGGTTTAATAATAATAGTTTGATCTTCTTTCAAGGATTTTAAGGCGTGTCTTTCTTTTTGAGAGAGGTTAATTTTTCTTTTTTGCTTGTCAGGGATATTGAGAATTGCTTTTTCTACTGCTTTTTGAAAAGTTTCTATGTGTGCACTTTTGCAGAATGCGGGATTAAAAGTTGAAACTGGTTTGAATTTGGACTGATTTGTTGGTTCTGCTGTTGATTGTGAATGTGTTTTTTTCGAAAAGAATTTCTTTATATTCAATTTTCTAATAAACTTGTGTGTATCTACATACAAGTTAAATTTGTTAGCCGATGAATCTGGCGCAAATTTGAGGCCTTTTTTGAGTACTGCTAGTTCATCATCTGTGAGTGTACGGTCACTTAGATTGAAAATGGTGGTATCCGTTGATTCCCCTATGGTTGGATTTTTCTTTTTTCCACCTCTGCAGCCTCTACGTCGTGCCCGGTATGGTTTTTTTGTTTTTTGTTCTTGGGAGTGTAGTCGGGTGGTTCCCTCTTGTTCTGATCTAACTCCAAAAAATGAAGACCAATAAATTCGTCTTCACTCTCTTCTTCAGATTCTACTAAATGTGAGCGTTTAGTTGGAATCTTTCTTCTCACCACTTGTGTCTCAGCTGGTCTGGATGAGATCTTCTTTAGGAGTGAGGTGAAGTCTTTATTTTGTTCAAGGATTGCAGCCTGTGTTCCTTGTTCGAAAGATGTCTTTGCTAAAGTTTCTGCATACGTGAAATTTCTCTTATTGTATAGTGGATAAGTTCTCTGTCCATTGTTTGGGATATTCTTAATTAGAGGTTCTTTTCTTTGGTTAGTGTTTCTATATGGAGGTCCTTGTTGGTGGTGCTGTTTTAAGTTCTGTTGTGGTTTTTTGTATGTGTCTCTCTGTTGGTTGTGGCGATTTGTTGGATTTATGTTGGTTTTAATAAATGATTGTCTTTTTTCTTCTTTTGGATACAAGGGGAGTTCTTTTAAATCTCTTTGAAATTTCCTCTGTTTCGTTTGAATAATGTCCTGTTCCACCTTGTTAGCTTTGTCATTTGTCATTGCGATGAGTGTCTTGAAATCTTCCATCGTTGACAGTGTTTCAAAGCGCTTTTCATAGATTGAGATATCTTCGTTGATTTTCACGAGGCTTTCAGATCTGTCTTTTATAATGAGTCTTATTAAATCTGTAGCACACCTATCTAGGATTTCATTCCAATTTTTATGAAAAGTGGTCGTGGTGGGATCAAAAGTAACACTTTTTGAAATTCTTAGACCTCTTGGGATGAGGCCATTTTCTAGATATTTATTCAAGGTTGTAACCTCCCACCACTGTCTCGCCTCTTGTTTGTACAATTTCTCTAAGTTGAGAAATTGTGTCTGGAATCCATCGTCGTTATTAACGGGTACCGATGGAATTACTGTTCTAGAAAAAATAGTATCGATGTTTTGTCTTTGTTGTTGATAATTTAAATGAATTGATTTGTAGTTGTTCATGTTTCAAAAGCGGCAGTGAGTATAGAGCGATAATAATATGGGTAAAGAATCACTTGCGCTATTGGGAAAAAGCTGCTCAATAGAAGTTTGCAATTTAAGTGGAAAAAAATGAGCGCTAGTTGGAATGAGAGTATTAAAAAGAAGTAAGAATAGTGTTTAAAAGAGTAAAGAGAAGACACAGGAAGAGGGAGAAGAGAATAAGAAGAAGAAGGTAAAAGAATGCAACGGCACTTGAAAAGAAAAAAAGGTTAATGAAAAAATGCTTACGCTCCTTTGCAGGAGTGTTTAGTATAGGAAGTCCGTGGGGAGCCCTGTCTCTTGCCCTACCTCTACCAAACTCATGCGTTCAGGCTGCAGCGAGTATGGAGCTGGCGGCGGTGATGGTATGAGCCGCGTCTATGTGCGCTCCGTTGCTGCAGCGCGTCAGCGTGTCGCGGCGTGCTTGGATGGAATTCTTTGCCGGACTTGAGCAGGGTGGCGGGGTGCAGATGGCCGGGTCTCCTCTTCTCCACGGGCAGCAGGGATCAACGCGTTTCATGCGCAAAGCGCACTTTTTCAAGATGAATTCTGCTTCATGTGTTTGTCTCTTATATTGAAAACTTTATTGTTAAAAACGGATGTGGTCATAGGAAATTCGGTGGGAACCACATGGTCGCAATAGGAATTGAGACTAAGAAAGCCAGTATTTATAATCTCGAGTGCCCCTGTGGGAAACATTATATTGGGAAAACGAAAAGACCACTGAAAGTCCAACTGTCGGAACACTTGGCGAGCATAAAATATGCCAAAAGAGACCAACAGGCTGGCAAGACACTCACACCAGTGGCCAAACATTTCCTCAGATACCACCATGGAAATGCCAAAGGCCTTCTAGCCTACGGCATGATGCAGGTAGTGATGGGTGCCCGCCGAGGTGACATCGACAAAGAGCTTCTTAAACAAGAAACCAGACTGATTTTCTTGATGCAAACTCTATCCCCATTGGGCCTTAATGAGGAGAACGTCTATACAGTCTTCCTGTGAATTACCACAAATAGGGTCACAAATATTTGAATGAACAAACCAGTATGATGCCCATGAGGAGAACATGTCAACAGCCTCCCCATAAGTGAACAACTGACATGGTCCATATACAAAAATGTTACTGTCCAAATAATAGTCTCAGACACAGGATGGAAGATACGTCCCATATTTGGAACCAGATGGGCGACTATCAAGGAATAAACTAGACTGATGTAATGGATTGTGGCAAACTGCATAAGATAGCACAATAAGGTATATGATAATCGTCCAATAAATAATTATGGACATAGAAATCCATTTATAGGAGATGGTGGTTTCTGATGTATAGCGATAGGATACAACACTGACCCCCCTAGGAAGATGTAGAAAAATGATACAATGTGGTGAACTATTGGATCCTCGGCACAATCATATTAATCCATATATATAGATATTGGCATATCTCTCTCCCCTTTTTGTAGATGATTGATGGTGGGAATCCCAGACCAACACCAACCATTATTAACAATATCATGCTCCCTGTTCTATCTCACCCCCACGACATCTTCTTCACGTGCATCACTGGAGTCACTCCCATTATTGTGACAAATCACGATCACAGATGCAGGATCCGCCGAATTTCTACTTTTTGCTATGTAGGATCACCTTTAACCCTTTAGGTATAAATAGGTCACACACTCCCATCATGCGTTTCAGTTTTTGCACTACTGTCTACACAGATGTCGACTTGGTTTTCTTTTTACTCACTGTTTTTCACGGATGGGCACACTTAAATCCCCCTGTGGGACACTGATCTTGCGGCTTAAGAAAGGAGGTTAAGGCAGTACCCCCCTAGCACTACAACAGCACATAGAGATGTCTAAACACACAGTTCTGCCCGCTATGTCACTAGGTGATTATACCTAGTTTTTGTACAATCACTGATTCTCCCTTAACCCTCACTATCCCAGCAGACAGATCTGCATATGGGTACACTCAGACGTCCCTTAGACCCAACCTATCCCATGGACGACTTACAGGGATATGGCATTAATACACGCCAATTCTCCGCTTACTATTTCTCCATATAGATATATGTCAATAATATGGACCACATTGGGACACCCAGTCCCTGTGATAGGGTGCCCTTTAGGAACATGTTTTCCTCTTTATACAAAAGGATAATTTTCTCAACTCACGCAGTTGACACAGTCGACGAATCGCATGTCGACAGTCTGACAAACACACTAAAAACGAAGAGGAAACACATGACTCCACTTAAACTCACCACCCTTTGGTATCCTCACATCACCAATTAATATGTGGGAAAGAAAAATGCCATGTATAACCTTGATGTCATATACTTGCATCGACTACATCGGACCAGGGAAACTAATATGACAAATTGACCAATGAAAGAGATGTTGAAATACACACCCCAGATTATCATTATCCACATGAGATAACATCCCGATCGCACATTTTTCAGCACACATCAGTACCACAAGTAGCCTCTACTGTGACGTCTAGATTTCACGATGAGGTGCTTATCAGGGAAATACCATCCCGTTTTGAACAGATAAAAGAATTTGCAAACGAGATGTCAACAATGGAAACGAGTGACATGTGATCACTCTTACTAGACCACATATTCTACTCCTATAAACATTATCATACTTTTAGCGCGTATAGAAAGCCATATCATGCAATTTTGGTGCTATCAATTAAATGCCTGCCACTAACTGACCAATGAAACAGTAGGCTTATACTACTAGACCAATGATCAGGAGGTTAGGAACACACACCCCCGTTCACCTCATGAATATGTATGAGAAGGGTGGAATAAAAGGAGCTTCCGGACGCACAGCGGGTGGTCCTGAGGAAGCGTTCCAAGCGAAGCGTACGCTGACCGTTCAAAACACACTCAGTGTGTTTCTAAATCCCCTCTTCCCCTCCCCACTTACAATGTTTTGAAATTTACTTGTACCGCTGCGCAAACCCAGGTCACCGGCTACCTCCGTGACCAAGACGCGAGTCTGGCGCCAGACTCAGCGTCACCTGAGCCAGTGAAACAAGGTGAGTGCACGCCTGCACACCTCTGCCACGAAATCACCGGCGCTCAGGAGACAGAGCAGTCTCTGAGGCGGTTATCTGCACCAGACGGAACTGTCCAGTCTGCATGTGTATACTAAGCTTCAGCCTCAAGAGCCGGCTCCTGTGATTAATATCGATCTGACGTATAGCAATTGAAACATCAAATCTCTATGAGGATACAGTGTATATGAATGAATAAACACTTACATGTATCCAAGCATAAAGACATTTCACCACAAATCACAGGCTCTCTGCTTCACCAAGAGCATTTATTCTCTTGTGGGTACTTATTGCGCTTAAATACATTTACATACTGGGTAGAGGACAAGTGGGGTCACACTGAGTTAAGGGAAACATCTCCCCTTTTTTATTAAATGTTGTCATTTCTCGTATGTGTGGTTTTATTTCGCTAAATTGTATTTTTAATAAAATGAAATAAACGTTATGTATTAAGAGTCTAACTTTAATTTCTTGGTGCACCAGCAAAAGGCATTCTTTCTTTCTGCTCCATACCTATATGCCCAGCAGTTTATTGCCCAAAACCCCACGTCATCATTTGCTAGGTGGACCCCTGTAGATGCAGTAGAGATGATGACGTTTTGGGGTCTGGTGTTACATATGTGCATAGTTAAAAAGCCAGAAATTAGGCAATATTGGAGTACAGATGTTCTGTACAGCACCCCACTTCATCGTATGGCCATGACCCGGACTCGTTTTGAGACGATCCTTACATTTTTGCATTACAACGATAATGCACAGTGCCACCCAGAGATGATCCCACCTTTGACCGGCTATTCAAAGTCAGGCCGGTCATTGATCATTTCAGCGCCAAATTTGCAGAGATGTACATCCCCCAAAAATTCATTTGTGTAGACGAGTCACTTATACATTTTAAAGGAAGGGTTAAATTCCGCCAGTACCTTCCCAATAAGAGGGCAAGGTATGGCATAAAAATGTATAAGCTGTGCGAAAGTACCTCAGGGTACACCCACAGGTTTAGGGTATATGAAGGGAAGGACACAATAATTGAACCGCTAGAATGCCCCCCCTCCCTCGTAGGTGTTAGTGGAAAGATTGTCTGGGATTTAGGGCACCCCTTCCTGGATAAGGGTTATCACCTCTATGTGGATAACTTTTACACCAGCATCCCCCTGTTTAAGGCCCTTGGTTCAAGAGGTACAGCAGCTTGCGGTACTGTGCGCAAGAACCAAAGAGGCCCCCCAAAAACGCACGTTGCCCAATTACTGAGAAAGGGTGAAAGCAGGGGAATATGCATCGAAAATATGTTGTTGGTCAAATATAAAGACAAGAGGGATGTCCTTATACTGACAACAATTCACGGAGACAGTACCACCTCCGTCCCTGTACGAGGTACCAGTACCCACACCTCAAAACCTATTTGTATCCTAGATTACAATAAGTACATGGGCGGAGTGGATCTTTCAGATCAGGTACTGAAGCCGTACAGTGCCCTGCGGAAAACAAAAATATGGTATAAGAAGCTGGCCGTGTATATCATCCAGATGGCACTGTATAACGCTTACGTGCTATTCCGTTCTACCAGCCAGACGGGGACATTTATGCACTTTCAAGAGGAAGTCATAAAGGGCCTAATATTTGGGAACCAGCAGGCAGAGGGCCCCAGTACTTCTAGTACTGGCCCCCGTATTGTATCAGGGCAGCATTTTCCTAACGAAATCCCCTCCTCTGGAAAAAAGGGCAGGACACAAAAAAGGTGCAAAGTTTGCTATAAAAAGGGAATACGAAAGCAAACTATTTTCCACTGTGAAACTTGCCCTGACAAACCCGGCCTATGTATGAAGGAGCGCTTTAAAATATACCACACATCTATGGATTATTAGGTTCATCATTTCACCGTGCTTCGGGGGTCTTGCTAATGCCACATAGCACCCACCATTCATTCCACCAGAATCTGTGCGGCAAAATCCAAATATCACTCCTTCCCTTCTGAGTCCTGCCATGCACCCAAATGGTATTTTTTGGTCCTATATGAGGCATTGCCGTACTCAGGAGAAATTGGGGCACAGATTTTGGGGTGCTTTGTCTCCTTCATTCCTTGTGAAAATGAAAAATTTTGAGCCAGAACTGCATTTTTGTGTAAAAAATGTAATTTTTCATTTTCACAGCCCAGTTGTACCACAATTGGTGAAACCCCTGGGGGTTTGAAATGTACACTATACCCCTAGATGAATTCCCTGAGGGGTGTAGTTTGCAAAATGGGGTCACTTGTGGGGGGGTTCCACTGTATTGGTGCTTCGGGGGTCTTGCTAATGCGACATAGCACCCACCATTCATTCCACCAGAATCTGTGCGGCAAAATCCAAATATCACTCCTTCCCTTCTGAGTCCTGCCATGCACCCAAATGGTATTTTTTGGTCACATATGAGGCATTGCCGTACTCGGGAGAAATTGGGGCACAGATTTTGGGGTGCTTTGTCTCCTTCATTCCTTGTGACAATGAAAAATTTTGAGCCAGAACTGCATTTTTGTGTTAAAAAATGTAATTTTTCATTTTCACAGCCCAGTTGTACCACAATTGGTGAAACCCCTGGGGGTTTGAAATGTACACTATACCCCTAGATGAATTCCCTGAGGGGTGTAGTTTGCAAAATGGGGTCACTTGTGGGGGGGTTCCACTGTATTGGTGCTTCGGGGGTCTTGCTAATGCGACATAGCACCCACCATTCATTCCACCAGAATCTGTGCGGCAAAATCCAAATATCACTCCTTCCCTTCTGAGTCCTGCCATGCACCCAAATGGTATTTTTTGGTCACATATGAGGCATTGCCGTACTCGGGAGAAATTGGGGCACAAATTTTGGGGTGCTTTGTCTCCTTCATTCCTTGTGACAATGAAAAATTTTGAGCCAGAACTGCATTTTTGTGTTAAAAAATGTAATTTTTCATTTTCACAGCCCAGTTGTACCAAAATTGGTGAACCCCCTGGGGGTTTGAAATGTACACTATACCCCTAGATGAATTCCCTGAGGGGTGTAGTTTGCAAAATGGGGTCACTTGTGGGGGGGTTTCACTGTATTGGTGCTTCGGGGGTCTTGCTAATGCGACATAGCACCCACCATTCATTCCACCAGAATCTGTGCGGCAAAATCCAAATATCACTCCTTCCCTTCTGAGTCCTGCCATGCACCCAAATGGTATTTTTTGGTCACATATGAGGCATTGCCGTACTCGGGAGAAATTGGGGCACAGATTTTGGGGTGCTTTGTCTCCTTCATTCCTTGTGACAATGAAAAATTTTGAGCCAGAACTGCATTTTTGTGTTAAAAAATTTAATTTTTCATTTTCACAGCCCAGTTGTACCAAAATTGGTGAACCCCCTGGGGGTTTGAAATGTACACTATACCCCTAGATGAATTCCCTGAGGGGTGTAGTTTGCAAAATGGGGTCACTTGTTGGGGGGTTCCACTGTATTGGTGCTTCGGGGGTCTTGTTAATGCGACATAGCACCCACCATTCATTCCACCAGAATCTGTGCTGCAAAATCCAAATATCACTCCTTCCCTTCTGAGTCCTGCCATGCACCCAAATGGTATTTTTTGGTCACATATGAGGCATTGCCGTACTCGGGAGAAATTGGGGCACAGATTTTGGGGTGCTTTGTCTCCTTCATTCCTTGTGAAAATGAAAAATTTTGAGCCAGAACTGCATTTTTGTGTAAAAAATGTAATTTTTCATTTTCACAGCCCAGTTGTACCAAAATTGGTGAAACCCCTGGGGGTTTGAAATGTACACTATACCCCTAGATGAATTCCCTGAGGGGTGTAGTTTGCAAAATGGGGTCACTTGTGGGGGGGTTCCTAACTTTTAGCATCTTATGGTGCCTAGAAACCTACATGGTGCCTAAAAAATAATCTCATAAAAAGGAGGCTCCAAAATCAAGTAGGTGCTCCTTCTATTATGAAGCCTGTGGTTTGGTCAACGTGCACACTAGGGCCACATATAGGATATTTATGAAAACAAAAGAATTGGGGGAATCAATTTTTAGTCACATTTCTCTAGTAAAATCTACTGTGTTCCTTAGAAAAATGTATTAAATTTGAAAATCTGCAAAAAAAATGAAATTTTGAAATTTCACCTACTCTTTGTTTTAATTCCTGTGAAACACCTAAAGGGTTAACAAACTTCCAAAATGCTGTTTTGAATACTGTGAGGGGTGCAGTTTTTGAAATGGCATCATTTATGGGGGTGTCTCACATACAAGTCCCTCAAAGTCACATCAGAACTGAACTGGTCCCTAAAAAAATCAGTGTTTGAAATTTTCTTGAAAATTTGAGAATTTGCTATTCATATTTTAAGCCTCCTAGTGTCCAAAAAAATTAAAAGGAGGTTGAAATAATGATGGAAACATAAAGTATACATATGGTCTATGTTAGTTATTAACTATTTTGAGTGGTATGATTATTTGTCTCACAAGCAGAAAATTTAACATTTTGCAAATTGCAAAATTTTCAATTTTTTTACGACATTTTGGTATTTTTCACAAAAAAACACAGACTGTATCGACCAAAATTTACCACTAAATTGAAGTACAATGTGTCACGAGAAAACAATCTCAAAATCACTGGGATAAGTAAAAGCAAAAAAAAGTTATCCCCACTTAAGTGATACATGTCAGATTTGAAAAAAAGGGCTCTGTCAGGAAGGCAAAAACAGGCTGCGGCGGTAAGGGGTTAAAACACCAAGCATATTGTTTTGTATGGGGCAAGAGGTCAACAAAGTCAGGGTGATGGGAGCATGATGGGACCAAGTGGTAAGACCGATCGCAGTGTGTTGAAGTAAATATAGAAACGTATGTGGTAGAAAAGAAATAATCTATTCTAGTATAAATGTCACAAGGACAAAAGTAGAATGTATAACCCCTATTTAATGGATGGTGGAGCATACAAGTGTTGACAAGCTGTTAGACATACAGTACAGTAGTATATGTCTTACCTGACAGTACAGCCTTGTGGAGCATGTAGCAGGTGCATACAAAATATCAATCCCTGGTTTGCTGATCCAATTGAAATCACCTCTAACAATAGGAACATATCTACCAAAAGACTCCAATGCATCTAGAATTCTAGTGAGAAAAGCCAATTGATTGTAGTTGGGAGCATTTTATTTTAATATTTAACCCTTTGACATTAAGAGAGACTGTCTAAATAAAGTCGTTTCAGCATGACCACTGGCCAACATTAAAAATAGCAAAGGCCATTAGGCAAGCATAATGATAGGTATTTGGGATGGAAAGGGAAACAACAAGAGGAATAAAAGGAGAAGAAAGGCAAACAAATAATTATATTGAAAAAAAAAAACATTAATAAATGAGTAGCCATACAGATAAGCATAACAACTGCTACAGTATATGGTGTGTTATTCAAACACCTAGCAATGTACTGGCAAACAAAACATAGTGTTCTGCTCCTTATAGAAAGCTGTCCCTCTCAGAAGAAATGGCCTCAGATCAGTGAGGAGCTAGCAGAGGGGATCTGAGTGTAGGATGGAGCAGCAGAAGCTGGAGAAAGCTTCAGATGCAGCAGAAGCTTATATATGATGTGGTTGGTCCATTCTACAGCAAGACCATGCCTTTATACTTTTGTTTTGTAAACATCTAAAAAAATTAACTGTACCCAAATATGTTTCCTTGGTTACTGCCAGGATACTTTATTTCTGTTAGGTTTAGGGTACAGTTAATCAATATACAGTACAGTACAGTACAGAATTTCTGTGGCCCAATTACACTCTAAACAACATTTTGCCAAGGCCTTTTTCATTTTGCAAAGGCCTTGGAGCTCATAGAATTTTGGTGTAACCCTTTACCATTCTACTGGATCCATAATATTCTCTGTTTTCCTGGGGTGAAATGTAATAGGGTGAGAAAATCAGAAAGTGAGAGATTTGGGAAGAAATCTCCAGTTTTTTTAAAGCGGCAATCATTTCCACTGGAAAAAAAAACAGTTTGATTTTGCAGTGTAAATGATTGCAGTTTTAAAAAAAACTGGAGATTTCTTACCAAATCTCTCACTTTCTGATTCCCCCACCCTATTATATTTCACCCCTGGTTTCTAGTGCAGCCTGCAATTTCATTTCTGTGTCTATTATAAACCATATTGTATTTGGACCAGGGGTCTTACTAGGTTTTGCAAGTTTCAGCATTGCTTCAATTTCCATTTTATTTACTAAAGTGCAGATTTTTAGAAGTGGAGATGTAGCCAATAGTAACAATCTGATTATATTTATAATTTATCTAGCACTTTGGAAAATAATAGCTATAATCTGGTTGGTTGCTATGGGCAACATCTCCACTTATATAAACCTACACATTAGTAAATTGACCCCTAGGACTATAAATATAATATTTATTTTAGCCATGTCTTAATTATTAACCCCTTCATGACAGAGCCAGTTTGTGCCTTCATGA
Organism: Crinia signifera; assembly: GCF_055691185.1. Taxonomy (NCBI): domain Eukaryota; kingdom Metazoa; phylum Chordata; class Amphibia; order Anura; family Myobatrachidae; genus Crinia; species Crinia signifera. Next base: position 88,897,524 of record NC_139218.1, read on the forward strand.
CAGAGCCCTTTTTTTCAAATCTGACATGTCTCACTTAAGTGGGGATAACTTTTTTTTGCTTTTACTTATCCCAGTGATTTTGAGATTGTTTTCTCGTGACACATTGTACTTCAAGTTAGTGGTAAATTTTGGTCGATACAGTCTGTGTTTTTTTGTGAAAAATACCAAAATATCGTGAAAAAATGGAAAATTTAGCAATATGCAAAATGTCACATTTTCTGCTTGTGAGACAAATAATCATACCACTCAAAATAGTTAATAACTAACAAAGACCATATGTCTACTTTATGTTGCAATCATTATTTCAACTTCCTTTTAATTTTTTTGGACACTAGGAGGCTTCAGATATGACTAGCAAATTCTCAAATTTTCAAGAAAATTTCAAACACTGATTTTTTTAGGGACCAGTTCAGTTCTGATGTGACTTTGAGGGACTTGTATGTGAGACACCCCCATAAATGATGCCATTTCAAAAACTGCACCCCTCACAGTATTCAAAACAGCATTTTGGAAGTTTGTTAACCCTTTAGGTGTTTCACAGGAATTAAAAAAAAGTGTAGGTGAAATTTCAAAATTTCTTTTTTTTTGCAGAGTTTCAATTTTAATACATTTTTCTAACGAATACAGTAGATTTTACTAGAGAAATTTGACTAAAAATTGATTCCCCCAATTCTTTTGTTTTCAAAAATATCCTATATGTGGCCCTTGTGTGCACGTTGACCAAACCACAGGCTTCATAATAGAAGGAGCACCTACTTGATTTTGGAGCCTCCTTTTTATGAGATTTTTTTTTAGGCACCATGTAGGTTTCTAGGCACCATAAGTGCTAAAAGTTAGGAACCTCCCCCACAAGTCACCCCATTTTGCAATCTACACCCCTCAGGGAATTCATCTAGGGGTATAGTGTACATTTCAAACCCCCAGGGGTTTCACCAATTTTGGTACAACTGGGATGTGAAAATGGAAAATTACATTTTTTTCCACAAACATGCAGTTCTGGCTCAAAATTTTTCATTTTCACAAGGAATGAAGGAGACAAAGCACCCCAAAATCTGTGCCCCAATTTCTCCCGAGTACGGCAATGCCTCACATGTGACCAAAAAATACCAGTTGGGCGCATGGCAGGACTCAGAAGGGAAGGAGTGATTTTTGGATTTTGCAGCACAGATTTTGGTGGAATAAATGGTGGGTGCTATGTTGCACCAATACAGTGGAACCCCCCCACAAGTCACCCCATTTTGCAAAGTACACCCCTCAGGGAATTCATCTAGGGGTATAGTGTACATTTCAAACCCCCAGGGGTTTCACCAATTTTGGTACAACTGGGCAGTGAAAATGAAAAATTACATTTTTTTACACAAAAATGCAGTTCTGGCTCAAAATTTTTCATTTTCACAAGGAATGAAGGAGACAAAGCACCCCAAAATCTGTGCCCCAATTTCTCCCGAGTACGGCAATGCCTCACATGTGACCAAAAAATACCAGTTGGGCGCATGGCAGGACTCAGAAGGGAAGGAGTGATTTTTGGATTTGGCAGCACAGATTTTGGTGGAATGAATGGTGGGTGCCATGTTGCATTAGAAAGACTCCCAAAGCACCAATACAGTGGAACCCCCCCACAAGTCACCCCATTTTGCAAAGTACACCCCTCACGGAATTCATCTAGGGGTATAGTGTACATTTCAAACCCCCAGGGGTTTCACCAATTTTGATACAACTGGGCAGTGAAAATGAAAAATTACATTTTTTTACACAAAAATGCAGTTCTGGCTCAAAATTTTTCATTTTCACAAGGAATGAAGGAGACAAAGCACCCCAAAATCTGTGCCCCAATTTCTCCCGAGTACGGCAATGCCTCACATGTGACCAAAAAATACCAGTTGGGCGCATGGCAGGACTCAGAAGGGAAGGAGTGATTTTTGGATTTGGCAGCACAGATTTTGGTGGAATGAATGGTGGGTGCCATGTTGCATTAGCAAGACTCCCAAAGCACCAATACAGTGGAACCCCCCCACAAGTCACCCCATTTTGCAAAGTACACCCCTCAGGGAATTCATCTAGGGGTATAGTGTACATTTCAAACCCCCAGGGGTTTCACCAATTTTGATACAACTGGGCAGTGAAAATGAAAAATTACATTTTTTTACACAAAAATGCAGTTCTGGCTCAAAATTTTTCATTTTCACAAGGAATGAAGGAGACAAAGCACCCCAAAATCTGTGCCCCAATTTCTCCCGAGTACGGCAATGCCTCACATGTGACCAAAAAATACCAGTTGGGCGCATGGCAGGACTCAGAAGGGAAGGAGTGATTTTTGGATTTGGCAGCACAGATTTTGGTGGAATGAATGGTGGGTGCCATGTTGCATTAGCAAGACTCCCAAAGCACCAATACAGTGGAACCCCCCCACAAGTCACCCCATTTTGCAAAGTACACCCCTCAGGGAATTCATCTAGGGGTATAGTGTACATTTCAAACCCCCAGGGGTTTCACCAATTTTGGTACAACTGGGATGTGAAAATGGAAAATTACATTTTTTTACACAAACATGCAGTTCTGGCTCAACATTTTTCATTTTCACAAGGAATGAAGGAGACAAAGCACCCCAAAATCTGTGCCCCAATTTCTCCCGAGTACGGCAATGCCTCACATGTGACCAAAAAATACCAGTTGGGCGCATGGCAGGACTCAGAAGGGAAGGAGTGATTTTTGGATTTTGCAGCACAGATTTTGGTGGAATAAATGGTGGGTGCTATGTTGCACCAATACAGTGGAACCCCCCCACAAGTCACTCCATTTTGCAAAGTACACCCTCAGGGAATTCATCTAGGGGTATAGTGTACATTTCAAACCCCCAGGGGTTTCACCAATTTTGGTACAACTGGGCTGTGAAAATGAAAAATTACATTTTTTTACACAAAAATGCAGTTCTGGCTCAAAATTTTTCATTTTCACAAGGAATGAAGGAGACAAAGCACCCCAAAATCTGTGCCCCAATTTCTCCCGAGTACGGCAATGCCTCACATGTGACCAAAAAATACCAGTTGGGTGCATGGCAGGACTCAGAAGGGAAGGAGTGATTTTTGGATTTGGCAGCACAGATTTTGGTGGAATGAATGGTGGGTGCCATGTTGCATTAGCAAGACTCCCAAAGCACCAATACAGTGGAACCCCCCCACAAGTCACCCCATTTTGCAAAGTACACCCCTCAGGGAATTCATCTAGGGGTATAGTGTACATTTCAAACCCCCAGGGGTTTCACCAATTTTGATACAACTGGGCAGTGAAAATGAAAAATTACATTTTTTTACACAAAAATGCAGTTCTGGCTCAAAATTTTTTTATTTTCACAAGGAATGAAGGAGACAAAGCACCCCAAAATCTGTGCCCCAATTTCTCCCGAGTACGGCAATGCATCACATGTGACCAAAAAATACCAGTTGGGCGCATGGCAGGACTCAGAAGGGAAGGAGTGATTTTTGGATTTGGCAGCACAGATTTTGGTGGAATGAATGGTGGGTGCCATGTTGCATTAGCAAGACTCCCAAAGCACCAATACAGTGGAACCCCCCCACAAGTCACCCCATTTTGCAAAGTACACCCCTCAGGGAATTCATCTAGGGGTATAGTGTACATTTCAAACCCCCAGGGGTTTCACCAATTTTGATACAACTGGGCAGTGAAAATGAAAAATTACATTTTTTTACACAAAAATGCAGTTCTGGCTCAAAATTTTTCATTTTCACAAGGAATGAAGGAGACAAAGCACCCCAAAGTCTGTGCCCCAATTTCTCCCGAGTACGGCAATGCCTCACATGTGACCAAAAAATACCAGTTGGGCGCATGGCAGGACTCAGAAGGGAAGGAGTGATTTTTGGATTTTGCAGCACAGATTTTGGTGGAATAAATGTTGGGTGCTATGTTGCACCAATACAGTGGAACCCCCCCACAAGTCACCCCATTTTGCAAAGTACACCCCTCAGGGAATTCATCTAGGGGTATAGTGTACATTTCAAACCCCCAGGGGTTTCACCAATTTTGGTACAACTGGGCTGTGAAAATGAAAAATTACATTTTTTTACACAAAAATGTACTTCTGGCTCAAAATTTTTCATTTTCACAAGGAATGAAGGAGACAAAGCACCCCAAAATCTGTGCCACCATTTCTCCAGAGTACGGCAATGCCTCACATGTGACCAAAAAATACCAGTTGGGTGCATGGCAGGACTCAGAAGGGAAGGAGTGATTTTTGGATTTTGGAGCACAGATTTTGGTGGAATGAATGGTGGGTGCTATGTTGCATTACCAATACAGTGGAACCCCCCCACAAGTGACCCCATTTTGCAAACTACACTCCTCAGGGAATTCATCTAGGGGTATAGTGTACATTTCAAACCCCCAGGGGTTTCACCAATTTTGGTACAACTGGGCTGTGAAAATGAAAAAATACATTTTTTTACAAAAAAATGTACTTCTGGCTCAAAATTTTTCATTTTCACAAGGAATGAAGGAGACAAAGCACCCCAAAATCTGTGCCCCCATTTCTCCAGAGTACGGCAATGCCTCATGTGTGACCAAAAAATACCAGTTGGGTGCATGGCAGGACTCAGAAGGGAAGGAGTGATTTTTGGATTTTGGAGCACAGATTTTGGTGGAATGAATGGTGGGTGCTATGTTGCATTACCAATACAGTGGAACCCCCCCACAAGTGACCCCATTTTGCAACTACACCCCTCAGGGAATTCATCTAGGGGTATAGTGTACATTTCAAACCCCCAGGGGTTTCACCAATTTTGGTACAACTGGGCTGTGAAAATGAAAAATTACATTTTTTTACACAAAAATGTACTTCTGGCTCAAAATTTTTCATTTTCACAAGGAATGAAGGAGACAAAGCACCCCAAAATCTGTGCCCCCATTTCTCCAGAGTACGGCAATGCCTCACATGTGACCAAAAAATACCAGTTGGGTGCATGGCAGGACTCAGAAGGGAAGGAGTGATTTTTGGATTTTGCAGCTCAGATTCTGGTGGAATGAATGGTGGGTGCTATGTGGCATTAGCAAGACCCCCGAAGCACGGTGAAATGATGAACCTAATAATCCATAGATGTGTGGTATATTTTGAAACACTCCTTTATACATAGGCCGGGTTTGTCGGGGCAAGTTTCACAGTGGAAAATAGTTTCCTTTCTTATTCCCTTTTTATAGCAAACTTTGCACCTTTTTTGTGTCCTGCCCTTTCTTGCAGTGGAGGGGATTTCGTTGGGAAAATGCTGCCCTGGTACAATACGGGGGCCAGTACTAGAAGTACTGGGGCCCTCTGCCTGCTGGTTCCCAAATATTAGGCCCTTTATGACTTCCTCTTGAAAGTGCATAAATGTCCCCCTCTGGCCGGTAGAACGGAATAGCACGTAAGCGTTATACAGTGCCATCTGGATGATATACACGGCCAGCTTCTTGTACCAGATATTTGTTTTCCGCAGGGCACTGTACGGCTTCAGTACCTGATCTGAAAGATCCACTCCGCCCATGTACTTATTGTAATCTAGGATACAATTTGGTTTTGAGGTGTGGGTACTGGTACCTCGTACAGGGATGGAGGTGGTACTGTCTCCATGAATTGTTGTCAGTATAAGGACATCCCTCTTGTCCTTATATTTGACCAACAACATATTTTCGGTGCATATTCCCCTGCTTTCACCCCTTCTCATTACTTGGGCAATGTGCGTTTTTGGGAGGCCTCTTTGGTTCTTACGCACAGTACCGCAAGCTGCTGTACCTCTTGAACCAAGGGCCTTAAACAGTGGGATGCTGGTGTAAAAGTTATCCACATAGAGGTGATAACCCTTATCCAGGAAGGGGTGCATTAAATCCCAGACAATTTTTCCACTAACACCTACGAGGGAGGGGGGGCATTCTGGCGGTTCAATTCTTGAATCCTTCCCTTCATATACCCTAAACTTGTGGGTGTACCCTGTGGTGCTTTCACACAGCTTATACATTTTTATGCCATACCTTGCCCTCTTACTGGGAAGGTACTGGCGGAATTTAACCCTTCCTTTAAAATGTATAAGGGACTCGTCGATGCTAATACATTTATCAGGGATGTATAGCTCTGCAAATTTGGCACTGAAATGATCAATGACCGGCCTGACTTTGAATAGCCTGTCAAAGGTGGGATCATCTCTGGGTGGGCACTGTGCATTATCGGTGTAATGTATAAATTTATGGATTGCCTCAAAACGAGTCCGAGTCATGGCCATACGGTAAAATGGGGTGCTGTACAGAACATCTGTACTCCAATATTGCCTAATTTGTGGCTTTTTTACTATGCCCATATGAAACACCAGACCCCAAAACGTCATCATCTCTACTGCATCTACAGGGGTCCACCTAGCAAATGATGACGTGGGGTTTTGAGCAATAAACTGCTGGGCATATAAATTAGTTTGGTCCACCATTAAATTTATAAAATCATCAGAGAAAAATAATTTGAAAAAGTCAATTTCTCTGAGACCTGTGGAATCAAATTGGATTCCTGGCATGGCCAAAAACTCAGGAACCTGGGGCTCAAAATTGTCTGGTGGTGGGGTCCATACGAGATCAATTATTGGGGGGGGGGTCTCAGCTGCTCTACGCGGGCGTCTTTGAGGGGGTCCCTCATCACCAGAGGAGGAAGAGGAGCTTAAGACGAATCCTTCAAATTCCCCGCTTGCCTCACTGGCTGTGTCAGAATCAGAAGCAAGCATGGCATATGCCTCCTCCACTGAATACATTCTTCTGGATGACTGGGATGACATTTGGGATGACATTTGGGATGACATTTTTATTTTTGTGTTACTGGTAGTGAAATGTTTCAACACGTGTATAGTGTAGGGGGGGGTACAAACTTTATTTCAACCCGGGGGGTATGTAGTGTGTTGTGTGTATGTAGTGCAGAACAAAAAAAATACTTTATACAAAAAAAAAAAAATTGAAGGGGTTAAAAAAAAAAAAAATTGAAGGGGTTAAAAAAAAAAAAATTTGAAGGGGTTAAAAAAACAAAAAAAAAGGTCCTGCGCCAAAAATTGAGCACAGATGTTGGTCAGTAACGTCTGTCACTGAACAGCGCTCAAAGGCAACAGGAATTTGATCAAAAAAAAAAAAAATAGATCAACCCTGTGCCGAAAAAGCTGATCAGTGATGTACGTCACTGATCAGCGCACAGTGGCCACAGGACACCCACAAAATCACAGTGTGTGTAAAAAAAAAATTAAAAAAAGACCACACAGCACCCACAAAAAAAAAAAAAGGTGATCAGTGATGCGACACTGATTACCAGTGAGGGGCAGCAGGTGCACAACCTTTGGTGCAACTGGCAGCAACTGACAGGTATATATAAAAAAAAAAAACCTCTGCGCCCCCAAAAAGTTGCTGATCACCTCAGATATAGTGATCAGCACAAAAGGCGGGGGTAGCAGACACAAAATATACACTCTCTATCACTCTCTGTCACTATCTCTCTCTATCTCTCACTATCTATCACTATCTATCACTATCTATCACACTGCAGCAGCAGCACTGACAGTTATATGTATAAAAAAAAACCTGCACCCCCAAAAAGGGGGGGTAGCAGACACAAAATATACACTCTCTATCACTCTCTGTCACTATCTCTCTCTATCTCTCTATCTCTCACTATCTATCACTATCTATCACTATGACACTGCAGCAGCAGCACTGACAGTTATATATATAAAAAAAAAACCTGCACCCCCAAAAAGGGGGGGTAGCAGACACAAATCTCTCTATCTCTCACTATCTATCACTATCTCTCACTATCTATCACTATGACACTGCAGCAGCAGCGACAGTTATTTATATATAAAAAACCCCTGCACCCCCAAAAAGGGGGGGTAGCAGACACAAAATATAGCTCTCTCTGTCACTATCTCTCTATCTCTCTCTATCTCTCTCTCTCTCTCTATCTCTCTATCTCTCTATCACACTGCAGCAGCAGCAGGAAGTCAGATCCAGGAAGCGTCCAGCACGCTACAAGCAGTGATCAAGTGATCAGGTAAGGTATTTGCAAGGATCAGGTAAGTATTAGCAAGGATCAGGTCAGTATCACGGCAGATAGGCACGGTGACCGCTCTGCACGCTACTCCAGACCGGAATGGCGTCTGCAGCGCAGTCACCGTTAGTTTAAATGTCGCGCCTTGGCTGTGATTGGTCCGTGGGTCCCACGGACCAATCACAGCCTTGGGGGCAGGTGGGGTGAGGGTGCGGTGAGGTGTCATCGTCACCGATGACCCCCTCATGCCCCCTGACGCCCGGCGGTGATTGACACCTGTGTTACCAAGCGTCTGATTCGCTGGTAACACAGGAAACCGCTATGAATGGCTGTTCACACTGAACAGCCAATCACAGCGATCGCCGACGGGGGGGCGACATCGCAGCCCCCCCTGGGCATGCAGGGACATGTCTGCTGTCAGGGACAGCAGACATCGTCCCTCTGTCACTGCGTCTCGAGACGCAGTGACAGTTTAAAGTCATGACGTATGTATACGTCATGTGTCGGGAAGTACTTCCCGGCCATGACGTATATATACGTCAAATGTCGTGAAGGGGTTAAGGAGCAGTTCTTAAACATGGACTGTTTAAGAAAAGCACACTCTTTCATTTTGAGGGTGTTCTAATTTATTTTTATTAGAATTAATGAAAAGGTAAGTTTTGCAAAAAAAACAGAGTGGTCCCAAGTCTTTTCTTTCCATCTTTTTTTTGTATCAGGATTTCAGATTAATAAACTATGGGGTAAATTTACTAAAATGTGTATTCTACTTCACATGTGATGTTTCTATGGGCAACCAATCAGAATCTACTTCTTATTTATTTAGCACCCTCTAGAAGATAGTAGACAGGATCTGATTGGTTGCCCATAGCAACATCACATGTGAAGTAGAATACACATTTTAGTAAATTTCCCCCTATATGACGCCATACTAATTTTTCATTAATCAAAATCAAGATTAGAGGTCCAAGGGCAGTACAGTGAAATTAAGATGGAGTATGTGATGGAAGGAAAGTAAAGCATTGATTGGTTATTCGATTAATCAATTATTTTTTTTATAATTGGTCCCATTAAAAAATTGATGGAACCAATTATAAAACAAGTAACCAAATTAGTGATTTGATTGCTTAATTCTAATTGGTAAACACTAACAGATGATATGTGATTTATTAATTCTGATGTATTAACATTTACATTTGAATGTTTAAGTTTGATTGATTTCAACTTAATAAATTTTGATTCATTAAATAATTTCGGAAGAAAAAAAAAACAAGCATCCTACCATAAGGTTTGATAAAGTATAAAATGATGAAATTGTAATGCAATTGCAAACTGATCTATGCAGATAATCACAGAACTCAGGAATCGGACAATACAAGAAATTCAAATGGCCTTTCGATAGACTTTTCTCCCAACATACAGTCCATAATAAAAGGGAAAGTAGTGCATGATTTAATTGTACTTGGGATTGTCCATGATAAAGGCACACTGCCCTGATTGAGTTTACACTGCTCCAGCTCTGTTCGAGCCCTCTCCACTGTGAAAGGGAACACAATCACAACAAAGGAACTTATATGGATTCAAAAACACCCAAGATCTGACTCCAGCGAAATATAAAACATGCACAATTTTACATTTTAGTATATCACAAATCAAACCTACAATTTATTTTATAATTTTCTCCCCATTTTACAGTATGTCCATCCACTCCAAAGCTTTAATGGCCTTAACATGCAGATGACTTAATACAATAATGCAATAATGCAAGGCATATTAGAAATTAATCAGATTTTTTCCATGGGTATGGGTCATGGAAATCCTAGTTTCACCTCTGATGTGAAGTTTCTGAACTCTTTACCATGCTAATAAAACTTATGGTTGTATTGCGCCAGCTTGTTGTAGATATTGGCCATGTCACAATGAGCCCTGGCCACTTTAGACCTGGTAAATGAAAAGTCTAAAATCATTACATTCTCTAGGATTGATGTGCATGGACTATAATGTACTGTAGTAAAATATTGAGGTGGACATTAAAGCATTTAAAATTATAAACCTCGGGTTTTGAATCCAGGCCATCTCTTAACAGATTAAGTCTGTATGCTTACTTGGTTTGAAATATATTAGCTCATCCACTACACATAGCACCAAAGTAAGTATTTTCAGAAGCAATAGTAAGGCAAGTCCCTTGAACAATTTAAACAAGACTAATTAAATGAAGATTATTTCGAAGAGACCTGTTTTTCTAGATCATCCAGCTTGTTTCTCATTTGGTTGCAGGATGTGTCTATTTAATAGCTAGCTTTTTGAACTCAGAATAGTTTGATTATTATTGATTGTTAAAGTATGAACTGATTAGTAGTATGGGTACTTGTTTCCTAGAACGGCGCCCATCGCGGGCATCGCATGTACATCGCATGCCATTATAATGGCATGCGATGCGACCGATACGATGGCCGCGATTTTACATAGAAATGCATGGTAAAATGTAAATCGCGTCGGTCGCATCGCATGCGGCCAAAAAATCGCATGCGATGCGACCGACACGATTACAGATTTTACATAGGGAACAATGTTAAATGGCCCAATTGACCCGATTTAACATAGGGAACAATGTTAAATGGTCCACAGACCCCAAATAGCCACCCTGAAGTGTGAAATGGCCCCCCCAATTGTTAACACCACCCCACGATCAACGTCAACCCGAAGCGTGGCGAGCGCAGCAAGCCCGCGAGGGGCGGCGGTACGCGTCCTCTGACCTTTTCATACCCCCACTATCCACGTCGGCGTGTAGTTGAGAATAGAAAGTGTGGCGAGCGCAGCGAGCCACCGAGCCCGAAGCGTGGCGAGCGGACGCGGAATATGAGCCCGAAGCGTGGCGAGTGCAGCGAGCCCCGCGTGGGGACGCGGAATACATGTTAAGTAATCCGTGTCCCCTCGCGGGGCTCGCCACGCTTCGGGAGCGTGTTCCGCGTCCCCTCGCGGTGCTCACTACGCTCGCCACGCTTAGGGCTCCGTGGCTCGCTGCGCTCGCCACACTTGCTATTCTCGACTCCACGCCGACGTGGATAGTGGGGGTATGAAAAGGTCGGAGGACGCTTACCGCCGCCCCTCGTGGCCTCGCTGCGCTCGCCACGCTTCGGGTTGACGTTGATCGTGGGGTGACGTTAACAATTGGGGGGGCCATTTCACACTTCAGGGTGGGTATTTGGGGTCTGTGGGCCATTTAACATTGTTCCCTATGTGAAATCAGGTCAATTTTGCCATTTAGCATTGTTCCCTATGTAAAATGGCGGTAATCGCGTCGGTCGCATCGCATGCGATTTTTTGGCTGCATGCGATGCGACCGACGTGATTTTTTTACTTGTGATGCCTAAGATCAAAATCGTGGGCGCCGTTCTAGAAACAAGTACCGTAGTATGAAACTTGTTTAGACTAGTTATTGTTTAATGCGGATATTATTGTTAAGATATTTCTGCTTTTTCTGCAAAAAATAATTTCATTGCTCTTTTACTTTTTAAAGGAGACTTTTTCACTGACCCAATTCCTGAAGCAGACCTATATATTTTATCCAGTATTCTACATGACTGGACCAATGATAAGTGTCATCAACTGCTGAGGAAAGTTTATCAATCCTGTAGGCCTGGTGAGTACATGTTCTCTAGAAAAACTATATTTTCTAAATGTGTATGTGAATTGTTGCAATAAAAACTTATTCCAGTTTAAGATAGCATGTATTATTTCAGTTTCCATTTTTTTGCCATTACAATTATGGATACACTGAATCTAGAATTTGTATTTGTATTAGACCTACTATATATAGGATGATTTTGTTATACAGTACTTTAACTGTGCCAGGAACAATGTACTTGATTCCCAAAGGTAAAAGTACTTTGTGATTTTATTATGGAAACTAGCTGACCCGCCCGGCGTTGCCCGGGAAAACCTTATGTTTTTTTTATTTCCAAAATTGCTGAAAAATGTCATCTTACAGTATGCTGTGCCAAAGACCTAAGATTGTAATTTGTTATAGATTCCACCATATTGTTAGAATGTGTTTGCATTGATACTCAATAATGGCAATGAAATCAGGTTTGGTGTTGTTGTTTGTAACACAACGCTCCTGAGTTGATAACTTGTATGTGTTGATGAATTCTACATCCACTCCTGAGATTTAGCACCTATGACATACCTTCCAACATCTGAGGGTCAGAAATTGGTACAAAATCTGAAAGGTACGTGGCCACACCTCCATTTCTATACTTTCAATGGTACAGTTTCTAGGGTGTGTAATTACAGGCGCTGAGTGCGTGGAGACCGGGGTGGGCATTACTTACCGTGCCATAATTAATTAAAAATTCACCGCTCCCTGCCAGTGCCGCTACCCTCACCGATCCTGCCTGCAACAATCTCTGAGGTCTGGAGATCTGTAAAGCACATGCACCGGGCATCTCTACCAAACAGTGGGGCAGCCACTGAGTGTGGGAGCAGGTCCGCGGGCCTGGCCACATGACATCATGACGCGATGCACGCTAACCGCACCACTGCAATGCACCACTGGGAACGGGTGCAATGGGCCAAATTCTTCCCTACACCCACCGGGCCAATACACCGATCCAGCCATCGCAATCATAAATGGGTGCATTTATAAGGTTTGGAGTGTAATAAGTTGAAGAATAAGACTGAGATAAAGATTTGCCATGTTAAAGTGTACAATTTACTCGATAAATTGTGAAAAAATATATACGTGTACATAGAAGTACAATAAAAAAATGACAGTAGGATTATAAAATAAGTTCTGATTCAAACTGATAATTGTTTGGATGGGGGTGGGTTTCGAAACAAATCTATAGGTGGGGGGGTATGGATATTGTGGGCATAATTGGTGTTTGGTACACCTACAGGGGGTCCTCAATTGATGGGATTTTCAGTACAGTGTCACGGTCACAGTGTCACCATAGCGGGATTCCCAATTGGGGTCCAGGTGGTCTTTTAGGGACCCTTTACAATCCCGTAGGTCTCTCCTCCTTGAGCCTATGGTCTCCCTTAATGATAGTCAATCACTGAGGGAGACCGTAGGCTCCAGGAGAAGAGACCAACGGGATTGTAAACGGACCCCTAAAAGACCACCTGAACCCCAATTGGAAATACCCCTATGGTGACACTGAAGTGAAAATTTCTCATCAACTGGGGACCCCCTGTGGGTGTATAAAACACTAATTATGCCCACAATATCCATACCCCCTCCACCTATAGATTTGTTTCGCAACCCACCCCATCCAAACAATTATCAGTTTGAATCAGAATTTATTTTTTAATTCTACTTTCATTTCTTGATTGTACTTCTATGTACACATATTTATTTCACGATTTATTGAGTAAATTGTACACTATAACGTGACAAATCATTATCTCAGTCTTATTCTTCAACTTCTTACACTCATAACTTCAAACAAATACATGCAGCGCTCATGCCCATCGACCAAACATTATCTATAAACCAAAAGAGTCTGGGAAACCCTTAAGGCAGAGCAGTGCCTAACATCCAACTGACTAACAGGGTGAGTGCAGTGTACCCATTTTGTATTGATCAATGGGTGCATTGGTCAGGACAAAGATTTCTCAGTACAACTGGCCGGGGTGCGCAGAGATGGATATGGGAAAAAAAAAGAAAAGCTGGTACATTAGGTACAGTTTTTATTAGCCGGTACAGACTGTTAAATAAATGGCAAATTATTTTTTTATGTGTTTGTGTGTGTTACTGTTTTTGTGTGTGTGTTGTAGTGTATGTGGTTGTGTGTGTTGTGTTGTATGTATCTGTCCAATGCGTAAGTGTGTGAGGTGTGCTATGTATATACAGTATGTGTATGTGTGTGTTGTGCATTTGTGTATCTGTGCAGTGTTTAAGTATGTGTTTTGTGTGTTGTACTGTTTTTTGGGTGTGTGTGTGTGGTGAATGTGGGTGTGTGTTGTGCTGTTAGAGGTATGTTATGTGTGTGTTGTGTGTATCTGCCCAATGTGTAAGTGCGTAAGGTGTGTTACGTATAAATGTGTGTGTGTGTGTGTAGTGTGCTGTGTGTATCTGTGCAATGTTTGTGTGTGTTCTTTGTATTGTACTGTTTTTGGGTGCGTGTTGTAGTGAATGTGGGTGTGTGTTGTACCATGAGTGGTGTGTTATGTGTGTGTGTTGTGTTATGTGTATCTGCTGAATGTCAGGTGCGCTACATATATATGTGCGTGTAGTGTGCTGTGCGTATCCTGACAATGCTTAAGTGTGTGTGTTCTGTGTGTTTCTGTATCTGCACAATGTTTAAGTGTGTGTGTTCTGTGTGTTTGTTGTACTGTTTTTGGGTGTGTGTTGTAGTGTATATGGGTTTTTTGTTGTACTGCATGTGGTGTGTTATGTGTGTGTTTTGTTGTGTGTATCTGTCTAATGTGTAAGTGTGTGAGGTGCGCTACCTATATATATGTGTGTTGTGTGCATATGTGGTGTACTGTGTGTGTGTGCGTGTACAATATTTACATGTGTGTGTGATGTGTGGTCTATGTATATCCTCAGTTATTCCTAATAATTGTTTAAACCCTTCACCATAATGTTAGAATGTGTCATTCATACTCAATGACAGCAATGATATCATGTGTGGAGTTGTTCCTTCGACTACGGTTTCCCAGATCGTCAATCTTTTCCCCCAGATCATCAATGAAGGCAAATTAAAACTTGGTGTTTTTTAAATTTCGAAGTGAAATTTCCCCAAAACGGCTTCGAGGTGCACACCACCAGGTCCAGAGGTACCTTGTTGCCAAATTTGGCAGCTCTGAGTGCCACGGTGTGCCCGCAATGCAACGGACACACACACACGCACACAGACTCTTCAATTTATTATATAGATTATGACTTAGACTAATGTGATGTACTGTAAGTAATTTTGAACAAATGTTCTGACTACTTGAGAATGTGAGAAACAATAACAGCTAAACTTGTCACTGTGCAAATACCCATCGTACCATACAAATTACAATATTACACATTATACAAATACATTTACAGACCAAACTCATAAAGTCCACCTTCTTAAACTTACAGAAAAAATTGGTGTACTGTACACAATATATCTCCCACTGATGTCAGAGTTCAGTGCTTCTTCCTGTCCAGATTCTGTTACTCACCTCTCCGATGCTGTGGAGACCCCTTGGGGGTCCCCTTCCTCTCTCAGTGTCTACCACCACCAGCTGCAGTTTGCTGGATGGTAGCTCTGGCTTCCTCCAGAATGCAGCTGCTGCCAGCTCTGGAAACTGGCCATGTTCATCATGTGACTGCTGCACCTCCAATGTTATACAGTTTCCATGACACCTGTCTCTAGCAGCCACTCCTGAACCAGCAACCTCTCCTATAAGAAGATTGATTGCAATGTCACTCCAAAAGCATTGAGCTCAAGCCTGTGCTCCACAGTGTTCTAACGCTACTTCAGTGTCCACTGGTTCCAGTCCATTTCTCATTGTCATCATTTCCAGTATGGTTCTCAGCAGCACTGGTTCCAGTGGGGCTCTCAGTATCATTAGTTCCAGTCTGGTCCTAAATGCCGGTGCTTCCAGTCTGGTGCTCAGTGCCCTCCCAGTCCAGTTCTCTGTATAACTGGTTCCAGTCTGTTCCAATTATCCAATGGTTACAGTATGGTTTCCTTGTCCACCGGTTCCATTACAGTCTCCAAGCCTCGATTCAGTCAAGCATTCAGTGTCACAGACTTTCCAATCCCTAAACCTTGGTTCCATTCTAGTCTTACATTTTATTAATTCCAGAGCTAAGCAATATCAGTCCTAGCCCATTTCCTGAGTTACTGTCACAAACCAGCCAACTCATCATCAACCCAATTCCAAATGGTCCCCCGGCATGACTAGGCTGTATTTCACACCAGCGCCAGGTCCTGGGTGATGACAAGACACTTCTAGTCAGCTGACCACTGACTAGTCAATCGCAGATCAGGGTATAAACAGGTCTGGACCTAGCCTAATTTTCTTGGTAAGCAAACATAGATTTCAGCACCCCTCAATGTGGATATTGTGGATGGAGCTAATATCTGGGTGGAGTATCAATTGATACTTAAAAATAGGGACAGCTTGTGCTGAAGGCTTAAAAAATTTCTGGCGTGGCCACATAATAGTACCAATTCAAAACACACCACACAGTAGTACAACTTAGACACACTACTCCAGCTAGAGCCACTTAGGGACGCTGTGCCAGCCATAGCACCTTAGACACACTGAGACAGAATTATGCACACCGTAATGCCCAGTACACATTATGCCACACACCGTGATGCCTATTACATATTATACAACATAAGTGCTGCTTACCTACATGCTCATTGCTAGAGGTTTCTTGCTCAATGCCAGGGGTTACCTGTTGCTGCCAGGAGCTTAATGATTGATGCCAAGGGGGATTCATTCTGGTTTCCATGGGAGATTCATCCTCAATGCCAAGGGGGATTCATGCTCAATGCCAAGAGGGTTTAATACTCAATTCCACAGGGGAGTACATGCTTGATGCCACAGGGGATTACATGTTCGTTGCCATGGGGGGTTGAAATGGTCATTGCCAAGCTTTATTACATGCTTGTTGCGACAGGGGAGTTAAATGCTCATTGTTACAGAGTAGTTAATGCTCATTGCCAAGGGGGAGTTAAAAGCTCGTTGCCACAGGGGAGAGAAATGCTCATTGCCAATGGGGATTGAAATGCTGATTGTCAAGGTGGAGTTCAATTCTTGTGAGCTGGGACAGCCAGGCAGAGAGTGGAGACAGCCAGGCGGAAGCGTTGGGCAGTTAGCTGTATTTAGAACAGGTCCACTGCTATCTCAGATCAATCGCGTGCCGGCTTGCCGGGCAATCATAGCTTGCAGTCCGGCAGCCAATCAGGAGTCGCAGTGGTAGCTCCTGATTGGCTGTCAAACCATGATCTACAATTGGCCAGCGAGCCGGTGCGAGATTTGAAATAGCCGCAGACCAGCTCTGAATACAGTCAGGCGTGCCATAACTTTCTCCTGACTGGCAGCTGTCCCCATTAATGTGAGCGGCAGTGCACAGTAAGGTGCCATACTAGTCAGGGCACTGACAGCAATGAAGAAGACACTGTCAGCTCCCTGATTACTATGGCGCTTTACTCAGCTGCATACTCTGCATAATAGGCGGGCCGGTCCTAGGTATAAACTATGTGTCCTAGGTATAAACTACAGTGCACAGATACTACCACATGACCAGTGCAAACCAGTTCCAAATCGGAGAAGGTTCTTGAGCTTCTGTGTTGCTCTACCTTAAACAGCACCAGTGTTCAATAACAAGTGCAGTCATGTCATGAACTGCATTACCAATTCCAGTTTAGTTTCAGCATATGTGCATACAGAGGTGAGGAGCAGCATTAGCCTTTTATTATGTAGGATTACTGTGTTTTCTTGCTTTCATGTAACCAATTGTGGATTATGAGTCCTCTGTTTCCTTCTTTATTTATATTATTATTTTTTAACATGATAAAAGGCTCTTTGTGACAACAGGAGGAAGAGCTGATGATTCATAATTATCTGAAAGTTGTTGTACCATTGTTATTGTGATAACATTTTTTTAGGCTGCATTTGGTATTATTATATAGTGTTCTTTAGATTCTTTGTGCCACCTAATAAATAAAATATAATAAAATGCAAAAACTAAATAATATACAATGAAAATAATAAATAAATAGTAACAATTGCCCAGCTTAAAAAATTACAACCTAAGAGATGGGAAAACACCTGATACATATGCTAGAAAAAGAACAATTATTGTTGTAAACTGGAAAGGTAACATATGTGTTTAATTTATGGCAAATGCCATGCTTACTGTATCGTGTGCATATGGGCGATTCGAGGTATGTGTCCAGACACTCAAGTCATCAGGGCTCTGCTTCTGCTATACAGTGCTGTGAAACAGGCACTTTCTAGTCAAGGGTGTGGCTCAGCATGACTCAGTTTGTCGGGCCCCCTCAATCCGCTGACTTGCGTTCTGTGAGCAGGCAGCCAAGGTGTGGGGGTGGGTGGGCGTGGAGTCAGGGGGAATGTGGGGGACTTGCCAACCTTTCCAGGGGGGGAGGGAGGGCCACACAATTTTCTGTAGCCTACCGAGGGTAGCCAAATATGGTAAATGCTTTTTCTTGCACCAATAATATAGTAATTGTTGAACCATGGCATTCTGCGCAGCTACTAATGGTGCAGCATGGCTGGTGACATGAAAACAGTGCAAGGTACAAGGTACGAGGCACAAAATAGTCAACTACTGCCAACAGTAACAATCATTTAACATTTGTTTTTATTACCAACTTGAGAGTTGTGTCTGGTGTTATTTAATATTTATTTATTTATTTACAGTTTCTTATATAGCGCAGCAGATTCTGTTGCGCTTTACAATTGTAAACAGAGATAAAACAAACTGGGTAACAACAGACATATTATGCTTGAGTCTAGAAAATGAGCAAGTACAGTTGTTTCCTATGTTTTGAGGCAGTTAATTCTACTAAGGAGTAATGGTGTGTACACACGGTCAGATGTGCCTTAAGATCCTATCCACGATCTGATCAGATAGGATCGTGGATAGGATCTTAAGGCACATCCGATTTGCATTAAATCTTGACTATATAGTGCAGATCTGCACTATATAAACAAGGCAGCCAAGACTTTCTGGCTTCCGATACGTGAACGCGCATCAGGATCGAATCGGGATCACCCTTGTGATCTGCACCCGATTCCGATCGGAAAGGAAATCGGACCGTGTGTACACACTATAACAGAGATGGTAACAACAATAACACTTTATATTAGAGAGTCCAGTAGCTAAACTGAAATGATATGTAACTGCAATGTAGCACATTTTAAGCAGTTCTTTTTAATATCCTGTAAATTCCTTAATAAATTTGCTACTATGGGGTTGAAATGATACAATGTCTGTTTTTTATCACCGTCCAATCTGCTCCTAACTGTGAAGTTACAGGTTTGGACAGGTAGGAGCTGATTGGCTGGTGATAAAAACCAGACACTTTATCACTTCACCAAGCTTAATAAATCTACCCCTCAGTTTAGTGTAAGTTCAATATTATCTTACTGGCAATCCAAAACACGTGATAGCCTATAAGATGCTACTTTTGAGATCCAAGTAAATTCCAGTAAATCCAAAACCTAATAAATGTATTTGAACTTATGTTTCCAATAATTGTCACTTGTAAACTGCATTTTGCCTGTTTTCTCTCTGCTATGTAAAGGAGGTGGTGTTCTGCTGGCTGAGGTTCTATTAAATGAAGACAGAAGTGGCCCTGTGACTTCCCTGCTATACTCACTAATAATGTTGCTCCAGACAGAAGGCAAAGAAAGGACCCCGTCTGAATTCACCAAGATCCTCACTGACTGTGGCTTCAGTAACATTCAAGTGAAAGTAACTGGAAAGATATATGATGCAATCCTGGGAAGAAAATTAATATAATTTTGTTTGTTTATTGATATGATTCTAGTTTGTTTCCATAACAGCCTGTTTATTTTTTTTCCCCAGTACTGTATATTAAAATTCTTAAAGCAAATATACTATTCTTTTTTACTTATCATAATTACTAACTAATTATATAAGTTTTAATAACTTATTTGCAAGGGTAAACCCACAAAATATACCTTTTGGATAGTTCTGATCAAGAAAGATTCCATGCAAGATGTAAGAAAATGTATTTTCATTGACAATTTGTCTCTAATAAAGTTCACATATATAGTATTATAAAACAGTACTGTAAGTTCACATTGTCAAATAAATCAAATATGTAAATGCATTTTAGGTATATACTGTATGTTTATGTGTGTAAGATTATCATCTTGAAATAAAATCAATTATATGTCTTATACTGTGAACCCCCAACACACACCATAGTATAAAAGATAAGGACGCCCTCCCTTCCTAAAAGTCTGGATTCTGATAAATGTATTGTTGTTAATAAAGATGAAAGCGACCTCCACATAGGAGAGAGAATGGTCTGGGGGTGAGGGAGCTTTGTCGGTTTGAGGATTCAGTACTGTATTAAGGTTCCCTCTCAAGATCAAGGGGTAATTCTGTCTTTTTTGCAACAATCTAGTCAGATAAGTAAAGACGATTGGGGAATCTGCATTATTATAAAAAATTGGTACTTGTGTAGTTTCACGGCAGCACCTTACGCTACGCTGTCAGCATAGCCCAACGGTAGCCTAGCGCAGTCAGTGTAGTGTCCCCGCGGCAGCCCTGCGTAGTCAGTGTAGTGTCCCCACCAGGCAGCGGAGTCACCGTACTGTACCCGCGACATGCAGCTCTGTCCGCGGAGTCCCTGGCAATCCTAGTGAGCGCCTCTGAAACAGCGCCGGTAACCACCAGATCCCCTGTGCTGGTAGATGCTGGCAGAGAGGCAATCATGCGGGCGCCGGGGAAGAGGCGCTCCATCTGCCTGAGATGCATGAGCATCTCATACGCTTGCGCATCTCAGTAAATATTGCGGCAGGGTACGGCAACTCTGCCTGTGTCCGTTTCAGGGAGATGGACAGGGTTAGGGGTTCGGTCGTGTGTGCGTGTGTCTTGTGCACAAAGGGGGGGTGCGGTGCGCAAGTGCATCTCATGCACAATAAAGGACGCATTACCCAGTGCTCCATGTTACATAGTGGCAAATGCCTCCAATTCAAACCCCCACTATCCACGCCAGCCCGAAGCATGGCGAGCGCAGTGAGTCCCGCGAGGGATGTGGTATGCCTCCTCCTAACCTGTTCATACCCTCACTATCCACGTCGGCATGGAGTTTATTTTTTATCTGTAAAAACGAGCCCGAAGCGCGGCAAGCCCAGCGAGCCCAGCAAAGAGACGCGTAAAATGAGCCTGAAGCGTGGCAAGCGCAGCGAGCCCCACAAGTGGACACGTATTACTTGACATGTATTCCGCATCCCCTCACCATGCTTCGGCTCATTTTACGAGTCCCCTCGCAGGGCTCGCCACGTTTCGGGCTGACATGGATAGTGGGGGGTGTTTCAGGAACTGACTATGCTGACTACACGCTAACTGCGTAAAGCTGACTGACTACGCTAATTACTACAGGTCTCAGCAATTAGCACCTCATTTGTCCAGGGTGTGCAGTTTAGGGACCCTCCCCCTATGTACGCTAATTACGTTAGCTCCATAGACATACTGACTAGGCTGACTATGCTGGCTGTGGGAACACGACGCTGATACTGACAGGGACATTCACTGTGCTGACTACGCTAACTACGCTGGCCACGGGAACACTACGCTGATTCTGACTATGCGGACTACGTAACTGCCGCTGGGAAACTACACAAGCAGAAAAAAATCTACCTTGTCTATCGACTATCTGAATTAAAATAGTGAATTGTAAACCCAGTTGAAATAGAATGGCGACACCCCTGGACTTAGTACGAATTGTGGCTGCCATACATGAGTCAACCCATGGTACATGAACAGTAGCAGCATCCTCAGTAAGTCAATGGGTCTCTTGTAAAAATATTACATCTGGTCATAGTTTCATGAGATGGGTAAGTATCCCTATGTTTAATAGGTGAGTTTAAACCCCCAATGTTCCACGAGGCAAGACACAACTGAATTGGGCTACAGGAGTAGGCAGAGTTCGCTATGGGCATGGACAAACTATTTTCTTGAGACATCTAGTTTGGTTTAAGGATGATCTTCTGCGAAATTTAAACCACTAAGGGAGAGAGGGGGAGTGTTCTTATGGATGAGCATCAGCCAGTTAACGTTGACAAGTTATGCAGAGTGCTTCCTGAGCCGTACCAGGAGCTAATGGAGCCTTTGTAATTCAATTTAACTCAGGAGTGAATAATCGGAAAGTGAATGTTACCACAAGGTTGGAACCTGTATTCCAACAGTATAAAGCCACATTTCACGGGGGCTGAGGTGACTTAGGTGGTGAGGAAGAAGTTAAAAGATGATGTTTAGCTTAATTAGGTTCCTCAAAAATAATGGACAGCCATCCTCAAACGCTCTAAGATTTGCTAAGTAAAGAAGTGCAAATCTGTGATTATGGGAGTGTATATATTTACAAACTGCAGAGCAGGCTTTGCGTTTTCAGGCAACCAGCACAGAAATGTCTTGTAAAATCATAATTTATTGGGATTGGACAACTAGAGAGGTTGACTTATAATAAGTGGCCAATATTTACTCTTTAGCTCTGTAATCCAAGAATTTGGCTATGACATGACGAGACATGTTGTTTTTGTCCTGTCGGTCGGGGGGGTGCCCAATGTGTCTGCAATATCTAATGGCTATGAATCTACTGTAAGGTTATTTCTGCATTTACAATATTCCAAAAGAGACTGAAAAGCAAAAAAATGAGAGGATGTGTTTATCGTGAATGGGCTTGACCCTATCTTCTGCATAGCTAACTCTTGATTTTAATGTGGATAAGGAGGCAGCATGTGCATCAATTCTGGCTAGGGCTGCATCTATTTTCATTTCAGTGCTTTGTAGTCTTTTAGCAAATTATGGCATAAGCACCTTAGAAATGGCCTCAAGTATGGGTAAAGAAGAAACAGGTATAATATCTGAAACCGAGGGTGACGGAGATTCCTGGCCATCTAATGACTCCTGAGACAGAAGGGGATGGTTAGGTTTACCTGACAAATATTTGGATTTGACCATAATGGCAGAGAAAGA
The DNA here is from genome assembly GCF_055691185.1 of Crinia signifera. Taxonomy (NCBI): domain Eukaryota; kingdom Metazoa; phylum Chordata; class Amphibia; order Anura; family Myobatrachidae; genus Crinia; species Crinia signifera. Next base: position 88,920,272 of record NC_139218.1, read on the forward strand.
TTTATCTGAGAAATTGGATGTGGAGGCCTTAGCCAAATATCTGTAAACACCCCGTGGGCAAATATGCCACTCCTAAGGTAGTTGATTTGAATGTATATTTTTTTAAATAAATTTAAAAATTGACCAAGTAATAGTAAACTTGACCAGTTATGTTACATATGGGCTACAATAATAACAGCAAAATAAACACCCCTAAAGTAAAATTTTAGGGTCACATAATCAGCAGTATGGGAGTGTTATAAGAAAATGTAGCTGGATATTTACACTACACCAGTATATTTGACAAATAAGAAAATACTGAAATAGTTATTCTAGTTGGCTTTGACCGGGTAACAACCGATATGAGATTGTGGTTGTATTGTGGGGATGATTCTGGTTGGTTCGGTAAGCTGTGGGCATTAAGCACCGGAGACGCCGCCCGACCAAGCATCCGCCCTCGCCCCTCTTTAGCATGCGAGGGGATGTGTAACGAAAACACACACAGATAAAAGTAATTGGAAACTGACTTTCATTTGTGGTCGCCGGGACGAAGACGGGGCCGACGGCTGATGTCCTGTGATGTCAGCCATCTGTCCCTGACAGGCATTGGCCCACCCGCATACCCATGGGAACGGCCAGTGTTTTCATGGGGACGCCCATAAAACGCTTGGCATTCCCATGGCCGACTCCAGTACCCACTTCTGTCCACCCGATCCTTGCAAGCGCTTTACCGACTATGCAAGTCGCCAAATCTGTTTGCAAAGGGGATCTGCACATGCGCATAATATACCATGCACATGCACAGAGCCCCAAACATTGGAAAGGGGCCGAATTCAGCCCATCCAAGTATACCAGAATGAGGGCCCATATGCTAGAATAACAGTAACAAGGTATTAAAGAGTTCAAATACTTAAATAATACAAATGAACTATATGATTCCACAGAAATTATAGTCTAGTCTTTATCACTACTTACAAGGGGCCAGCATTATAAGGAAGCAATCGTAAGGTATTATACAGTAGGTGTACAGATAAATTGTTTTGTTGCGTAATTCCACAATAATATAGATGACACATCGGGTGCTGGTAGATGGCTTGCGGCAAGCGTTGGTGTAGCACTGGAGGGGTGGTGGACGATGGGGGGGCAGCGGCAGAATTTGAAAAACTATTTAAAACACTGGGCAGCCCTCTGACCGCTGCCACCCGCCAGCCGTCCTGCACAGTGCTACACCACAGCCTACCACAATTGCTCCTGCCACCACCTCCCCGACCCCACCACCAGCGATCCTGCCGTCCGCTGCCGGTAGCATTGCAAGCGATCAAATGTGATTAAAAACCACATGCGATTACTCATGCAATTTGATAAATATTAAGTGCAGCACATAATATCTATTCATGCAACATTCGATCGGCGGGCCTGCGCATTTCATCAGGTGATCAATTCGATATGCATACAATCCTCCAATTTATAACACAGATGTGGTCGAAATCAAAGGATTGTATGCAATATCGCCCTAGTGTTTGGGCACCATTAGATTAGGATAGCAAATTATTGTAAAATAAACCTGTATGAATAAAGCTTACACACAATAAGTGAGGCTCAGTCTGATCAAAGAGGAGCTTATAGCTAATCCACGGAACACACAAGTATATACAGATGGAGCGGGTCTCTTCTTTGCAGGGGATGGCGATGGTGACGCCAGCCGCCATCCCCCGCCATCTGTATCTGCGAAAGGGGACGCTCGCGCATGAGATGCACGCGGGTCCCCTTCCGACGGCTTCCCCCGGGTCCCCACCGGCTTGTCGGTGCAAAGGAAATTTACTTAGGACTACTATACACGCTGCTTTCTCCCATATGCTTGTAGCATTGATGGGCGATGAGCGGTGTATTAAGTGTCCAGTATATTCTAAAGAAATGGGGGGGAGTGGGTTTGGTGGTATGTAGTAAAAGAAAGAAAAACATTTTAAAAAGGAAGAAGAAGAAGAGAGAAATTAAATAAAGGAGGAAAAAAGAGAAGAAAATAAAAGAGACCAAGGCTGATATATATATATATATATATATATATATATATATATATATATATATATATGTAGCAGATATCTTACTGTGTGGGCAATCAAGCAATCTCTTAGTATCCAATCCCCTGCAAACAACAGCAGGTGAAAAAGGTAGCAGTATTAAAGAAACATCTGCTGTTGTGTGAAAAGTTTATGACACCAAGGCTGATATATATATATATATATATATATATATATTTGCAATGTCGCCCGGCACTCCACGGAGTATAACCTGTAGTAATTACCCGGTGCCTTCCTCTCTGGACCCGTAGGACCCGGTATGTAGAAGATATCGATCAGGCGGCACTCTCGGAGTTTGGTGAATATCAAATGAGGTTTATTTCTCCAACATGTTTCGGGCTATTGCCCGTCCTCAGGGAACAACCAAATACACTCTGTGGTACAATATATATAGTGCAGTGCAAAACGAAAAAGTGACACCCCCTTCCGGTAAATTCCCGCCTCTTGGCACTTACCAGTGGCTTCCCAGCCTGTATCTCCCTTTCCGCCATTGATATGCCGTGCTGCGCTGTGGGGAATCGTTCTGGGGCACACCATCACTTCCGGCTCAGTCGGTTCAGCCCTTTGACGCACTTCCCCCGTCCTGCACTGCGCTCCAGGCTTCCGGGTTCCAAGCCTCGTTTTTGGTGCCGCTGCCAAGTGACAGCTGCGTGATTCTGTGAATATACATAACAATACAAAAAATCAGCTTAAAACATCATAAAAATATTACCAACAAAGTGTTCTAAAAACTTTAAGAGGCTCAGCGTGAGCCATATAAGAGGCCAGGTCTACCTGACCATTTAAGAATGTGAAACTACTTAAAGACGTACATACATAAAAAAAACGTGAAAAATTATTACAAAAATATGAAAAAGTACAGAATACAGATCATCTTGTTGTCATGATCATGAGTATATTAAAGGTGTCAAATATTTCATTTAGTTTCTACTATATACCCAAGAGATCCGATATAATACTGTGTGTTACCCAGATATTAATTTATTCAATATATGTATATTCACAGAATCACGCAGCTGTCACTTGGCAGCGGCACCTAAAACGAGGCTTGGAACCCGGAAGCCTGGAGCGCAGTGCAGGACGGGGGAAGTGCGTCAGAGGGCTGAACCGACTGAGCCGGAAGTGATGGTGTGCCCCAGAACGATTCCCCGCAGCGCAGCACGGCGTATCAATGGCAGAAAGGGAGATACAGGCTGGAAAGCTGCTGGTAAGTGCCAAGAGGCGGGAATTTACCGGAAGGGGGTGTCACTTTTTCGTTTTGCACTGCACTATATATATTGTACCACAGAGTGTATTTGGTTGTTCCCTGAGGACGGGCAATAGCCCGAAACATGTTGGAGAAATAAACCTCATTTGATATTCATCAAACTCCGAGAGTGCCGCCTGATCGATATCTTCTATATATATTTATATATACATATATATTGGTAGCAGATATCTTACTGTGTGGGCAATCAAGCATTCTCTTAGTATATAATGTTTATGCAAACAACAGCAGGTGAAACAGATATCACTGACGTGAAGAATCCAGAAGCTGCTGCCGTCATTAAATCCAGGTGCCATCTTACACCACACCATTACAGGGGCATTGTCACACCTGTATTATATCTATCCACTTCTTTGGCTAAGTACATGTTGAGATATTTGGTAGAAGCTGAAACAGTATTAGTATTAGCCCTACGTTATAGCATTTCTTTAATAAATACAAATTGCTCTGTAAATAAATGGCTTTATTACAAATTGAAGACACTGGGACTGAAGCTGAGTGAAAACAACAGATTGTTCAGCGTATCGTGTGTGAAATTTATCTGTGGTGGCTGAAAGTGGTTGCTTTCATATTAGCCTATATAAACTTACATGATTCTTGAGTTTATCTCTCTTTGGGTCATGTGTAATTAATTGTTTCACTGTAGGCTATCCAATTAGCCCTGTTAAGCCGATGGGAAACGTGGCTTATTGAGGATTTTATTTCATCTGCCTCGTGCAGGCTGAACCAAATCCAGAAAGCAGCCCCTTTTTCAAGTGAAAATGGAGCTTCGGTCTACAAAAACACATAGGTTTCACTGAATTTGTGTGTTTTAAGGAATATTTTTTTTAGGTGACCAAAAATATCAGAAAAACATCAGGAAAAATCGCAAAAAATATTTTGCTTTCGATGTTTCTTTGCATATAATTGGATACCTCCTTGTGAGGTGTACTATGTAGTATACAGAGTTTACATACTTAGGTGTTTATTTATATCAATATAATCCATTTCTCCTGTACTACACATTAGTTAGATCAAAATAGTATTATTATTATTATTATTATTATTATTTTCATATTAAAACTTGAAACTCACTGAAAAATGTACATAATTGGTCCATTTTTGAAAATTCATTCACTAAATCATTACCTCCATATCTGCTTGGATTGAATTACTGGATTCTATAATTCATTTAAGAAATCTTGGAGGATTATTATTTTTCTAAAGGATGCACTGTAGATACTTTTATTGTTTTATTTTAAGGTGTTTTTAACCCAAAGCAATATTTATGAAGCAGTGGCTTTTGTAAGTTTAAAAAATGTAAAAAGTTTGAGAACAAAAACATTAGTAGCTTTTGCCATTTGCTATGATGATTTTAAAGGGAAATATTATGTAGCTCTGTTAGAAGTGGCAAGCTTACATACTGGATATAGATAAATTAATAAATTGCTTTACCAGATGTTTGCCCATTAGTTATTATATACTTTTTTAAAATCTTTTTCTACAATCTAAGATAGATCAGATTACGTAGTGGGTGCCTGAGCCTTTAAGCCCTCTAAAAATACACATATCGTCTTAGAAAAAGGCTTACAAAGCTTCAGTTAGCCATTGCATATTATTCAAACACCAACATGAGCTCCACGGAGGATCTTGACTATCCACAGCAACTCATAGATTATAAACATGGCTTTTTAGTTTCAAAGGTAAGAGTGGAATGCTATCTCTGCAGATATTTGTGGATAATTGTCTATGTCATTTCCGCAATAATTTTTGTAATTCTTGTATATGTTTCTATTTTCCAATTACATCAAAGTTAAATTCACCTAACTGCATAATCAAATTCTGGCAATACATTCTTTACATGTGGACTGTGTGAATTTATATTTTATTATGATTAGTACACTATTTGGTACTTATGTAATATCTGGGCTCCCGTTTTTCTTATAACACCGCGTACCCTCGCGGGGCTCGCTGCGCTCGCCACGCTTCGGGCACAGTGGCTCGCTGCGCTCGCCACACTATATAAAATCAACTCCATGCGTAATTGGATAGTAGGGGTATGAAAAAATGGGGTGCATTTAACATGGGAGCCCAGATAATACATAAGTACCCACTATTTACATAAAAATGACATTACAATCAAATTATACAAGTCATGACTGGGATTGCAACGCAGTGATTGCATTTCTTTCCTTTGACTTCAAATGTATGTAATTTATTCCATCTTGTTCTATTTATATATAAAGGAAGGTTAAAAATATATATATATATATATATATATATATATATATATATATATATATATATATATATATATATATGTATATATATGATGTGAAAAATTCTATTAACAAATGCAAACTTCTGTAATCATAAAATGTATGGTCTAGTGTATTATCTCATGCCAACTGTCGCAGTTCATTCACGTATGATGCGGAACCTAACTGCTTTGATTGGTTTTCTGTTAAGTTAATTCTAGAAAAAAGTCTCTGGACTACTGTAGATTCTAGTAATAGTGACCTCATATTTCTCTACCTGGTAATTAATATCTGCCTCTACTGTTTCTTATGTAATATGCATACTGAGATTATGCTGCAGCATACTGATATTAGTATCTATTAATGTCTATTAATCCCTCTCAGAGCTTACTACTAAGGTCCATACACACTGGGCGACTATGCCCAGCGATGATGACAATCATCACTGCGGGGAAAGCTGCTCAGTGCATACACACTGCCGGTGCCGACGAAGGGGGTGAGGACGGCGTTGCATAGCGGAGCACTATGCAAAGCCGTCCTGAAAGCTGCTCATCTGCTGGTATAACCAGCAGATGAATGGCTTACCCGGCGATGTTGCGGAAGTGCGCAGCAGCGCTCGCCACTCATCGCCAGGCCATACACACTGGGCGGCTTTAAACTGAAAGATGCTCAAACTTGCTGTTTTGAACGACTTTCAGCTCATAGTCGCCCAGTGTGTATGGGCCTTGACACATCTTACTACGGTACTGTACAAGCAATGATAAATAATTACATTTTGCTGATCCTTTGTGGCTTTGAATCTAATAGCTACTGTACTAACAGGTCTATTCCCTTACTGAACTCACACTACAAGATGTATTTTGTTAGCACAATAAAAGAAGCAATGCTCCTGGACTGTGTTTATATCAGGGGGATAAAGGATATACTGTATAGTGCATAGATATTGATTAAGTAGCTAGAGTAACCATCATATAAAATTGCTGATGCTTGCCTCCAGTATCTAGTCAGCTGTACCTCTGCCTTTGTTGTCAAATTGGAATTAATTTTGACCATTTCCTATTTTTTTACTGTACCCATGGGCCTTTCTACAATGTGTGTAATGTATGCGGTGTATGTGGGATCCTGGGTCCAAGGGGCCCACACTACACCCATGTTTTCTTGCCTTTTCAAAGTGCCGCGCCAGAGCTGCTATTGCAGCATAAAATCCTACTAAATATGGCTGACGCCAGGCAAACCAGCCCATTTCGTAAAAATTTGATGCAGCTGACAAACTAGGCATCCCAGAGAAACAAAGGAAGGTCTTGCTGGCGCTGAACTCGTGTGTCCCACGAAAAAGGTGATTCTCGTGAAATGTGGAAATGAAAATATATGAAAAAACGTGTTAGAATTTCCAAAAATGTGTAGAATACAAAAGGTGTTTATTTGATAAACACTTGAAAAAAACCCGGGAGGGAATTCGTACCCCAACTCACAGGAAAAGGATGTGATAAAGGTGTGTAAAGGTATCTTTTTAAAGGTTCACCCGTGCAGATAATCTGAAGATAAAATACCAAAGATAAGGTAGGTCCAAATTAGGCGTACCGTACTCACTGTATAAACAGGAGCTAGACGCCTATAAAGGTTTCTTTATGTATGGACACCAGATACATATGGAATGTTCAATAATGAAGGTGCCTACCGTACTCACTGAGCATGTAGGTGAGATACACATATAGCGTTTTCTTTAGGGGAGGCCTGGTCCTTCAAATTTTCATTAACCTCATCCCAGAGGTGTATGTGGAAAAAAAAGGGGAGGAGGAGGACCGGTCTCAGTATAACAATTTATTGTATCGGTACAAATGCAATGTGGCCAATTGGCCAATAGCCACATACAAATGATCCAATAAAAACAGTAAAAACAAAGTAAAAGTAACTCACTTCTCTGCCAACATGTTTCGGCGGTCGCAGCCGCCTTTTTCAAGGTAGAGAGTGAGTGACCTGGCAGTGGTTATATAGCAGTCTGGAGGAAGCACTTCCGGGTTACAGTAATTGCAATATAAAAGTGCAAAAATGGTATGATAAAGGACATAAATATGATCCTTTACTGGCGCTTAAATAGCAATGACAAATTCAAAGATGCACTCGTTGGCGTATAGTGGAATAACAGCCTGTGGTGCCCAATGTGCCGCGTGGAACGCATGATCGCGGCGTCATTTCCGCGATATGAAACGCATGACCCGGAGGTGTCATCAACGGCACGTCCTCAATGCGGCGGGTCATAGGTTTAAGGCGCCGTACGTGTCTGCCGTGTTATGGAACGCATAGCCGGAAGGAGTATGCGCTTCCGGACTAATGTCATTTACGATGTCCGTGCTATGAAGCGCACAGCCATTAAGACTAAATGGCAAATAGGCTTCCGGGTTGTGGAACGCACAGACGGCAGCATAATATGAAAATATGGAACGCTTTACTGTTATATAAACAGCACGCTCATATCGATAATCAAATGCCACAAAGTTGATAAACTGAGTGGGGCAACTATAAATACATCAAAGGATAAAGATATGTATCAAAAAATTGGTATAAAAAATTGTGCTTCCTCCATTTGCAAAATACAGTAAATAAACAATTTCATCACAATATAAAAATAATATATAAAAACAGTATTGTTTATGTTAAAATTATTTTAAAAAACAGCAGCATGATGAAAAATTTATAAAAGGATTTTAAGATTATATACATATAAAAATAAAAGTATATATATACAAAAATTCACAGAAACCACTTTAATTCAAAATCATGGTTTAGGCCATCTGGGTGTAAGGTAGAGAGATTAAAAATCCATCGCATTTCCGTTTGGGCGAGGCGAACATCCCTATTATTATAACGCCAATTGGTCTTGACTGTTTCTAGACCCCAAAAACCTGTAATAAATTTAGTGGAGCTGTTATGTACTTCAAAAAAATGTAGTGAAAAGGGATGTTCCTTATAGCCTCTTTTGATGTTTCTAACATGCTCGGCAAGGCGAACTTTAAGGTTCCTTTTGGTCTTACCGATATAGAGTTTATCACATGCACATCTGATGGCGTAAACAACATAATTTGAATTACACGTAATAAATTGTTTAGGTTTAATAATTGAATGTTTCAAATCAATCTCTACAAATTTTCTAGTTGTTGATGGACACGATTTGCACATGGCACAATCACCACAACGATGAAACCCATTGTTACGGGTAGAAATGGTGTTCTGTTCCATAAATGCACTCTTCACCAGTTTGTCTTTAAGGCTTGCAGCCCGTCTATAGATAAATTTAGGTTTTTTTGGTAAAATATCTACTAGGACCGGATCTTCCAAAAGAAGCTTCCAGTTCCTTTTAAAAACCTGTTCAATGGATCTATGGTAGGCACTGTACTGTGTGCTAAAAGCTACAGTGTAATTTGGTGGTTGGGGGGAGTCAATAATGGGTTTTTCCTTTAGTAATTCTTCTCTTGAAAGGGACCTCGTTTCTTCTAAAGCGTTTTCCAATAGTGTGCCATCATACCCTTTATTTAAGAATTTATTCTTCATTTTTTTGGCACTCACTTCAAAGTTATTGGAGTTCGAACAGTTGCGTTTCAAACGCACAAACTGTCCTTTCGGGACATTTGATACCCATCTATTCAAATGATTACTGGATGGACAGATATATGAGTTTGAATCTGAGGGTTTATAGTACACTGTGGTTTCAAGTTGGTTATTTTCCACATAGATCCTCAGATCCAAAAAATTCACCTCTAACTTGCTGATATTGAAAGTTAAGTGAATGTTGAGGCCATTCGTATTGAGATACTCACAGAATTTATTGAGTTCTGTCTCCTGCCCCCTCCATATAAACAGCACATCGTCAATGTAGCGCCACCATTGGACCAGATTTGCACCCCAGCTGTGCCCCTGCCAGACCATAAGATTTTCCCATCCGGCCATAAAAATGTTCGCATAGCTGGGGGCAAATCTGGTCCCCATGGCTGTACCAACCTCCTGGATAAAGAAGCTACCATTAAAGTTAAAATAATTATTAAGTAAAATAAATTCTATACCCTGTATTAGTAAATTTTGTAAATTATCCCTGATTTACAAAATTTACTAATACAGGGTATAGAATTTATTTTACTTAATAATTATTTTAACTTTAATGGTAGCTTCTTTATCCAGGAGGTTGGTACAGCCATGGGGACCAGATTTGCCCCCAGCTATGCGAACATTTTTATGGCCGGATGGGAAAATCTTATGGTCTGGCAGGGGCACAGCTGGGGTGCAAATCTGGTCCAATGGTGGCGCTACATTGACGATGTGCTGTTTATATGGAGGGGGCAGGAGACAGAACTCAATAAATTCTGTGAGTATCTCAATACGAATGGCCTCAACATTCACTTAACTTTCAATATCAGCAAGTTAGAGGTGAATTTTTTGGATCTGAGGATCTATGTGGAAAATAACCAACTTGAAACCACAGTGTACTATAAACCCTCAGATTCAAACTCATATATCTGTCCATCCAGTAATCATTTGAATAGATGGGTATCAAATGTCCCGAAAGGACAGTTTGTGCGTTTGAAACGCAACTGTTCGAACTCCAATAACTTTGAAGTGAGTGCCAAAAAAATGAAGAATAAATTCTTAAATAAAGGGTATGATGGCACACTATTGGAAAACGCTTTAGAAGAAACGAGGTCCCTTTCAAGAGAAGAATTACTAAAGGAAAAACCCATTATTGACTCCCCCCAACCACCAAATTACACTGTAGCTTTTAGCACACAGTACAGTGCCTACCATAGATCCATTGAACAGGTTTTTAAAAGGAACTGGAAGCTTCTTTTGGAAGATCCGGTCCTAGTAGATATTTTACCAAAAAAACCTAAATTTATCTATAGACGGGCTGCAAGCCTTAAAGACAAACTGGTGAAGAGTGCATTTATGGAACAGAACACCATTTCTACCCGTAACAATGGGTTTCATCGTTGTGGTGATTGTGCCATGTGCAAATCGTGTCCATCAACAACTAGAAAATTTGTAGAGATTGATTTGAAACATTCAATTATTAAACCTAAACAATTTATTACGTGTAATTCAAATTATGTTGTTTACGCCATCAGATGTGCATGTGATAAACTCTATATCGGTAAGACCAAAAGGAACCTTAAAGTTCGCCTTGCCGAGCATGTTAGAAACATCAAAAGAGGCTATAAGGAACATCCCTTTTCACTACATTTTTTTGAAGTACATAACAGCTCCACTAAATTTATTACAGGTTTTTGGGGTCTAGAAACAGTCAAGACCAATTGGCGTTATAATAATAGGGATGTTCGCCTCGCCCAAACGGAAATGCGATGGATTTTTAATCTCTCTACCTTACACCCAGATGGCCTAAACCATGATTTTGAATTAAAGTGGTTTCTGTGAATTTTTGTATATATATACTTTTATTTTTATATGTATATAATCTTAAAATCCTTTTATAAATTTTTCATCATGCTGCTGTTTTTTAAAATAATTTTAACATAAACAATACTGTTTTTATATATTATTTTTATATTGTGATGAAATTGTTTATTTACTGTATTTTGCAAATGGAGGAAGCACAATTTTTTATACCAATTTTTTGATACATATCTTTATCCTTTGATGTATTTATAGTTGCCCCACTCAGTTTATCAACTTTGTGGCATTTGATTATCGATATGAGCGTGCTGTTTATATAACAGTAAAGCGTTCCATATTTTCATATTATGCTGCCGTCTGTGCGTTCCACAACCCGGAAGCCTATTTGCCATTTAGTCTTAATGGCTGTGCGCTTCATAGCACGGACATCGTAAATGACATTAGTCCGGAAGCGCATACTCCTTCCGGCTATGCGTTCCATAACACGGCAGACACGTACGGCGCCTTAAACCTATGACCCGCCGCATTGAGGACGTGCCGTTGATGACACCTCCGGGTCATGCGTTTCATATCGCGGAAATGACGCCGCGATCATGCGTTCCACGCGGCACATTGGGCACCACAGGCTGTTATTCCACTATACGCCAACGAGTGCATCTTTGAATTTGTCATTGCTATTTAAGCGCCAGTAAAGGATCATATTTATGTCCTTTATCATACCATTTTTGCACTTTTATATTGCAATTACTGTAACCCGGAAGTGCTTCCTCCAGACTGCTATATAACCACTGCCAGGTCACTCACTCTCTACCTTGAAAAAGGCGGCTGCGACCGCCGAAACATGTTGGCAGAGAAGTGAGTTACTTTTACTTTGTTTTTACTGTTTTTATTGGATCATTTGTATGTGGCTATTGGCCAATTGGCCACATTGCATTTGTACCGATACAATAAATTGTTATACTGAGACCGGTCCTCCTCCTCCCCTTTTTTTTCCACATACACCTCTGGGATGAGGTTAATGAAAATTTGAAGGACCAGGCCTCCCCTAAAGAAAACGCTATATGTGTATCTCACCTACATGCTCAGTGAGTACGGTAGGCACCTTCATTATTGAACATTCCATATGTATCTGGTGTCCATACATAAAGAAACCTTTATAGGCGTCTAGCTCCTGTTTATACAGTGAGTACGGTACGCCTAATTTGGACCTACCTTATCTTTGGTATTTTATCTTCAGATTATCTGCACGGGTGAACCTTTAAAAAGATACCTTTACACACCTTTATCACATCCTTTTCCTGTGAGTTGGGGTACGAATTCCCTCCCGGGTTTTTTTCAAGTGTTTATCAAATAAACACCTTTTGTATTCTACACATTTTTGGAAATTCTAACACGTTTTTTCATATATTTTCATTTCCACATTTCACGAGAATCACCTTTTTCGTGGGACACACGAGTTCAGCGCCAGCAAGACCTTCCTTTGTTTCTCTAGTGTCTATCAGCGAGGATTACCGAGTGGTCCTCCATTTGGGTCTACGGCAGCAAGGACTTATAGCGCCTTGGGACTTTTCTACACTTTGTTTTTTGTTTAAACTAGGCATCCCAGCTGCTAAGCAACAACTGGGACCAACATCCATTGCAGCTATCTGAACTTGTCCCAATTGCAGGGCAACTGCCGTGACCATCAGGAAGTGCACCTGGCATGACCTGGTATCCTGGTTGGCTGGCAACAACCAGTATCGGCTGCAGAGATGTGCCTCGTGGCAGCTCATATCATGCATAATTGGATTGATTTTTAGGAAGCCATATATAAACTCAAATGGAACATTTTTACATACTGTAAAAAAGTTTTTTTTTATATTAAGTATCCATAAAGTAAATGTATTAGTTTTATTATGAGTTTTACTCTTGCAGACCATGTTTACAGCATGCGAGCTGGGAGTGTTTGACCTGCTAAATGAACCAGGGGAGCCACTGACAACAGCAACCATTGCTTCTCGCTTGTGTACCAGCCTAGATGGAACAGATCGGTTGCTTACTGCCTGTGTTGGACTGAAGCTCCTCAAAGTTGAAATGATAAACGATGAAGGTAACAGACTATTCGGAATGACAGGATCTCAGGGTCTGATTCTGAGGTGTGACTAAAGGAAAAAAGAGCAGGTGGAGATGTGTTCTCATAAATCTAGCCTCAATATTTATTTATTTACAGTTTCTTATATAGTGCAGCAGATTCCGTTGAGCTTTACAATAGTAGATAGTGATAAAACAAACTGGGTAACAACAGACAGACTTGGAGGTTAGAGGGCCCTGCTGCAAGCGTACAATCTATAGGGATATAGGAGGGAAACACAAGGACAGGCATCAGTAAGAGCATAGCAGTCATATGCCATGCAGCCTGGTGTTAACACCAAGTTCCTGTGCAGTTCTGTTAACAATGGGCAATTTTTTTGCAACTGAGATGCACAAGGAGACTTTGATGATTAAGTTGATATTTGATTCTTGTATATTGTGTGTCTGTATAAAGCAGATCAGAACTTGAAATTGAAGAAAGCTGCAACTGCTCCATTGTAGCCAGTACTGTTTTTCAGCAGGAACCAGCAGAAACTCAGTTCCTGAACCTCTTATTAAATATGACATCATCAGAAAATGGGTTTCCGAACCTGTTCTGGTCCAAAATGTACATTCCATAAGATAAGTTTTATTTTAAAGTCCGCTGTGATTGCATTAGTTTCTAAATACAATATAGTTGACCTTTAAGAAATTTAAGCCGACACAGAAGAATGAGGACAAAGGTGGTGGATGTTGTTAGACAGAAGTAGGCTAAGAAGGTAATCAGATGTGCAAAAGCACAGGCTGAGGAGAAATGGCCCAGTCAGTGGGTAAAGGGGGGAAAACATTTTTAGGTATATAAGTGAAAGGAGAAAAACAAAAAGTGGAGTAATAAGGCTAAAGATAGAGAGTGAAAGTCTACTTGGGGGTCAATGTAATAGTAGATCATAATAATTATTTCTGCTCAGTATTCACTGCTAAAAGAGATGAAAATGGGCCACAGTTAAGTTGCAAGTATAGTCAGAAAAGTGAGGGAGAAACAAGTACATTTACAGAGGAGAAAGTCTGGTACTTGTGTATTATCACGGCGCCCGCGAAATCAGCTGAAAATCGGCCTAAAATCGCATGCAAAAATCGGATGCGATTTAGCGGCCGATTTTCAGATGATTTTCCATGATTTTCTGCAGATTTGCATGCTATTCCATCCTTGCACACCCCCACTATCCAAGTCAGCATGGTGAGCAGACGCGATAGCATGCAAATCGGCAGGAAATCGCAGGAAATCGGCCAGTTGGGATATATCCAAGGATACTAAAAGAGCTTAAAGAGGAGCTGGTAAAACTATTAACAGAATTATTCAACCAATCACTAGCTACTGAAAAAAATCCAAACGGCCTGGAAAACAGCAAATGTAGTCCCACTGCACAAAAGTGGAAGCAAGAAAGAGGTAAGCAACTATCGACCAGTGAGCCTTACATCACTAGTAGGGAAACTGATGGAAACACTTTTAAAACAAAGAGTTGTAGAATATCTTAAAACCAGCAATTTACAGGATCCAAAACAGCAGTTTACTGGGGGAAGATCATGTAATACAAATCTTATTGACTTTGTTGACTGGGTGACTAAAGTAATAGATCAAGGTGGGGCTGTAGATGTAGTTTATCTAGACTTTAGTAAGGCTTTTGACACTGTCCCACATCGCAGACTGTTAAATTTGAAAGTCTGGGATTGGATTCTAAAATGGTTGAATGGATAAGATCTTGGTTTCAGGACAGAAAACAGAGAGTTGTAGTAAATGGAGTACAGTCAAAGGAGGGAAAGGTTACCAGTGGAGTACCCCAGGGATCTGTACTTGGACCAGTGCTTTTTAATATCTTTATAGGTGATGGATGCAAATGGAATTGAGGGTAAAATGTGCCTTTTTGCAGATGACACAAAGGTATGCAACAGGGTAGACACATCTGAAGGGGTAAAACAAATGATTGATGTAGATTAGAGGAATGGTCAAGAGCATGGCAACTACAATTTAATGCCAAAAAAATGGAAAATCATGCACTTGGGTCTCAAAAATCCAAAGACTAAATATAGTATACAGTAAATGGCACTATAACTGAAACTACTGAGAAAGAGAGGGATCTAGGTGTCATTATTTCAGGTGACTTAGAGTCAGGCAGGCAATGTAACAAAGCAATGAAGAAGGCAAGTAAGATGCTTGTTTCTATAGGGAGAGGTATCAGCAGTAGAAAGAAAGAAGTAATAATGCCACTGTGTAGGTCATCTAGAGACTGAACAAAGAAGGGCGACTAAAATGGTACATGGCCTACATCACAAAATGTACCAGGAAAGACTAAAAGATCATAATATGTATACCTTAGAGCAGAGAAGGGAAAGGGGGACATGATAGAAACTTTCAAATATATCAAGGGTTTTAAACAGGTGCAGGTGGGAGACATTCTTCACAGGATGAGGAGCAACAGAACAAGAGGACATGCACTGAAACCAGAGGGAGGTAGATTCATGGGAAATTTCAGGAAGAATTACTTCACAGAAAGAGTAGTAGATAAGTGGAATAGCCTCCCATCAGAGGTGGTAGAGGCAAATACAGTAGAACAATTTAAACATGCTTGGGATAGGCATATTGATATCCTTACAATGAAATAAGGATCAAATATGGTTTGAGGTAACATGTTTAAAAAGCGGCAGACTAGATGGGCCAAGTGATTCTTATCTGCCGTCAAATTCTATGTTTCTATACATCTCTGTTTGTAGCGCTTCTGACAAAAATCAATGATTACTCTGTTTGCAATCCCCTTGCAACTTGACAGACAGGAAGTAGAAGGCGTCACTAGGGTTGGTGTCACCAGATGTAGTCACCCCCTCCCCAATGGGGCCTCTCGTCACCAGTCACCGCAGCACATTGCAGATAGCAGCTCTTATGAATAGCTTCTCTTTACGTTACTGATCGCATATGTTAGTACATATGCAATTAGTATCAGCGCAATGGGAGGCAGGGTTACCGTGCTTGGTACAACCCGCACACAAAATGCCCCCCAGAGTGCCATATATATATATATATATATAATGCCCCCATAGTGCCATATACATAATGCCCCCTATAGTGACATATACATAATGCCCCCATAGTGCCATATACATAATGCCCCCCATAGTGCCATATACATAATGCACTATGGGGGCCATAGTGTCAGATACATAGTGCCCACCCGTAGTGCCATATACATAATTCCACCAATAGTGCTGTATACATAATGCCCTTGTTATTACTCACCACCTCTGCTTCTGTGGATTTCCTTCTGTGCAGTAAGCTCCATCCTCTCTGCCTCTGGTAGCTCTGCTCCCTCTTTCGCTGCTGCCCTTTAGACACTGTGACAGGTGCAGGGCCAGCAGCAACAGGACAGCAGCAAGAAGAATGCTGGCCCTGGTGACGGGAGTGCCAGACATTAGGCTCTGTCTGGCCACAACAATTCACACCCTGTGCACATGCCTATGTTTAATAAAATCTATATTTGGAACTGGTTGTTTTTCTACTTTTACTTAATCTGTATATCAAAAAATGGCCCCTTTCAGAGTTAGAGACAAAAACTTGTTAAAAATGGCCGCCATGTCCTATTGAAAAGAATAAGAAATATAGGAAAATATTGCTATATTAATATATAATTAGGTTGACTACACCAGTGCCTCTCCTCCTATGTTGTGATTTTCCGGCAGGGATGTGTGCGGACCGTGGCACAGATGCGGGGGTGCGGGTGTGGGAGAAACCCTGTTTGATTCCACCCTACTGAGGGGTAACACCCGGGAGATGGCCGCATTCTACACACCCCCATAGCGACACCACTCACAGGTAGCCACCATTTGGGGGTGGTAAAACCCCATTTTTTAGGTCCGGAGAAACGCTGGCATGACCTGACGTCACCGCCGGCCTTGATCAGCCTGTTTCTGTCACAGAGTTGTCTAAGGATCAGACTTACTCACACTTGCACAGACTGGGAAAATCATTCCATAATGAGTAAGCAGCGTATGTCGCAAATCTTGTATAATTTCGCAAGTCATTTGTAGACTGGGCCGCGACTATCTGATCACAGGCTTTGCAAGGTCGCCCAGCAGAACTCAGGTCTGAATCAGGCCCTAGATGAGGACTTTGCAGCAGCAATAGCATAAAGTCACAGTGGTGGGACCAGCAAAACGATGTACCTGCATCCGACTCAGAATCAGGCAATGTACTGTAGTGTGCATCTCTCCTTGTTCAATAATAATCTTTATATTTTATTTCCAAATGCATCAAAGAAATGTGCACAATGCCATGTAAACACAGAAACTTCATCACCAGCAAAAAACACATAATGAAGCATAAAGGTTTCTGTTCTTTGAAGCTACAGTCTATGCAGGCAATTTCCTTAATACTGTAATAATCCTTTCCCATTCCCTCATCTCTGTGATGCACAGTTGCAGCTTCCTGCTGTACCTATACAAGAACAGAACTGTTCATTATATTATTATTGTGAAAAATGTTGGTGTTTAAAAAGAAAAGTAGAAAAATGCCATTGTTAGCTATGTGCACAATATACAACCACTGATTTCTGTGAGAGGCAGTAGGGTTCATTTTCCATTTTACTATTAAACTATCCAATGGCGTACATATTAACAGCTCTGTATACATACACTAGCTGACCTTTGAGATTGAGAGCTGAGGATGTACACTAAGGGCCTTATTCTAGTTCACTCTTAGAGGCAAATTCCTTCTCACATGGACAAAACCATGTGCACTGCAGATCGGGGCAGATGTAACATCTGCAGAGAGAGTTAGATTTGGGTGGGGTTTTTCATCAAAGTGACATCTATATTGCAGTGTAGAAATAAAGCAGTCAGTTAGTATCCCTGCACCGAAACAAAATAACCCCCAAATCTAATTCTATCTGCGCCTGTTACATCTGCCCCCCTGCAGTGCACATGGTTTGTCCATCTGAGAAGGAATTTGCCTCTAAGAGTGAACTAGAATAAGGGCCTAAAGGAGAAAAATTGTTATTTTACCTTTAGATCAGTGGCGGTTTTTACCTATGGGCTACAGGGCTGCAGCCCCCCAGGTAAAATCCGCCACTCTCTCTGCCTGTCTGTGAGACTGCACTGGCTTCACTGTGACTGGCAGTGACTTCCTATTGGAAGTCCGACCTGCCAGTCACTCAAGGAATCTCACCAGGAGGTGTTCCCTCCCTCCGGGATGCCTCTCTCTGCACAAATGCGCAGCAGCCCCCAAAACGGGTTCTGCACATGCGCAGAACCGCGGACTATACTGCGCATGCGCCAGAACCCGGGGACCCGATAAAGCCTCCGGGGACTGTTGAAAAGGCAGCCACCGGAGGCTTGGGCCAGCGCATGCGTAGTTTGTATGAAGTTACTGCGCATGGGCTGGCCCCGTGCAGGGGACTCAGGAGCGCGCACATCCGGGGAGCACGGTGGTGGAAGAGGACGGCAGCAGAGGGGGGTGCATTGTGGCAGCACCTCCGCTATACTGGTAAGAGCCGCCACTGCTTTAGATTGACATCACTGACATAAAGGGCGAGATTTATTGTGTTTACCGTTTTTGACAAAATGCGATTTAAACTGAAATCGCCGTGTATCGCCATTTTTTTTTATCGCATTTTTCCCCAGAAATCGCGTATTGAATGGCTGGCGCAAAGCCACCTGAAAAGTGCGATACATGGCGATAGACGGCGATAAGGTGCGAATTGAGTCGATGTAATACGCCATAAAAGTGCAATTTCCGGGTTCGGTCATGTGCGTATTTGCGGCCAACCGGAGTGCGATTTACACAAATACACCTGAACAGCCCATACAACATGCTAACCTATTGGCCCACCTTAGTCCCTTGCAATACGCATCACACCCCCTATATAAAGGGGCGCAGACACCATTTTACCCTTTGAAAGGGAGTAAGGAGTTTGAGATGGAGAGGAGAGAAGGAGGATTTGTTAGGTGCAGAGGAGGCAGAGGGACAGCCAGCTTGGGCCCAAACACCCCAACCACTGGGAGAGGTAAGGGAGTGAGAGCCAGCAATGGCAGAGGCAGGACAGGGAGAGCCAGCATGCTCCCAGCAAGAGCTGCGCCAGGGAGAGGCCACATGGTGGAAGCTGAGCAGATGGCTATGGAGGATGAGGAGGAAGCAGGCACAAGCCAGGTGTCCTCACAGGAGGAACAGAGTGCCAGGCACACAGAGGAGGAGCTGCAAGAGGGGGATTTCTCGGAGGTGGACTGGCCTGTGCAGGAGGCAGAGGAAGCTGAATTGGAGGTGCTGGGTGAAGAACCAGGACACGAGGAGGAGGAGGAGAAAGAGGGTGAGGCTGGAAATGTGGAGGAGGATGATGCAGCTCGTACAGCTAGTGGGAGGAAAGTCAGGTTCTCATATGAGGAGAATATGGCCCTGGTGCGTGCACTCCTGCCCCTGTATGACCGCCTACTTGGTCCTCACCATCATCGCACAAGTGTGGCAAGGAAGAAGGGGATGTGGGACAGTATCACCTCCGCGGTAAATGCAGTTAGCACACACAAGAGGAGTGTGCGCAACGTCAAAAAGCGTTACAATGACATCAAGCGCCTCCTCAAAGCAAAGCTTGCCCTGGAGAAGAAGGAGGCCTGTCGCACAGGAGGTGGCCCTAGGCAGGAGGTCCGCTTTAAGGCATATGAGAGGTTGCTACGCCGAATCATCCCACTGGAGGTGCTTCCCGGCATCCACATTGCCGACACAGACAGGACCCCACTCCACCGCCATCTGGTAAGTGTCCACACATGTCAATGTAACATTTTGCTATGTCATGTGCGCATGCTATTATGCTGCTATGCTTTATGTGTCCAAAAGATTGCTGTGTGTGGAACTACATATCCCGGCAAAATCTGCATTGCTAAATAATGGACTCTGCATGTTGCTGGGTTATGTAGTTCCACAGATCCTATTAATGTGTGCTGTCCTAAACACTGTAGGCCTGCAGTGTACTTGATTGTTAATCCTTATCAATCCTCTGGGTAGTTGGCAAAGCACTTTACAGTCACTTTTACAGGTCTAATCTGCTGGTCTTTCCTGTTATTTGCAAGTGGATTCAAAATATTGTTCACAGCCATAATACTCAAATAACCACTTCAGTTGAAAGTCTTCAAATTCCTTATGTAATCATATCAGGGTCCAAAAGTTTGAATGAGGAAAAGTTTTTATCTGCATAATGCGAAAAATGCCAGTTAGGTGCAAATGATATTAATAGAAAATTTCTTCTTCTTTCAAACAGCTCCAGCTCTGGAGTCCCAGCCTGCTGTTGACCAACATCAGCCACATCCGATTGGTGACACTGTCCAGTCTGCAGGTGAGATATCATAGTGTTACACACACACTTTGCACAATTCACACATGCCTGTCCCCACCACAGTAGCCTGTGCCAATGCATAATGCATGAGCAATACCTAACCATTCCAAATAAGGTAATATGACCCACCATACACCAATCTGCATAGCATACTTACCACTCTTTTCTCATGTGTAGGTCCTTCACAACCAATGCCTGAACCAACGGATCCCATGCAAAATATGGACGACATGAGTGAAATCATACTGGAGACGATGACATCGTTGGAGCCTGCACAAAACCAAACACACCCAGTCAATGAAGCCCCCCATACGCAGTCACATAGGCAGCAGCCCACAAGCATTGCACCCACCAACACCCCCACTAGTGCGGAGGAGTTGGCGCAATCCATCCATATTTTTAAGGGGAAACAACTTGCTTTTATGGAGGTGCAGACCACCCAACTAGAAACGGTGAAGGGGTATGTGCGGAACATAGCTCTGCAAATGAGAAGAATTTCGCAAAGTGTGCGGGCTAATGTAGGGACACAAATTTGTCTTGTCTCTACATTAGACACACGCTTAGCAGAAATTGGCCAAGCCATTCAGGGTCAAACTACTAGTTTTAGAGGTCTAAATACCAACATGGTTGAACAGACCCAAGCAATTAATGGGCAAACAACTGCGTTGATGTCCCTACAAACGCAAATCAGCCTCAGTGCAAATAGTTTGTTAGGTTAGCACCAAACCACATCTACCCAAAGCAGTAGTGTATCCTCCACTCCCATGAGTGGGTCCCCCACTACTCCCCCACGGCGTAGTGTCCGTACTAGGGGTGGTGGTGCCACTACTGGTAAGGGTGCTAATTCCCGGGGCAGTATTTAAACATGAATAATCTTCTTTGCATTTACATGTGTATCATGTTTATTCTTTTTTGCATTCACTGTTGCAGTGATTCTTCCTGCAAATGTTTTATATGCTATGGCCTATGGCCAAATGTTTCTGCAAGTAAAAATTATTTGCATCCAGCAAACTTGTTGTCATTTTTTCCAAATGATTACCCACACTGTTCTATTATGTATTGTCAACTAGTGACTTTTTACCAGCCATGGGACTTTGGGTTGGGTGTGCTTATTAGTAATGGTATTTTAAGGAAATAGTCACATTTGAAGGGGTTAAGCATTGGGAATGCATACTGTATGTAGGCACCACTTTTTTTGCACCATTTCAAGCACCTGAGATCAATGATCCATGTCACCTCCATCCATGAAGCCTATGTTAAATAGTAGTTGCCAACATTTGCACACACTGAAAACTACAGTACTTACTTGACATTGTTATAGGTGTTATCATGTTGCCAGCCATAAAGTATGCTGTGGTGGGGTAGCTTTCAGGTGTTGGCCATTAGTGTTGGTCTGCTTCTGGGCATTTAACATGGACAGGGAAAAATGTCATGTTACCAATGTATGTGTGTTACAGGTTCCCCATTACTATTCATTGTACACACACAAATTACCTCTGAAATGCTGCAGGATGATCCGTGTACAAACCACATCCCCCCTCCGTGTACCTCGCACTCCAACATCAGTAGTTTGAGCTTCCTGCACGACTGCTGCAGGGGCCAAATCAACATAATTTGGTTGACCCAAAGCTATGTTATGCAGCATGCAGCAAGCCTGGACAACCAAAACCACTTTGGCAGGGTGGTATAGCAGTGTACCTGCTGACCTGTCCAAACACCGAAATCGGCTTTTCAGCACCCCAAAGGTGCGTTCCACTACATTGCGGGTAGCAATATGTGCAGCATTGTAGCGGTGCTGTGCAGGGCTTTGTGGGTTCCGCAGAGGTGTCATGAGCCACGAATGACACCCATATCCTGAGTCAC
This sequence comes from Crinia signifera, assembly GCF_055691185.1. NCBI lineage: Eukaryota > Metazoa > Chordata > Amphibia > Anura > Myobatrachidae > Crinia > Crinia signifera. The sequence continues at coordinate 88,942,512 of NC_139218.1, forward strand.
CTAACATGTAAAGGGATTTGTGTGGTCACATATCATGTGGGTAATTGGTACATAATAGTAGCAGCCTATACTACATTGTTTGGCCTGGTCTAAAGAATTACAACAGAAATGACTCTCGATTAGAAGGTTACACACATGAATGTTAAAGGTAAAGACAAAGGTAAGCAAACAGCATGTAAAGAGTGGTAAGTAACTTACCAAGTAGCCAGCCCTCTGGCATGGTGTTGTTGTGGAAACGGTCCCAGAGAGCTGAGTGGCGCAGGATATAGGCATCATGGCAGTTCCCGGGGTAGCCTGCAACCACACTGAGAATTCTGAGGTTGGCATCGCAGACCACCTGCACATTGAGGGAATGTCTGCCCCTGCGATTGACATAGACATGCTCCCTCACGTGCGGGGCCCGAATCCCAATGTGGGTGCAGTCTATGGCTCCCAGCACATTTGGAAATGCTGAGAGCCGATAGAATGCCACCTTCAGGTCCTGCCACTCGGACTCACAACGTGGGAATGTGATATATGTGCGCCACAGCTTCTTCAATGCATTTAACACTTGAGAAAAATGTTTAGAGAAAGTGGCTTGTGACACCCCCAAGGCCCATGAGCTCACAGACTGAGTGGAGCCTGTGGCAAACAAGTGGAGGGCGCACATTAATTTCTGCAGCCCAGACACTGCATAGTTGCCCCCCCCACAAGGGTCCAAATCATCTCTCACCTGCTCATATAAGTTCAACAGGTTCTGTCGGTTCAACCTAAACATGTCGACCACATGTTGATCAGAGAGGGAGTCCAGGTACACCCTAGCACAGTACCGACGAGAAGCACGGAGTGGTCGGGGTACCTGGATCTGGTGGGCAGCAGCAGCATCCCTCCTGCGCAGCTCCTCCAAACGCCCCAGCTCACAAACTAGCACCTCCAGTCCATTGTGCAAAATGTCCATCTCAAACAGCCTCACAGGTGTCCATAATCATGTGGGAGTATATGTAGGGGAGTTAGTAAGTGGTATGTGGGTCACCTGTGAGATATTTAACCGTTTCTACGCTCAAACGCTGGCAATTTTTTGCAAACCGCCACCCTGGACTTGGTCTGTTTTGGTTTTGGGGAAAAATCGCATTTTGCTGTCGATTTCCAAATGCGGCAGACATTAAATTAGCGATTTGTATCTTTTTCAATGGGAAAACATCTGGATGCGATGTTGTAAATAGCCACTTCAGAAAGTGCGAATTAGCGGCAAAAAGTGCGATTTATGCCGCGAATCGCCACCCATTAAGTAGTCGATTTGGGGAAAAAAAGGCAGTTTTTGCGATATAAATCGCCAAAAACCCAACAACGATCATTAATAAATGTCACCCAAAGTATGCAATTTTAGTAAATATTAGACCATTGTTTCCTGGTACCTATTTTCACCTCCACCACATTTAGAATAGGACTTTTCTGAAAGTGTATGATCTTCTGAAATGTGTCATCTAGATATTATTTTGCTTGACCTGTTGTTACTTTTTAATACTTCTGCTACAATTCTGTATTCATAATGTTAAGGTGCCTATACATTTGAGCGATTTGGGCACTTTCCATCCGATTTTAATGGATCATTCACATAAATCTGATTAAAACTTTCAAATCACATGTGTTTAACATCCGAAACTAATCCGATGCGCACCACAACAGAGCCAAAGATCGCAATGCCTGCATTATAGATTTATCGGATCCTGTCGCCTTGCTGGGTTTGCATTTGATACATACCTGTAGTATGCAAAAGGACTGCATACGATGTATTACAGGTTGAGTATCCCTTATCCAAAATGCTCGGGACCAGGAGGATTTTGGATAACGGATTATTCCGTATTTTGGAATATTTTAATATTTCAATTATGTATTTTGAAGTATCTTGCATTTATGCTGTATAAACACATAATATACACACATATATATTTTATTACCACATAAAATACACACAAATATATTTTAATTGTTCAAAAAACAAGGTTTCAAAACGTGAAACAAAATGTGTGTACTATCTCAGCACTGAATTTGAATGCCAAGCAATCATTGTCTTGCACATATATAGTGCCAGTTACATATCATGTCCCCAGTGATGCTGTTACAAATGTCCCCAGTGAGTTTTTAACAAAAAAATATATTTTTTTTCACTTTCTGGAATGTCCGTATTTCGGAATAATTCGGATAACGGATACTCGGATACTGGATACTCAACCTGTATATGCAATCATGCTGCCCAGGATGTTGGCGGGCAGGTCAAGGGAATTGTATGCGACTTTTCCCCTTGGATGGGAGGCTTTAGTGCTAGTGACTTACTGTAATCATATCTAGCAAATTTAAAATGATGCGCAGCGGGACTCCTGTTCATTGTGAAGTTTGGTGCTCCGAACAAGGGTGTGTTGCCTAACCAAAAAGTGGACATGGCTATGTGGGGATGACATGCCCCCATTTTGCGTCACTATGAGGCCATGGCCAAAGTTTTTTTTGGTGTCTATGTCCACACATACCGACATGGTCACCGCATTCCTATTATATTCCCAATTAGATAGTAAAGTATGAAAAAAAAATTTTTTAAGTGAAAACTCATGTCAACCATAGACTTGTGTTGACCTTTTGTCAATGTCGACCTTGAGTATGTCGACCTAGTCACTGCCAACCATTAGTGGTTGACCTAGCGACTGTAGACATTGACCTAGACATTGACCTAGACATTACTACCCAGTGACCTCGTGCTGTATGCGTAATGTAGATCGTAATGTAGGTCCCCAAATGTTAGGAATATGTATAGGTAGCTGTAAAAAAACAAAACATGTTACTGTTTACCTTTTGCTCTTCTGATAATTAATTTAAATAAAATTACTTCAAACTACTTTTATGTCCCTGGGTAGACAAACATTTAGCAGATTATCCATTCCTCATATGCAACATCTGCGCAGTGGGCTAAAACGTTTAGTGCTTATCACTAACCCATTGTTCGTTGTTTTTCATATCATAATATATTTGTAAGACAAATGTAACACCATACAGTAATTATGTATGTAAGCACAATACACAGTTAATGATTATTACTGGTAAAAGTCTTGTTTGTGTGTACATAAGTAGATTATTATATGTTATTATCAAATACTTCAACTATAATATAAACTATATGTTGGGTAATTACCGTAACTATATACTGCTCAAATGAATAATGCATTCCCATGTAACCAAGCTTCCAATACACCAGGTCTGGCCAACCTGTGGCTCTCCAGATGTTGTCAAACTACAAATCCCATCATGCCTTGCCACAGTTTTGCTATAAGGGAGTGTTAAAAATGTGGCAAGGCATGCTGGGATTTGTAGTTTCACAACATCTGGAGAGCCACAGGTTGGCCTGTCCTGCAATACACAGTCAAACATTCACCTCGTTAAGTCATCTGCCATTGGACTAACCTTCAGTGCATACCACTGCCACCTACCACTATAGTAACTGCCACTACACTTGATTCATTGTATCACAGATTATACCACCAAACATATTATTAAATAAGCCAAAAACTTGCCCTGCTAAACTGAATAAATCTGATTTTTGGTTCCGGGGCCCAATGACCGAATGATATTGGGCCATTTCTTCAAGTAGAATGTTATTTAAAAAAAAAAATTAGATATTAATTCTGATTGCTGGTGTGTTGGGAAACACAAACATTCATATAGAAGAATGTATGTATCAGCAGCTGATCCTTTTAAAGAAATAATTTCACTGTAGGCACAAAAGAGGATTAACCCCTTCCTGACACAGCCAGTTTTTGCCTTCCTGACAGAGTCCTTTTTTTCAAATCTGACATGTATCACTTAAGTGGGGATAACTTTTTTTTGCTTTTACTTATCCCAGTGATTTTGAGATTGTTTTCTCGTGACACATTGTACTTCAAATTAGTGGTAAATTTGGGTCGATACAGTCTGTGTTTTTTTTGTGAAAAATACCAAAATGTCGTAAAAAAATGGAAAATTTAGCAATTTTCAAAATGTTAAATTTTCTGCTTGTGACACAAATAATCATACCACTCAAAATAGTTAATAACTAACATAGACCATATGTCTACTTTATGTTTCCATCATTATTTCAACTTCCTTTTAATTTTTTTGGACACTAGGAGGCTTACAATATGAATAGCAAATTCTCAAATTTTCAAGAAAATTTCAAACACTGATTTTTTTAGGGACCAGTTCAGTTCTGATGTGACTTTGAGGGACTTGTATGTGAGACACCCCCATAAATGATGCCATTTCAAAAACTGCACCCATCACAGTATTCAAAACAGCATTTTGGAAGTTTGTTAACCCTTTAGGTGTTTCACAGGAATTAAAACAAAGTGTAGGTGAAATTTCAAAATTTCATTTTCTTTGCAGATTTGCAATTTTAATAAATTTTTCTAAGGAACACAGTAGATTTTACTAGAGAAATGTGACTAAAAATTGATTCCCCCAATTCTTTTGTTTTCATAAATATCCTATATGTGGCCCTAGTGTGCACGTTGACCAAACCACAGGCTTCATAATAGAAGGAGCACCTACTTGATTTTGGAGCCTCCTTTTTATGAGATTATTTTTTAGGCACCATGTAGGTTTCTAGGCACCATAAGATGCTAAAAGTTAGGAACCCCCCCCTCAAGTGACCCCATTTTGCAAACTACACCCCTCAGGGAATTCATCTAGGGGTATAATGTACATTTCAAACCCCCAGGGGTTTCACCAATTGTGGTACAACTGGGCAGTGAAAATGAAAAATTAAATTTTTTACACAAAAATGCAGTTCTGGCTCAAAATTTTTCATTTTCACAAGGAATGAAGGAGACAAAGCACCCCAAAATCTGTGCCCCAATTTCTCCCGAGTACGGCAATGCCTCACATGTGACCAAAAAATACCATTTGGGTGCATGGCAGGACTCAGAAGGGAAGGAGTGATTTTTGTATTTTGCAGCTCAGATTCTGGTGGAATTTTGGTGGGTGCTATGTCGCATTAGCAAGACCCCCAAAGCACCAATACAGTGGAAGCCCCCCACAAGTGACCCCATTTTGCAAACTACACCCCTCAGGGAATTCATCTAGGGGTATAATGTACATTTCAAACCCCCCGGGGTTTCACCAATTGTGGTACAACTGGGCAGTGAAAATGAAAAATTAAATTTTTTACACAAAAATGCAGTTCTGGCTCAAAATTTTTCATTTTTACAAGGAATGAAGGAGACAAAGCACCACAAAATCTGTGCCCCAATTTCTCCCGAGTACGGCAATGCCTCACATGTGACCAAAAAATACCATTTGGGTGCATGGCAGGACTCAGAAGGGAAGGAGTGATTTTTGTATTTTGCAGCTCAGATTCTGTTGGAATTTTGGTGGGTGCTATGTCGCATTAGCAAGACCCCCAAAGCACCAATACAGTGGAAGCCCCCCACAAGTGACCCCATTTTGCAAACTACACCCCTCAGGGAATTCATCTAGGGGTATAGTGTACATTTCAAACCCCCAGGGGTTTCACCAATTTTGATACAACTGGGCTGTGCAAATGAAAAATTACATTTTTTTACACAAAAATGCAGTTCTGGCTCAAAATTTTTCATTTTCACAAGGAATGAAGGAGACAAAGCACCCCAAAATCTGTGCCCCAATTTCTCCCGAGTACGGCAATGCCTCATGTGTGCAAAAAACGGCAGGACTCAGAAGGGAAGGAGTGATATTTGGATTTTGCAGCACAGATTCTGGTGGAATGTTGGTGGGTGCTATGTGGCATTAGCAAGACCCCCAAAGCACCAATACAGTGGAACCCCCCCACAAGTGACCCCATTTTGCAAACTAAACCCCTCAGGGAATTCATCTAGGGGTATAGTGTACATTTCAAACCCCCAGGGGTTTCACCAATTTTGATACAACTGGGCTGTGCAAATGAAAAATTACATTTTTTTACACAAAAATGCAGTTCTGGCTCAAAATTTTTCATTTTCACAAGGAATGAAGGAGACAAAGCACCCCAAAATCTGTGCCCCAATTTCTCCCGAGTACGGCAATGCCTCACATGTGACCAAAAAATACCAGTTGGGTGCATGGCAGGACTCAGAAGGGAAGGAGTGATTTTTGGATTTTGCGGCTCAGATTCTGGTGGAATGAATGGTGGGTGCTATGTGGCATTAGCAAGACCCCCGAAGCACGGTGAAATGATGAACCTAATAATCCATAGATGTGTGGTATATTTTAAAACACTCCTTTATACATAGGCCGGGTTTGTCGGGGCAAGTGTCACACTGGAAAATAGTTTGCTTTCTTATTCCCTTTTTATAGCAAACTTTGCACCTTTTTTGTGTCCTGCCCTTTTTCCAGTGGAGGGGATTTCATCAGGAAAATGCTGCCCTGGTACAATACGGGGGCCAGTACTAGAAGTACTGGGGCCCTCTGCCTGCTGGTTCCCAAATATTAGGCTCTTTATGACTTCCTCTTGAAAGTGTATAAATGTCCCCCTCTGGCTGGTAGAACGGAATAGCACGTAAGCGTTATACAGTGCCATCTGGATGATATACACGGCCAGCTTCTTGTACCAGATTTTTGTTTTCCGCAGGGCACTGTACGGCTTCAGTACCTGATCTGAAAGATCCACTCCGCCCATGTACTTATTGTAATCCAGGATACAATTAGGTTTGGAGGTGTGGGTACTGGTACCTCGTACAGGGACGGAGGTGGTACTGTCTCCGTGAATTGTTGTCAGCATAAGGACATCCCTCTTGTCCTTATATTTGACCAACAACATATTTTCGGTGGATTGTGCCCTGCTTTCACCCCTTCTCAGTACTTGGGCAATGTGCGTTTTTGGGAGGCCTCTTTGGTTCTTGCGCACAGTACCGCAAGCTGCTGTACCTCTTGAACCAAGGGCCTTAAACAGGGGGATGCTAGTGTAAAAGTTATCCACATAGAGGTGATAACCTTTATCCAGGAAGGGGTGCACTAAATCCCAGACAATTTTTCCACTAACACCTACGAGGGAGGGGGGGCATTCTGGCGGTTCAATTCTTGAATCCTTCCCTTCATATACCCTAAACCTGTGAGTGTACCCTGAGGTGCTTTCACACAGCTTATACATTTTTATGCCATACCTTGCCCTCTTACTGGGAAGGTACTGGCGGAATTTAACCCTTCCTTTAAAATGTATAAGGGACTCGTCTATGCAAATGAATTTATCTGGGATGTACATCTCTGGAAATTTGGCACTGAAATGATCAATGACCGGCCTGACTTTGAATAGCCGGTCAAAGGTGGGATCATCTCTGGGTGGGCACTGTGCATTATCGTTGTAATGCAAAAATTTAAGGATTAACTCAAAACGAGTCCGGGTCATGGCCATACGGTAAAGTGGGGTGCTGTACAGAACATCTGTACTCCAATATTGCCTAATTTCTGGCTTTTTTACTATGCCCATATGAAACACCAGACCCCAAAACGTCATCATCTCTACTGCATATACAGGGGTCCACCTAGCAAATGATGACGTGGGGTTTTGAGCAATAAACTGCTGGGCATATAAATTAGTTTGGTCCACCATTAAATTTATAAAATCATCAGAGAAAAATAATTTGAAAAAGTCAATTTCTCTGAGACCTGTGGAATCAAATTGGATTCCTGGGATGGCCAAAAACTCAGGAACCTGGGGCTCAAAATTGTCTGGTGGTGGGGTCCATACGAGATCAATTATTGGGGGGGGGGGGTCTCAGCTGCTCTACGGGGGCGTCTTTGAGGGGGTCCCTCATCACTAGAGGAGGAAGAGGAGCTTAAGATGAATCCTTCAAATTCCCCGCTTGCCTCACTGGCTGTGTCAGAGTCAGAGGCAAGCATGGCATATGCCTCCTCCGCTGAATACATTCTTCTGGATGACTGGGATGACATTTGGGATGACATTTGGGATGCCATTTTTATTTTTGTGTTTCTGGTAGTGAAATGTTTCAACACGTGTATAGTGTAGGGGGGGTACAAACTTTATTTCAACACGGGGGGTATGTAGTGTGTAGTGTGTATGTAGTGCAGAAAAAAAAAAAAGGTCCTGCGCCAAAAATTGAGCACAGATGTTGGTCAGTAACGTCCGTCACTGAACAGCGCTCAAAGGCAACAGGAATTTGATCAAAAAAAAAAAAAATAGATCAACCCTGTGCCGAAAAAGCTGATCAGTGATGTACGTCACTGATCAGCGCACAGTCGCCACAGGACACCCACAAAATCACAGTGTGTGTAAAAAAAAAAATTAAAAAAAGACCCCACAGCACCCTCAAAAAAAAAAAAAAAAGGTGATCAGTGATGCGACACTGATTACCAGTGAGGGGCAGCAGGTGCACAACCTTTGGTGCAACTGACAGTGCAACTGGCAGCAACTGACAGGTATATATAAAAAAAAAACCCTGCACCCCCAAAAAGTTGCTGATCAGCACAGATATACTGATCAGCACAAAAGGGGGGGTAGCAGACACAAAATATAGCACTCTCTATCACTCTCTGTCACTATCTCTCGCTATCTCTCTATCTCTCACTCTCTATCACTATCTATCACTCTATGATACTGCAGCAGCACTGACAGTTATATATATAAAAAAAAAAACCTGCACCCCCAAAAAGGGGGGGTAGCAGACACAAAATATAGCACTCTCTATCACTCTCTGTCACTATCTCTCTCTATCTCTCTATCTCTCACTATCTATCACTCTATGACACTGCAGCAGCAGCACTGACAGTTATATATATATAAAAAAAACCTGCACCCCCAAAAAGGGGGGGGTAGCAGACACAAAATATAGCACTCTCTATCACTATCTCTCTCTATCTCTCTATCTCTCACTATCTATCACTATCTATCACTCTATGACACTGCAGCAGCAGCACTGACAGTTATATATATATAAAAAAAAACCCTGCACCCCCAAAAAGGGGGGGTAGCAGACACAAAATATAGCACACTCTGTCACTATCTCTCTCTATCTCTCTCTATCTCTCTCTATCTCTCTATCTATAACTCTGCAGCAGCAGCAGGAAGTCACAAGAAGTCAGATCCAGGAAGCATCCAGCACGCTACAAGCAGTGATCAGGTGATCAGGTGATCAGGTAAGTATTTTGCAAGGATCAGGTCAGTATATCACGGCAGATAGGTACGGTGACCGCACTGCACGCAATTCCAGACCGGAATGGTGTCTGCAGTGCAGTCACCGTTAGTTTAAATCACCCTCCATGGCTGTGATTGGTCCGTCGGTCCGGCGAACCAATCACGGCCTTTGGGGGCGGGTGGGGTGAGGTGGGGTGACACCAGTGTCACCCTTACACCTCGTGGTGATTGGTGCTGTACTTTACAGCACCAATCACCACCGATCCCTGTGTCACCGGCGAACGTTATTCGCCGGTACACAGAAAACGCTGTAATTGGCTGTTCACATTTGAACAGCCAATCACAGCGATCGCCGACGGGGGGGAGGCATCGCCACCCCCCCTGGGCATGCAGGGACATGTCAGGGACAGCAGACATGTTTAAACTGTCACCGCGTCTATAGACGCGGTGACAGTTAAATGGCATGACGTACATTTATGCCATGTGTCGGGAAGTACATCCCGGCCATGACGTAAATGTACGTCAAATGTCGGGAAGGGGTTAAGGGTGGGATGTTCTAACATCCGCTGCCCTGTATCGCCGGGCACCGCATTCTTAATAACCTCATATGCTCTAACACAGGGATATAGGGGGAGGGAAAAGGGGGGGGGGGGTATACCATAAAAAATGATTAATAAAGGATTGGACTGATTGTACAATTAAAAGCAATAATACATTTTATTCAAAAAGTGACCAAATTATGCTGGTATTGAGAAAGGTATGGGGGGGAAGGGGGGGGGGAATTGTCCATTCCTATTAGGCCTGGGTCCATATAAAGTGCAGATGCAAAAACAATTGTGTAGGGATTACCATCCACCTGTAGACAAGCTGGGGTGTGTAGTTTCTCTCCCTGGGACTCAAGGCCCAAGTTGGTTTTGGGGCCGAGTCACCGTCCAGAGTAGGGGAGACACCCAGAGCTGGCACTCCCAGAGATGGTGTTGGGGTCCTTTTAGGATGTTGTAATGTCCACGGTTAGGTCAATCCGATTAGGTCCAAGGCTGGTCTGGAACAGTCCAAAGTGGGGGTGAAAAACACCTGACGCGTTTCGCCGACTCAGCGGCTTTCTCAAATGATCATCCCACTAAACTTAATCCAAAATAAACAGTAATAATTGAATAGGAAAAACCATTTTAAACAACAATTTTAACAAACATATAATGATAGTAACAATTCTCTATTGCATCAAAACTATATATCCCCACAATAAATTAAATCACCTTAATACAGTATACAAGTTTCTATTAAGTGACCTATTACCCCACATTTACAAAACATCTAATTATATATATTATGGATAATTATGTTAAAAATATAGTTATAAAATAATATTTATATTTTTATTTTGAATAAAACCTGTTTCTAAGAGGTCTCATGGTCAATCCCAAATACAATACTGTTTTTAGAAAGGATAGTCCATATTTTTAGAAAGGATAGTCGATACATAAATCACTCCATTTGTATTACAATTAAAGACATTCTTAATCATGTAAAGCCAATTAATTAAATTCTCAATTTGTATCTTGTTTACCATATAATGGCAGGCTTTACATGAGCTGCATTTGTTTGTACCTTTCACTGTTGGTATTTTTTTGTGATATGTTGAAAAATGGCTATGGACTAACCTACCCTCAGATTTGCTGACCTCCTTCAACTCATCTCTACGTTACATCCAATGAGAGGTCCAAGATCTTTAGCCACTAATAGGGCATGCCAATTGTCCTGAATGAAATTCTTTATTGCTTTCTACTTTCTGCAAATCACATTTAGTTTGCTTCTTGATTTTAGCCCCATACACACTAGGCAATATTGTCAACAATATCACCCAGAATGTACTTCCTGAGCGATATTGTTAACAATGGGTGCTCCAATGCATCAATAACTACCCCCTCTCTCTTCTGAACATGTTTGAACAAGGTAGTACTCATTAACGACAGTCATGCTGCACGTGCATGTAGACAATCTGTATAATCTGAACATGTAAAATATATAACAAATTATAAATGGCCATTTTTATGTAGCAATAAATTTGATAAAAGTGCAATGAGATAATTTAACAGCTACAGCATGACCATGGCTCACCCCACCATCGCTCCCTAACATCCCCAGCATCAGCAAGTATGTACAGTATGCAATTGTCGATGCTGCCCCCACCGCCAATATCGGTGTTGTTGGGGATCAGGTAGTGTGTATGGGGCTTAAGTTCCATTATACTAGGATAACTCAATTCTTATGGATCTTTTGTGCTGGCTTCATATTTACAGTATCACTGGATATCATACTCTGCTTTGTTTGAATGTTTTCACCTTAGTCCTAAAAACTCCACTTTGGGGATACCTTTCAGTACTTGTGTATGAGGAAACATACTATTTGTAGCAGTGTGCTTCCTATATAAAGATGTCAAAATGTACTGATGTTCATCAAGGACAATTTTAAGTTTAAGAAATTCAAACTTTTGATTACTGATTGTAAATTTTAGTTTACAATTTAAGTCATTGAGTTCAATGGACTTAACTGATATATTTAGTGAGACTACCAAAGACATTGTCTACAAACAAGTAGCAAAGCCACACAGATATTTATCATATATATAGACCTCAATGGCTTTACTAAAGGCAATTTCTATCTCTCGCCAGCCTGAATACGGTATGTATTCACATACTTTGTGGCACAAGCTGCACCCATCACAGTTCTGCAGACTTGAATACAAAATAATTGTAGGTAAGTATAAAATTCAAAAGTTGTACTATAAGTTCTTCAAGCTTCATAATACACTCCAATCTTAGGAAATAATTTGTGGCCTTTATCGCCACCTCCTGTCTTTTTGCTCACTGTAGTATCACTGAGTTGCCTCTGTACATGTGGCGTGTCTTGCAAGTATGAAGGAAGAGTGTGTACCTTCCCTAATTCATGGGATGCATTATCTAAATGATCCTACATACAGTACTTGATGATTGTAGGTCAGATGAACTATAATCTCTTATGTTTGTAGTAGCTTTTTGGGGAATTTCTAAATGGGTATGGTATAACTTACCGACATCGGAATCCTGACTTCCAGGAGCCCAACAGGGGTGCATGCATATTCAAGCTACGCTTGCTAGCTATTCTATTCATATAAGTCAAGATTCTGACTGCCGGCTCCTGACAGTTGGGATTCCGATGTAGGAGAGAAAAACCATCAGAATTCCGACTGCTGGTGAGTCATCTGGCACCCTTCTAGATTTGCAGTTCCATCTCAACACTTGGCCTGTCGCATAGTCTCTCATATATCTTGTCAACTTTAATGTCTTGCATTCCGCTATCACTTTGTAATCTGCTTATTCTTATACTGTATCTCTCTGAAAATGTTTTGAAAACTTAATTCTAGTTTTTATTCTTTAAGCTTTCCCTTCAGTATCTCAATCTATTTAGAGCATTTTTCTATAACTAAGTTGTCTTGTTTTATCAAAATTAGCATTAGACTCTGGGAGCATTTCTTTAAAGCTTCAACCCATTCTAATCTTAAATCCTAAAAATAGATCACAGTAGGGAGTACACCCTAGGTTGTATCCCCCATGGCATCATTTTGTGATTTAAATGTGGTTATGTAGCCTCAGAAATATATGTAGATTTAATTTTCACATTTTATCATTTTTTCTTTTAGGTTATGCAATAAAAGTTATATTTTAGATGTCATTGTTAAATTGAGTTCCTCGTTGTAGAATTACATCATAGTTTTTGCCTTGAAAAGTCCTTTCCCAAAATGTTGTACTTTTTACCATGGTTACTGCTACATAAATACATAAATATTTACTAAAAGTAATAGTATATACCGCACAAATATTACATAGCACTTTCCACATAATATTGTATATTCCCGTAAAAACACACAATAATTACATTGTTGTCTTATGTTACTGTATGTTGAACAAGGAATAGTTATACTTAGCTCTTATCATATTTAAATTACAAGTTAAGTTTTAAATCTTAACACGAGTAAGCAGAAAGGATGGCAGTTTGAAAACTGTGCCAGAAAATGCTCCAACAAGCAAAGAAAAGAGGTGTGGTATATACTTATAAGGCAGCACATGACAGCACTACTGCTCTTATATATGGCTGCATAGGGCAGTGCTACTGGAATTATGTCCAGTAGCACAGGACAGCATTACTGTACTTTTACATGGCTGCATAGGGCAGCACTACTGTACTTATATATGGCTGCATAGGGCAGCACTACTGTACTTATATATGGCTGCACAGGGCAGCACTACTGTACTTATATATGGCTGCATAGGGCAGCACTACTGTACTCATATATGGCTGCACAGGACAGCACCACCGTACTTATATATGGCTGCACAGGGCAGCACTACTGGACTAATATACCAATGTACAAGGCAGCACTACTGGACTCGGTAGCAAGGGACTAATAGGGCAGACAGGCAGCACCCAGGTGTATGGCAGACCGGGCACCCTTGGACTAATAGAACAGAGCAGACAGGGCACCCTGGAATATGACAGCAGACCCACCCAATGCCACCACCCATGGAGAGAGGTCTGACCTGCACACTCTCCTATGCTGGAGTAAACATGGTGCCAATCAGTAGGGATTTAGATCCAAAACCCGTGAGAATCCGACAACGTGATGATGGCCTTTCGCCTCATTCAGGGATCGGAGTCTGGTGGAAAAACCCAAGCTGGGCCTAGATCCTGCCTCGGATCATGAGGGTCAAGGGGGGGGGGGGTCGGATCTCAGAGATCCAAACCTGCTCATCCCTAATTTCAATATTCCTGATCAAAATGGTAGTCTACAATATTCAACACTGGGTACTTAGTTGGGAATACAGATGTAAATAGAGTTTGGTGACTTTGTATCCTGCACTTAAACCTGGTTTTCATTTCTTCTGTTTTTGGCTTTTTAAGCTTATTTTTCCAACACAGATCTTTCCAACACATATCTGGTCAAGTCAAGTCCAAAGTCACTGTATCACATAATGATGTACCATTCAAACACCATCTATACGTGCTGGCAATTCTTACCCCAAGCTATAAGGTACAGTCTGTAAAAATAAAATTTTCCATTTTATGTTTTTATTAATGTTCAACTGTGCTAATTTACATAGATTTGTTGTGAATGTATGTATACTGAGAACCTGCAATGAAAATGTATAACTCAGTGGGTCCCTTGGGTCACTTGGGTGGCTCGGATAAAAGTGTACTGTAGACTCAGGGTTTACTGTATGCTTTTTATTAATTTTTTTGAAATGTGAAGGCAATAGGCCTGATTCAGAAAGGACCCTAAAGGTGATTATGCCCTGCATGTCTGGACAGGGATGATTGCTATCATCGCTGTGGGAGAGCCACTCAGTGCAGCGCTATGCAAAGCCAGCCTCAAAGCCGCTCATCTTCTGGTAGTGCTCTTTTGAGAAAGCTCTGAGAAGAGAGTATCCTTCCCTGTCAACAGACCCCGACTCTCAGCAGACCCCGCCTCTCAGAAGACTCCACCCCCTATTAGGGCTGCTTCCAATAATTTCCCAGGCTGGTTTTCCAACCCAATCCGCCCCTGGTGATAAATGTATGTAAAACATATTATTTAAACAGCAAAAATGGGCCCCCTTCACGTCTGGGCCCCATAGCAGCTGCACCCCTGTAGTTACGCCCTTGAGAGATGAGTACACCTGTGTATCTGCTGGATGATCTACAAAACATGAGCTGTTGGGGGGTCCTTATCCTTAAGGAATAAGTGTGGGAACCACTGGTTTAGAAATTTTGTGTGTGCTGGGGCAATTCCATTTTAATTTAATATTGTTTTTTTAAAAAGCAGCTTAAATAGAAAGTCAGTGTGAGCTGGATAAGGTGTGGTATGATATGTTGACAGTCAGAATGGTGGAATTAATCATTTCAACATGAGAATGTCAACATGGCCATAATGTCAATATTGGCATTGTCAGTTTCATCGGAGTCTTCTAGGTCATGGCAGTTATGTGATTGTCACTCCTGGATCAGACCTCTGATTCTCAGTTATTTCTGTAAGTACAGTATTTCTCCTCTACCCCTAACCCTAAGGTTAGGGGTAGAGATTACTCTAATCCTAACGTTATCAATCATTCTAGTACCTAACCCTGTCCTCCCCCATAGTCTAACCCTTCTTGCAATTTTGATATTTCACCCTCTAACATCCTGGCAGTACAAACTGATATTTAATTCTACATTTTAAATTTGAAATTGTAAAATTATAATTAAGAATTTGATTTTGAAAAAGTTTTACTTTAACATTAGCTTCATTTACATTTGGGATGACATAACATTTTCTTTTGATAATACATTTTTAGGACTTGATGACACAAGACAATGAAATGACTTACATTTTGAAGAGAAAACATAACTTTTGGATGAATGTTTTTCCAACCATAAATAATAATAATAATATTTTTCAGAGAAGGAAAAAGCCAATATGAAAGAGCGTTTGGGGTATCATCAAAAGATATTTTTACAGCCATTTACAGGTAACTTTTTCCATATTATATTACTTCAACCATCTCTGCTTCTGATTCACAAAGTCATTTTAGATACAGTATAAACTGTCATATTAATGCTATTGTATGTATTTGTTTTGAAATATTTCGAGGTGCTAAAACACTACAAGACTAAGAACATTGTATTGTAATGTACAGTAAGATTAGCAGAATAGCATTATAAAAATGTAAACACAGGTTGAGTATCCCTTATCCAAAATGCTCAGGACCAGAAGTATTTGGATAATGGATTATTTTGTATTTCTGAATACTTGTATATTTCAATGAGGTACAGTATCTTGCATTTATGTTGCATAAACACATGAAATACACACAAATATATTTTATATGTGCATGAATCAAGGTTTCAAAACATGAAACAAAGTTAGTATCCTATATCAGGCACTGAATTTGTATGCCAAGCAAACATTTTCTTGCACATATTTAGTGCCAGTTACATCTCCTGTCCCCAGAAGTGCCAGTTACAGATTTCCTCAAAATACAATCTGGAAACAACGGTTTTGGAATAATTTGAATAACGGTTAATGGATAAGGGATACTCAACCTGTATCTACAATATGAAGTTTTAGCAAAAAATATTTTAATAAAAAGTCATAATAATGTACAAATTTGAATTTCTAAAATGTCAACATCTGTATGTCACTGACAGATTCAAATGTCTATTTTTCTGACCCATTGTAGTGTGTCAACTGAGTTCTGAGTTCTATTTTCTTGTCTAGATGAACATGCAGCTATAATGGGCCACTAAATTGAATATGAGTGACATTAATATTGTGTATCACAGTTGTATTTACAAAACAGCTTTAGTGTTTAAATAAATGATTTGATTATATTTTAGGTCAGAAGAGGAGATGGTGTCTTTTATTAGTTTTATGGACTCCATATGGAATGTATGTGGGAAATATGTGATTGAAGCTTTTGACCTCTCTATGTTTCACACAGTCTATGACCTTGGAGGTAATACAAAAATGACAATAGTATTTTGACATCATATTTGATAAATATTATTTAACATTGAAATCCTTGAACAAAGTTGTTTTAAAAAAATCATCATCTTTGTTTATTTGTGAGCACCTTAAAACTTCTATCAGGATCCAGCAGTGGTGACTGCCATGACGCTGGTCATGGCTGTTGGGGTCCCTCTCAGATGTCATGGCTACTGCTCACAATCTCCTCCATAGTTAAGTGACAGTTCATGGTCATCCCACCAGAACTGATGTGCAGCCGCCTTCATGGCGTCCCCATGTGAATTTTTCTACTCTGCTGGATGCCACCAGCTAAGCATGGATTGGCCAATCGGTCTGTGAGCAGCTGATCTTGTCCTTCAATGAGTATCCTGCAAGGGGATAAATGGGGTCTTCTGGGATTCAGATGGTACCCGAGTCATCAGGCATCCTGTGGCTCTCGATTCCAGGTTCTCCATATATGTCTGCCTTTAACTGCATCAGCCTCTCTAGCAGATTCTGCACACAGAATCTACTCTGGTTTTTGAACACGGACTGTGCACATAGGCGCTATCCTGGTTCCACACAGATTCTGCACATAGAAGCTATTCTGGTTCCAGCATGACTTCTGTATATACTGTATAAGCTATTCTGGTTTCAGCCCAGATGCTGTACACTGGAGCTATAGCTGTTCCCAGCATGGTATCTCTGCAGCTATGGTGGTCCCAGCCCAGCACCTCTAAAGCTATAGCCACTCCCAGCCCACCGTCTATTAATAGGTGGTACCAGCCCGGCATATCTAAAAGCTATAGCCAAATCCAACCCTGAAGCTTGGAATTGTCATAGCTAGTTCCATTTTGGCATCTCGGAAGCCATAGCTGATCCCAGCCTGTATTCTACAAACCTAGAGCTGGTCCCAGCTCTGCATTTCTGAAGCCATAGCCAGTTTCAACCCCAGTCATGCACACCGAAGCTATAGCTGCTCCCAGTCTGGTAAATTTACAGCCTTGCTTGTTTCAATCCAGTTCCCTAGAAACTTATCTTTCAAGTAGTGTCAGTTCTACATTCTCACTGTTTACTAATATCTGTCTGCGAATGCACCCATCAGTTCCTTTACTGTTCCAGTATCAACCAGCTGATCTCAGAGGTCCCTAGTACTCTATTAGGAGAAATTAATTATGACACATTACTACATGCAAGCCTCACACCCAAACTAGACTCCAGATCTCTCCATAACAGGGCCGTAACTAGGGGGGGGGGCTAGGGGGTCACGCGCACCGGGCGCTGGAGGGGGGGGGCGCCAGTGTGAGGTCCCGGCAGCGTGGTCCCGGGGATGGGCAGCGGGGGTCCGGGGACTGGTGGGTTAACTCCGGCTCCTAGCGCTGCCGGGCGGTGGGTGGGAAGCATGTTTTGAAAAGACTTGCTGGACGCTGATTGGCTGAATTCAGCCAATCAGCGTCCGGCAAGTCTTTTCAAAGTCATCAGCGCTTCCCGCCGCCAGGCAGATAGCGCTAGGAGACGGAGTGAGTGAAAGCTGCCGCTACACCAGTCCCTGGACCCCTGGACGCTGCCTACCCCCGCTGGCTGCACACAGGTATGTTGGTAGCGGGGGTCCAGGGACTGGTGTAGCGGCAGCTTTCACATACACAGCCGCTCGCTATTTGCCTGGCGGCTTTCACATACACAGCCACTCGCTATTTGCCTGGCGGCGGGAAGCGCTGATGATTTTGAAAAGACTTGCCGGACGCTGATTGGCTGAATTCAGCCAACCAGCGTCCGGCAAGTCTTTTCAAAATCTGCTTCCTACCCAACACCCGACAGCGCTAGGAGCCGGAGTTAACCTGCTCCAGTTCCTGGACCTCCACTGCCTGTCCCCAAGGCAGTAATTTGGTGTTTTGGGGGGGGGGCGAACAAATGACTGCTGCCCCGGGCGACGAAACACCTAGTTTCGGCCCTATCCATAATAAACATATTCCGGAAAAATGTAGTGCCTTATGAGCAGAATTTGAAATCATACATAACAAAAATGCATTTACATTTAGCAGAATACATTTTGTTTAAAAAAAAAATTTGTTAAATATAAAATCTTGAGTGAAGTGGAATATAGGATATTAATCTGAAATAACTGCTAAAGGGGGTGTGATCTGCTAATGTTCAATACAGAAAAAATGACAATGCTCCATACAGTCTAATGCTCATTACATTCACCTAACCTATTCTAGTATGGATAAATCTATGTGATGATGACAACAATGGAGGTCGAATTTCCCAGCCTTGTGAGTCCACTAGACTCTGCCTGCTGCCCGCATGGCCGCCCCCCGCCCTGCACGCCACGATCCCCCACATGGCTGCAAATTAATGTTTAGCATTCTCAGCCTTGGGGGGAGAAATCATTCAATGGTCGGCGACAATCAGCACCAAAAATTATTTCTTTAGTGCTCGCAGATCTATAGCTGCCCATACACGCTGCTTTGTAAGCACATACTTTTTGTACTGTGCGATGAGGTGCCGCGGGAGCGCACACCTCAAAGCACACATCGGGACAGCACGCATAGCAGCGTGTATGGGCTGCTTAAGACACCTCTGTGGTCTGCAGGCGCCCTGTGCTGGAAACAGGTGGGCAGCTGACATCCGAAGGGCACCTTCTACAAGACACGAAATAGTATCTGATTGGTTGCCCATAGCAACATCCAATTTTAAATAGAACTCCCATCTTAGTAAATTTCCCCCATTGTACCATACATATATTTATTTTTTTGTTGAGCACCTATTGTGCTGAAATAGCAGTATACTGTACATACAATTATGGTAGATTGTATTTGATATTGTTCAAATGCAGGAATATACCCTACCTTCTATGTGAAACTACTGTGGTACTATATTTGGGTACTTGCATTTTACTGTACAAAATAATTCTGTGTTCTAGGATGTTCTGGAGCTCTCGCAAAACAATTTGCATCTACATATCCTGGATCTGCTGTCACTGTTATGGACCTGCAACAGGTGATACAAACGACAAAGAAATTTTTCATGACAGATAAGGATCAACATATATCTTTTATTGAAGGTACTGTACCAATTATTATGTTAATGATGAATGAGGTATTACAGGTTAAGCATCCCTTATCCAGATATACATTATCCAAATTATTCTGAAAACCATACTGTATTTTTTTTTCTAAAAGCCATACTGGGAAAACCTGTAACTGCCACTACTGGGGATATCTGTAACTGCCACCACTGGGGACATAATATATAACTACCACTACTGAGGACATCTGTAACTGCCACCACTGGTTACATATGTAACTGCCACTACTGGGGATATCTGTAACTGCCACCACTGGGGACATAATATGTAACTGCCACTACTGAGGACATCTGTAACTGGCACTACTGGTTACATATGTAACTGCCACTACTGGGGATATCTGTAACTGCCACTACTGGGGATATCTGTAACTGCCACTACTGGGGAAATCTGTAACTGCCACTATTGGGGATATCTGTAACTGCCACTATTTTGGGACATCTGTAACTGCCACTACTGGGGACATAATATGTAACTGCCACTACTGGGGACATCTGTAACTGCAACTACTGGGGACTTAATATGTAACTGCCACTACTGGGGATATCTGTAACTGCCACTACTGGGGATATCTGTAACTGCCACTACTGGGGATATCTGTAACTGCCACCACTGGGGACATAATATGTAACTGCCACTACTGAGGACATATGTAACTGCCACCACTGGTTACATATGTAACTGCCACTACTGGGGATATCTGTAACTGCCACCACTGGGGACATAATATGTAACTGCCACTACTGAGGATATCTGTAACTGGCACTACTGGTTACATATGTAACTGCCACTACTGGGGATATCTGTAACTGCCACTACTGGGGACATCTGTAACTGCCACTACTGGGGATATCTGTAACTGCCACTATTTTGGGACATCTGTAACTGCCACTACGGGGGGACATCTATAACTGCCACTACTGGGGACATCTGCAACTGCCACTACTGGGGACATAATATGTAACTGCCACTACTGGGGACATCTGTAACTGCAACTACTGGGGACATAATATGTAACTGCCACTACTGGGGATATCTGTAACTGCCACTACTGGGGATATCTGTAACTGCCGCTACTGGGGATATCTGTAACTGCCACTACTTTGGGACATCTGTAACTGCCACCACTGGGGACATAATATATAACTACCACTACTGAGGACATCTGTAACTGCCACCACTGGTTACATATGTAACTGCCACTACTGGGGATATCTGTAACTGCCACCACTGGGGACATAATATGTAACTGCCACTACTGAGGACATCTGTAACTGGCACTACTGGTTACATATGTAACTGCCACTACTGGGGATATCTGTAACTGCCACTACTGGGGATATCTGTAACTGCCACTACTGGGGAAATCTGTAACTGCCACTATTGGGGATATCTGTAACTGCCACTATTTTGGGACATCTGTAACTGCCACTACTGGGGACATAATATGTAACTGCCACTACTGGGGACATCTGTAACTGCAACTACTGGGGACTTAATATGTAACTGCCACTACTGGGGATATCTGTAACTGCCACTACTGGGGATATCTGTAACTGCCACTACTGGGGATATCTGTAACTGCCACCACTGGGGACATAATATGTAACTGCCACTACTGAGGACATATGTAACTGCCACCACTGGTTACATATGTAACTGCCACTACTGGGGATATCTGTAACTGCCACCACTGGGGACATAATATGTAACTGCCACTACTGAGGATATCTGTAACTGGCACTACTGGTTACATATGTAACTGCCACTACTGGGGATATCTGTAACTGCCACTACTGGGGACATCTGTAACTGCCACTACTGGGGATATCTGTAACTGCCACTATTTTGGGACATCTGTAACTGCCACTACGGGGGGACATCTATAACTGCCACTACTGGGGACATCTGCAACTGCCACTACTGGGGACATAATATGTAACTGCCACTACTGGGGACATCTGTAACTGCAACTACTGGGGACATAATATGTAACTGCCACTACTGGGGATATCTGTAACTGCCACTACTGGGGATATCTGTAACTGCCGCTACTGGGGATATCTGTAACTGCCACTACTTTGGGACATCTGTAACTGCCACTACGGGGGACATCTGCAACTGCCACTACTGGGGACATCTGTAACTGCCACTACTGGGGACATCTGTAACTGCCACTACAGGGGACATCTGCAACTGCCACTACTCGGGACATTTCTAACTGCCACTACTGGGGACATCTGCAACTGCCACTGCTGGGGACATCTGTAACTGCCACTACTGGGGACATCTGTAACTGCCACCACTGGGGACATAATATGTAACTGCCACTACTGTGGACATCTGTAATTGCCACTACTGGGGACATTTGCAACTGCCACTACTGGGGACATCTGCATCTGCCACTACTGGAGACATCTGCATCTGCCACTACTGGGGACATCTGTAACTGCCACTACTGGGGACATCTGTAACTGCCACTACTGGGGACATTTGTAACTACCACTACTTTGGGACATCTGTAAATGCCACTACTGGAGACATCTGTAACTGCCACTACTGGGGACATCTGTAACTGCCACTACTGGGGACATCTGTAACTGCCACTACTGGGGACATTTGTAACTACCACTACTTTGGGACATCTGTAAATGCCACTACTGGAGACATCTGTAACTGCCACTACTGGGGTATGTGTAACTGCCACTACTGGGGTATGTGTAAGTGCCACTACTGGGGTATGTGTAACTGCCACTACTGGGGTATGTGTAACTGCCACTACTGGGGTATGTGTAACTGCCACTACTGGGGTATGTGTAACTGCCACTACTGGAGACATCTGTAACTGCCACTACTGGGGACATACAGTAATATGTAACTGGTAATAAATATGTGCAAGAAAATGCACATAATTGCTGTTAGCATTCAAATATAGTGCCTGAGATAAGACACAAACTTAGGGCCTGATTCAGAGGCTGCATATGAAAACTAGTGAACAGATAAACGTTGAACGCTGCCTGGACAAATCCCCCCCCCCCCCCTCCCGCTGCGTGAATCCCTGGTAACATGCAAGGGGATGTGTATGGTAGTCTTCGCTCTGAAAAGTAGGTTAATAATTACTTTTCAGATGGTCGCTGTAGTGCGAATTAAGGACAGGCACTGACGACATGTGGTGTCAACCGTCAGCTCCAAGCGGGCATCACCACGTCTGCATTAGCAGAGGAATGCCCATTGTTTTTTCCCATAAAACGCTGGCCATTCCCCAGCTGCTGTCCCCTTCCCTTTTTCAGCCCTCTCCTTACAGAAGAATGCCTTAATGAGTGTGATACTCGCAAAAGGTGTTAGTTCCCAGGGTTTGTGCTTGGACATATTCGGAGCTTGCGCAGACCCCAAACATCCGGGAAAGAGCCAAACTCGCATCCAAACGAACAGGGGTGAATCCGCCCATTTTGTTTCATGTTTTGAAACCTTGTTTCATGCACAAATAACTAAATAAGGTATCTCATTGAAATATAAAAATATTCCAAAATACGGAATAATCCATTATCCAAAATACTTCTGGTCCTGAGCATTTTGGATAAGGCATTCTCAACCTGTATATTAATTGTATGTACCACACAAATCCAGCATTGCTTCCAGTTAAACAGATGAACAATTTGCTATTTCATTTTAGAATGATAGAATAATCTGTGTTTTAGTGTTTTGTAAATTCATTATTATAATTTTCTACATAATTTATAGTCGCATTGATTGGGAATTATGCATGATCAAATGGTTAAAGTGTGTGTGAGGGGGGAGAGGGTGGAATTGAGTTCCACCACTTGTAATGGTGAGTTGGAACATTTCAACCTATTCTAACACATTCTAGTTTGCAGGGGGAGTGCCAAAAACCCTAACACTGGCGCTGTTTCTGATTATTGGCGGGAGGGGGGTTGGGGTAATTTGGTGGCAAAGGGAAATTAGTTCCCCCACCTCTCCAGGAACACTGTAAGCCCTGGCCTGATCCCATGGGGGGAATTTAATAGGATGAGAGATTCAGAAAGTAAGGGATTTGGTAAGAAATGTCAAGTTTTTTAAAGTGGCAATCATTTACACTGCAAAACCAGTTTGATTTTGAAGTGTAGATTTGCCCCTTTAAAAAGCTGGATAATTCTTACCAAATCTCGGACTTTCTGAATCTCTTATCCTATTAAATTTCACCCCATGTGTTTTTGTGCAATCGTGGGTTTATTCTAGATTAATAGAAATTACCTTTAACCGGATACCATGAATATGACCACTGGTGATTAATCGCAATACCAGGCCATTTTTCCCAACTGAAAATGCATCACGGTTAATTGGATACGCCCACACACACACACACACACACACACACACACACACACACACACAATTCACATTGGCTTCTGACATACAATGCTGTTTGGCATTTCCAAGGATATTTCTAATATCCCACACAATTTGAGATGAATTGGATTTGCATTATACATAACGGAAACATGCTATATAGATCATGCACACAACTTTTTATATGAAACTCCAACACAGGCTGTGAAACGTGTTTTAGCATCTTTAGGAACTGGTAAAATACAGAAATTGATGGTGTTATAATGTTTTGAAAACTATAAGTTTTTGCACTTAACCGTTTATCTAGTAGGTGACAGTTTTATATATATAATTCGTGTAGGGTGCATTTTCAGGCATTCATGATATGCTGCTTTAGTCAATCATACTATATCCCATGGACTATTCCTCCTTATCTGCCTCCTTCATTCCAGTTTCTGAATTCCATCCTAATAGCTGCAGGACTAATCTTTGTGTATGATTATCCCTAGCAGCAGATTGTGATATATGGAGAGTATTAAAACCTTGCAAGGTAATCCTATATAAAAGAACCAATAGAATATCCCTTGGCATATGAAGAATTAAAGGCAGTTGGGGATTAAAGAGACTATGGAAACCAGAGAATTTACGATGCTCATTAGTGGTTTGACAAGCCATATTAGAAACACTGTCAGTGTTAATCACATCAGATGTATTTGAAATTATAAATACACACACACACACACACAAACACACCAGACATGCTGCCTCATATCCTCTCACACACCACACATGCTGCCTCATATCCTCTCACACACACACAGACACACATACAAACATGCTGCCCTGTAGCCTCACACACACAGACACATCCTGTAGCCTCACACTCATGCTGCCTTTTAGCCTCACACACAAGGCAGCCATCAGAGGGGGACTGCGGGGACTCCAGTCCCATGCCCAGACAGAAAGAGGGTCCAGTATTGGAGTCTATTAAGTATAATTTGTCATTATTACACTTCTCCCCAGTACCCAGTACCTGTAGAGGTAGAGTAGTATGGCCAGTGCTGCGGACATGGGAAGTCTGATCAGGCATGCCAGCGGTTCAGCAAGGGGAGTGGGGCCCTGCATATTTTGTCAGTCCCAGGCCCCACAATTTTGTTGGCAGCCCTGCTCACATGCATGTTGCCTTGTAACCTCACGCACACAGACACTGCCCCTTAGCATCACTCACCCACAGACACACACACAGGCTGCTTCATAGCCTCATACACACACTGCCACATAGCTTCACACACACAGGTGCTGCCCAGTAACATCACACACACACACACACACACACACACACAGACACACACACACTGCCCTGTAACCACACACACACGGACGCTGCCCCGTAGCATCACACACACACAAACACTGCCTCATAGCTCATATCTGCCTACTTTTGAAAACTCCTCTCCGGGAGAAGCCCGGAGAGGAGTGAAAGGGGGGTGAGGCTCCGTTTTGGGGGTGGGGCGAGGCTGATGTCACTAAGCCCCACCCCCACGACCGGCAGCCACATTAATTTGCGGGTCCGTGGATGGGGGGAGGGGCTAAATGACACAAAATGACATGATCCGCATCATTTAGCTCCACCCCCTCCCCGCAGACCCGCAAAATTTATACCGCGGGGAAGGGGGGAGCAGGGGCTGTGGCCACAATACGGGAGACTTGCCTACCTTCCAGGGGGGCCGGGAGGGGGACCCAATTTGCGGGACCCTCCCGGCCATTCCGGGAGGGTAGGCAAGTTTGCCATACAGTAGCTTCACACACACACACACAGATGCTGCCCCATAGCATCACACACACACACACACACACTGCCCCATAGCCCTCACACACACAGGCGCTGCCCTGTAGCATCACACACTTTTTTTAATGTGGAGGCAAATCGGGAACCCTTTCAAGAAAGTTCTAGTTACACCACTGCCTTTAATATTGCATGTAACATGTGCTAACAGCTGTGTATATACCATGGCTGTACACGGGACACAGCACTCAGCTTTAGTTCATCTTCCTGTATAATTCAGCCCCCAGACTCCTGTGTAACTAGCCCCAAGGCACCCGTGACACATATGACATACAACATTAATGGTATGTTTATATGTGTTAACAGCCCCCTTTCCCCTATTCAATGTGTGATTTGTGTGGCAGCATACAAGCAGCAGTCACCACTGTTCACAAGTATACTGTAGATGATGCAGCTGTTACTGTATGTCACAAAGATGACTAGGGAAAGGCCCAGAGGATGCCTATACACTAGCATATGTGTCTGAAGCAGTGGCGGTTTTTACCTATGGGATGCAGGGCTGCAGCCCCCCCAGGTAAAATCCGCCACTGTCACTGCCTAAAGTGAAGTCAGATGCAGTCTGTGAGACTGCTCTGGCTTCAATGTCACTGGCAGTGACTACCTATTGGAAGTCCGACCTGCCAGTCACTCAAGGCAGTCCCATTGGGAGGTGTTCCCTCCCTCCGGGATGCCTCTCTCTGCGCAAATGCGCATCAGCCCCCAAAACAGGTTCTGTGCATGCGCAGTACTGCGGACCATACTGCGCAAAGGCAGCCCATGGAGGCTTGGGACAGCGCATGTGCAGTATGTGTGAAGTTACTGCGCATGCGCTGGCTTCGTACAGGGGACTGGCAGCCGGGACCGGAAAGTGCGGGGAGCCCAGTGGCGGCAGAAGGAGGGGGGGGCGCATAGCGGAAGCCCCACTCCTCCAAAAGGACAAGAGCTGCCACTGGTCTGAAGGAATAGGGTATGGTTAAAATCTCCTCCAAACCCAGTGGTTGAGAAAACCTCTTAAGACTTATCAAGTAATATTTTAAAACCTGAAACTGGGACCAATTTCATGTCCGTCATATTCTACAAGGTATTGAAGTAGGAATTGTTATTTTGCAGTTTGTGAAGTGTAGCTATTAGATAATATTGCCTCACATTCTATTACATTATTTCAGTTTTTTAGTTTCTTTGAAATGATAATTATATGCAATCTTTTTTTTACAAAAGGAGATTTCTTTATTGATCCAATTCCTGAAGCAGACCTATTTATTATAGCCAGGATTATACACGACTGGACAGAAGATAAGTGCCACCAGCTGCTGAATAAGGTTTACCAATCCTGTAGACCTGGTGAGTTCTTATTATCTGTTTCTATGAGCTGAGGCAATGGCAAATGTTTCCAGTTTAACTTCCAAATAATTTTTTTAATTAAAACTATGGATATAATCATTTCAGGTGTTGAATTGGTATTCGGCCTATTGTTTTTGCAACATTGTGGCTTACAGTATTTGATCACTTAATACTCGCCCATCGAAATATTGGTGTCAATTTTGTAGCCATTTAAATACTAGGAACAAAGTTATTTATATATATATATATATATATATATATATCGCCCTATACAATTGATATAGATATTTCTAGTCTTTCCTTTATGATACAATTACCATCGACATTTTTCAATATAAAACATTTATTAAAACATTTAAAACAAAATGCAAATGCAAGTTTTTTGAGACAAATTTTCAATACAAACGTATTCTTTAAATTTACAGATCGTGATGGTTTTCAAAGGTTACCCTTTGGGGTAACCTTTGAAAACCATCACGATCTGTAAATTTAAAGAATACGTTTGTATTGAAAATTTGTCTCAAAAAACTTGCATTTGCATTTTGTTTTAAATGTTTTAATAAATGTTTTATATTGAAAAATGTCGATGGTAATTGTATCATAAAGGAAAGACTAGAAATATCTATATCAATTGTATAGGGCGCTACATAACACTATTGGTTGTGCTATTGGTTGTGGATCTCTCTAGTAGGAGATCAAGTGTTATAAAGCGACCGACTTCACCTAGCGCAAATTCTAGAGATATTGTGTACTATATATATATATATATATAATTTTTTTCCTTTTAAAAATTGATGATGATGAAGATAATAATAATTATAATAATAATAATAATATTTTTTTTTATTATTGTATAGTTTTTAATGGTATCAGATAACTATCTGTGCTGAATCTACATTGCTAGAGTACAGTAAAGAAAATAAAAAAAATATTCTTAGAAAATTTTTAAAACATAAAAATGTTCATTTTGTGGTGTCTCTTGTGATATACATTTAGCAAGAACCCCTAGCAGCATGAACCATTTACTATCTGTTAGTATCTACCTTTGTCTGAGGCATTTAAAATGTATGGGAAATTATATATTGTTAATAATTTCTTCAAAAGCAGTTAATTTTGTATTGAGGGACTTACAGCACAGAGAACTGGGGATAATCACAGCTTTAACTTTTACATTTTTTACATTTTTTATTATTTTTAATTATTGATTATAATAATTATCATGTACTTACAAGAAGTTCAGTGGGGTGAAGGGAGCAATGCTAAAAACAAAATAGACATAGTAATTAGATTACAGAATAGAGGTCATAACTATGCAAAATTACAAGTAAATTCAAAATGACTGCATATACATAACGGAAAAGCTACAGAGAGACAAGAGGAGGGAGAAGTGCCTGATCAACCATACACTCTGTCTGCAGCAGAGAGTGCACGGCATTTAGGGTTCTTGGCACTTACCTAGTTACAGTATGTTACCTAGTTACAGTATGCACTTCAACAATGGTGTTGGGTCTATGTGAAGCAACTGCTTCCATATACATTTTGGGGTTAGGGGGTTGGTTATCCAATAGAATTTGGGGATATTTTTCCAGATACAGTACTATTAAGATATATTAAATAGATAATAAGAATTCTGCATACATAACCTTAATGATGGTGTATGAACGAAAAGCTTTTTCTGTTTGGGGATCATTTCTGCAAGACTAATCTTCCTAGCGACTCATCTGAAAAGCTACTCTGTCATTCACTACCTTGGTTATCTGTATTCTACCATATTTAATACAAAATACTTTTACAAGGCCATAACCCAAACTACACTAACTTACAACTCTTCTCTTATTCTCAATCTCCCAACCCTACCTCTTCACTCCTCACAAGATCTATGTCTCTCATCCACACGCAGCACTCGCTCCCATTCCCAATTGCAGGAATTTCTTCGGGCTACACACACTCTGTGGAATGCTCTTCCACTCAAAATAAGACTCTCATCCAGGGCGGGATGTATTAAAATGCATTGCCGCCCTTCGCGTCCCCCCGACGCGATGCCAGTGCATATGTACTAACATATGCGGCTGGCATCGCGGTGCGGAGACGGAGCCCCCCCGCGATACCTGTACTCCGTCACCTCCCTGCCACCTGGCTGTCCCCTCACGCCGGGGACAGCTTAGCAGGCTGTCCCCGCCGCCTCCTCCTCCCCCCCTGCAGCCGGAAGGATGTCCGGCTGCTTCACTAGGGGGAGGAGGGGTTTACCTTCCAGGGTCCAGCAGGACCCTTCAGGAAGGTAAGCCAGAGGGGGGGTCGGCGAGGCGGCGGGTTTGCGTCGGAGGCGGCGGGCGGCGAAAAGAAGCCCATAGGCTTCTATAGGGTATCGCCACCCAAAAGGATACCCTTCAATGCGGTATCATTTTTGATACATTGGAAAATGCGGAAAAAAACGGGGTTTTACAGCATTTTCCTTTTGATACATCTCGCCCCCAGTCTCCAAACATTCAAGCGTTCCAAAAAACTTAACTGTTCAGGCAAGCTTATCAGATTTCAGAACCAAACACATTGGGTGAAAGGTAATGGGGGGAAAGAATCAAAAAGTGAGAGATTTTGTAAGAAATCTACAGTTTTTTAAAGCAGCAAATAAAAAAAAATAAAAAAAACCTGGAGATTTCTTACCAAATCTCTCACTTTCTGATTCTCTCACCATATTACATTTCACCCATAACCTTCATATACATTTCCTATTCACAGCCCCACTGTACAGGCCACACATATCCCCTCTCTTTCTTTTTCATACTTTCCATCCTCCTGACCTCTGGACAAACTGCTGGGTCACCGTATCATACAGCCCACCAAGTAAATTTGCATTCTGGTGGACCTTATGCAATAAAGAATATCTATCCTTGTGTATCAATGCCTATTTCCCTATAGATTGTAAGCTTACGAGCAGGGCCCTCCTACCTTATGACTGTCTGTAAATACCCGGTTTGTTGTACCACTGTCTCCTATTGTAAAGCGCAAGGGAATATGCTGCGCTATATAAGAAACTGTTATTAAATAATAAATAAATAAATAATACATTTCAGCATAATGGAGATCAGTCAAGCAGTTGTTTACACCAACAAAGGGTAAATGATAATTATTAAAATACTGATATGTTGTTTTGTTACAGCGATTAAACACCCAATATCAGGATCATTCTCCTTTTCCATACTTCAAATTGGCCTACATCACTTTACTCCCGCAGCCCAAACAGTTACCTGAACCTTATCGTCCCTTAACCTTACTCAACACACTGCTAGCCGAAATTATGGCAGATACACTCACTTGTATTCTTCCCCAGATCCTCACAACCCACCTGCTTGCCATTGTGCCTAATTGTCATTCTGTCAAAGGACTAAGAACATTTGCTGCTGTGGTTATTTCCTCCCAAGACACTCACACTCATAACATTTTACTTAGCTTAGATACAATCAACGCCTTTGACACTGTTCTTTGCCCACATTTATTCTCAATTCTTTCACTTCAGAACTTTTAGAATTTTCATTGATTGATTTTATTGATTTTATTAAATTGGAGGCCTTAACTACGCTTAATGGTTATTCTGGCAAGCCTTTGACTATGTCCTGCGGCACTCACAAGGGATGCCCACTTTAACCACTTTTATTCAATATTGACATCGATCACCTGTTGCAAATATTTCAAAATGACACGCACTTTCAGGGAATCACAATTGGCTCAAAGGAAATAAAATGCACTGCTTTTGCAGATGACATTCTCCTGTATATTTCCAACCCTCTGAATCACTCACTTACATAATTCACCAATACATATGTTTGGGGAGGCCTCAGATTTCACAGTTAACTGGACTAGATCTATTGCAATTTGTTTGGGTAGTAGAGACACATACCCTATTACCATGGATGTTGTTTTCCTATCATGGTGATCCGATCACTTAAAGTTTTTCTATTTGCAATCAATCTCCAGAGTCTGAGTTTCAATATACTCCTTACCATACCCTTTAGTGACTGTGAGTGCAGAGTGACACCCCTAGGGTGTTCCCCCATTTCTTTTGCAGTGAGAGAGAACCTGCTGCTATGACCTACTAGAAAATGATGGCATACTTTGCACCACAAATATAATTTAAATGCACATGAATCCCTATTTATTTTCCTTATATCTAGCCTTCACTTCCTGGAGGGACAAGCAAAGCATCCATTTAATGTTTGGAGAGTAGGAGACATAGTTAACACTGGTGAAAAACTCATAAAAATGGCCTCTCACGTTCCAGGAGGCAAATGCTTTTCTTTTGGCCCAACACTACATTAGCACCACTATTTGCCTTTTCTCTCAAGCTGATTGGTCAAACGCTCTAAACACTTTTCCACCACAAACACCAACCAGAAAGAGAGTGACCTCCATGGCCTAACATTACATACTGTATGACTTATTTAAGACTACTCAGTTTCTGAAGGGGGTTCCCGAACATGGACTTTACAAATTTCGAACCGCAGATTGAAGACGTAATAAAACCTCATACTAGATCTTGTCACCTACTCACATTCAACATGTATTCAGTAGGCAGTATACAATATACAATTGGGCTTTCAACATCCCACTCATGTTTTAAATGTGGGCAGCCACAAGACAACTTATTCCACTGCCTATAGTCATGCCAATTAATCTGCAGATTCTGGTTACAAGAACTCAACTACTCTCAAGAACATTTTCTTTATTATGTGGCTCTAAACCCTGAATTGGCTTTATTTGGCATCCTTCCCAGAAGACTCAGAGTTTCAATAGGAGGCATAGGGGGAAATTTACTAAAGGAAATTTGTAAAAAAATAGGTGTATTTGTATCCAGAAATACACTTATTTTTGACATTTACTATCCCGAAAATACGGCAATTCGTATTCGTATTGATGTGCTATCAATACGAATACGAATTGCCGTATTTTCGGGATAGTAAATGTCAAAAATAAGTGTATTTCTGGATACAAATACACCTATTTTTTACAAATTTCCTTTAGTAAATTTCCCCCTTATACTGTTACTAGTGGTTAGGAAAACCACCTGGAAATCTCACCCACATTCAAGAAAAAAGAGATTAAAACTAGGACATTTCTTAAAATGCAACTCTCACCAGATATTCAAGCCCAAATTTGAAATGTCCTATGCAATATTGTACATCCTGATAAATTCTGCAAATGATTGAGGGTAGAGGGAGCAAGCAAATGCTATCATTTTGTTCTGTTGTGGTCAAACTAAGCTTGAACAGGCATTCAGGTATTCAAGAAGAGATAAAGAATAGAAAGTTTAAAGTTAGAGAGAGAAGAAATTGGGAGAAGTCAAGTGAAGTGTAGAGTTGGATATCATCATCATTAATAAGAAGTAGGTGCAAACCAAATCATAATGATTTAAATGCAAACTGAAAAAGCTTATAAGATAACTACAATTGTTGCAGCAGTAGAATTTGTATAAAGTAATAGATTAGAGAAGCAAATTTTTTGAAAAATCACTAAGCGTGACTTTTTCGGAGTCCAAGGTGTGCCAAACTGTGCCATACCTGGCACAATAAAACCGAGATGTATGTGGACACATCTGTAAGTGAGGAGGTATAGAGTAAACATAGAATAAAGAACAGAGCCTTGAGATACAGTATCCCTACAAGAATTTGGAGGTTAAGATAGAGAAGTATTGGCTAGAGATATACTGTAAACAGAGTACTTTGTTACACAGACCAAATGAGTGTGGAGAAGTAAATGGTGTAAGGGTTTCAAAGGCTGTAAAGAGATAAAAAATAATGTAAACAGAGAGATGGTACTTGCCTTTGTCAGAGAAAAGTAATTGGGTTTTTTGCTAATGGCAGTTTCTGTGGATTGAAAGAAGAGAAAGCCTGATGTAATATTGCAGTGAAAGCGATATCAGATTTGAAAGTGATATGATGTCAAGGGGTGTAGATAAATCATTTGGGGGTAAAAGAAGGAGAGGTTTTGTACGATGGAACTAGTTAGGCTCAATAAATTATTTTTTGGGAGAATGGGTATCTGGAGTACACATTAGAAGGAGACGTGGAAGATTACATTAGAGAGGACTAGGTTGAAAAGGTGGGTAAAGTTTATGCAAGTATTAGTTTATAAAGAGTAAAGGGGTAGTGTGGAACTAGATAGAGGGGGCAAGTTGAAGTGAGTAAGGAAGAGCTTATAATTCTGCCTTGCAAGGATAAAGAAGCATACAGTATCTAGCATAAAAGCAGGGAATTGGGGCTAACGACAGGAAGGGTCTGGTGGCTGAGTTGAGGTGAAGGGATAAGGAGGGAGTTGGAGATGTGGCAGAGGATTGGGATCAGATGAGAGACAGAAAGAAAAACTGGCTTGAGGGAGGAGAGAATCAATAGAAGAGATGATTCATTTAAGTGAAGAAATGCAGTAAAAGAGTGAAATTACCTCCACTCACTTTCGGCAGTTGATGAACATTTTCTGAAAATGTGAGGAGTGCAAGGGTTGGTATTTAGAATATTGGGGGCTGACCAAGGTGATATGCAAGGGTGAGACAAAGTGTGGTAGTACAAAGTAGAGATGAGCGGTACGGATTCACCGGAATCCAAACCGCTCCAAACACAGCCCGGCTCGACGTCCGTGAGCCACAATCGCGAGTTTCCGGTTTTGTTCAGAAAACCGAGCGTGGCTGAACACGGGAATCTGGCGTCAGATTCTTCCGAGATGAAGAGTCAATAAAAGCTTGGGATCCCAAGAATTCACCGCCCTTTAACATTAATGCTTCCAGCTGCACACAGCTCTGCTTTTGGCGGGTCTGGGCATTGT
This sequence comes from Crinia signifera, assembly GCF_055691185.1. Lineage (NCBI taxonomy): Eukaryota > Metazoa > Chordata > Amphibia > Anura > Myobatrachidae > Crinia > Crinia signifera. The sequence continues at coordinate 88,976,506 of NC_139218.1, forward strand.
GCAGGAGGGGTGTTGAACTTGTCAGACTCATCATTAGTGTGCAGACTAGGGATGTTGTGCAGAGGGGTGCAGTGCAGTCAGTGCAGAGGGGTGGTGTGCATTGCAGCGGGAGGGGTGTTGTGCTGTGCAGACTCAAAGGGGTGTTGTGCAGTGCAGAAGGGTGCTGTGCAGTGCAGACTAGAGGGGTTTGTGCAGTGCAGACTAGAGGGGTTTGTGCAGTGCAGAGGGGTGTTGTGCAGTGCAGAGGAGTTTGTGCAGTTCAGAGGGGTTTGTGGCAGTGCAGTGCAGACTCAAAGCAGAGGAGTTTGTGCTGTGCAGAATGCAGAGGGGTTTGTGTGCTGGGTCATACAGTATGTATATATATATATATATATATATATATATATATATATATATATATATATATATATATATATTACTTAATTATATTGTAGTAATTGTGTTAGGCATGCTGTCAGTCAGTGTAGTGGGGTAAAGTAGTACATAGGCAGGCTTTGTCAGCTTTTCATTGTTAATTTTTTTTTCATTGTGGTGTGTGGTCACTGTGGTGTGCTGCATTGCAATCCAATACACCATATATTACTGTCAGAAGCAGGACAAGTTCTGTGTGTGATTGTTATGCCTCCACACAGTGTTATACAAGCATACATAAAAAAATACAATATAAAAATAAATTTTGCTTTTCTTTATTTTTTTGGTGTATACTGCACCCCAATAGCATACACCACAAGTTCCGTGATGGCTTGTTCTGCATCCACACAGCATTATACAAGCTGCGCATTAAAAATAATTAAAGTTTTAAAATCCAAATCAATTTTCCTCTTCTTTATTCATTGTGTACTGCACCCATAGTATACTGTCAGAAGGTCAGTGTGTCATTGTTCGGCCTTCATGCACCATTATACAAGCTGAAAGCTAAAAAAGGTACTTGTGTATTAGCACGGCCCCCACTAAGCAAATTGCTTAGTGGGCGATTCTGTGTAAGAAAATCGCATCGCTTCGCATGTGTTTTTTTGCGTGTGACCGCATGCGATGCGACTTTCCTATGTAATTTATTCACTGGTCGCGGGCGGTGCGATGTGATCGCATCGCATGCGATCACACCGCATGCAAAACGCATGCGATTGCATGCAATTTTATATGGTGCGATGCCATTTACTTTACTATACACTTGTATGAGATGCAATGGGAGTTAGGCACCCCCCCACTATCCACGCCACCCCGAAGTGTGGCAAGCGGCGGCGGAACGCGTCCACCCGACCTTTTCATACCCCCACTATCCACGTTGGCGTGGAGCAGACACAAATCCAAATCCAAATCTTTGGCCCCAGCACTCATCTCTAGTACAAAGTGACAGCTTGACTGGAACAAGCCCAGTTGGTGACAGAAAGGCGGCATGTTTGAGTTGGCAAGAGAAGGTGTGTGGTCACTGTGGTGGGCTGCATTGCAATCCAATACACCATATATTACTGTCAGAAGCAGGACAAGTTCTGTGTGTGATTGTTATGCCTCCACACAGTGTTATACAAGCATACATAAAAAAATACAATATAAAAATAAATTTTGCTTTTCTTTATTTTTTTGGTGTATACTGCACCCCAATAGCATACACCACAAGTTCCATGATGGCTTGTTCTGCATCCACACAGCATTATACAAGCTGCGCATTAAAAATAATTAAAGTTTTAAAATCCAAATCAATTTTCCTCTTCTTTATTCATTGTGTACTGCACCCATAGTATACTGTCAGAAGGTCAGTGTGTCATTGTTCGGCCTTCATGCACCATTATACAAGCTGAAAGCTAAAAAAGGTACTTGTGTATTAGCACGGCCCCCACTAAGCAAATTGCTTAGTGGGCGATTCTGTATAAGAAAATCGCATCGCTTCGCATGTGTTTTTTTGCGTGTGACCGCATGCGATGCGACTTTCCTATGTAATTTATTCACTGGTTGCGGGCGGTGCGATGCGATCGCATCGCATGCGATCACACTGCATGCAAAACGCATGCGATTGCATGCAATTTTATATGGTGCGATGCCATTTACTTTACTATACACTTGTATGAGATGCAATGGGAGTTAGGCACCCCCCCACTATCCACGCCACCCCGAAGTGTGGCGAGCGGCGGCGGAACGCGTCAACCCGACCTTTTCATACCCCCACTATCCACGTTGGCGTGGAGCAGACACAAATCCAAATCCAAATCTTTGGCCCCAGCACTCATCTCTAGTACAAAGTGACAGCTTGACTGGAACAAGCCCAGTTGGTGACAGAAAGGCGGCATGTTTGAGTTGGCAAGAGAAGATAGTGGGGTCAAGGGCATTAAGATTTTTATTGATGTGAAAACACTTGGGAGAATTTGGTAGACAATAAGATGGTGACCAAGATGCAGTTGTAGTTGGAGAGCAGGTAAGTTTTACAGAAGTCAAAGATGTTGCCAGAGTGACCAATAGTGACAAAGGCAGCAGGTGGGGAGTAAATACCTGTATATACTTTATACGCAGAGGATAATTTATTAAAATTGTCTCTAATTATTTGTAATATAAATATATATTTTGTTAACTTGTTTCCAATAATCCTCAATTGTGAAATGTTCTGTGTTTGTTTCATCCCTGATATGTACAGGAGGTGCAGTGCTTCTAGTTGAAGTTCTTTTAAATGAAGACAGAAGTGGCCCTGTGACTTCCCAGCTGTACTCATTAAACATGTTGGTCCAGACGGAAGGCAAAGAAAGGACCCCATCTGAGTATATCAAGCTCCTAACAGACTCTGGCTTCAGGGACATACAAGTGAAATCAACTGGAAAGCTGTATGATGCAATCCTGGGAAGAAAACTGGCATAGGTTTCCTGTTTACAGAAAGTATAATACTTTCTTACTAATTAGTTCTTTCTTGTATTAATGCTTCATGCATTTTAAATATTATTTCATGTAGAATTTTTCCACCAAGACATGCTTGAATTGTCCTATCAGTGCAGACACTGTGTGAACATATTATTTCCAGGCATATATAACATTCCTCCAGTAGATGTCGCCAGAGTTTTAGTTTTTATACTGTACACAGAAATAGTTGCAGGCGCTAAAATGAAACATAATAAAACTTGAATTATAATACTGTGCTCTCATTTGTTCGTATGCTTGCTACAATATATATCAGACACGGAAATGTAGTCTTTAGCAGATTTGCAATTAGATCCAGTTATGATCAATGCTATAATACAAGTGACACATTTACATGGGATGTTCTATGTCAGGGGTAGGCAAGTCATTTTTAATGGAGTCCGAATATTTCTAATTATTTTGATCAAGGTCCACAAAATCAAATATCTGTAATGTAATTATTAACATGTTTTTATTTTGGTGCTGAAACTTATACTACATTCCTTAAACTGTTAGTATAAGTTTCAGCACCAAAGAAATCTAGATCAGGGTGGCCAGACTATTGTAGTTAAAATTCACATTACAGATGGAGCAGCTCTCATTAGAGCTGCTCGTGGTGATAGAATCGCCATCTGCTGCCGTTCGCCAGCCGCCAGAAGGGGGCGCGCGTGCACGAGCTGCTCGCATGCCTCATTCTGACAGCACCTGCTGCCGCCCTCAGCTTCTTCCCCGCTGCTCCCCAGTACTCTCCCGTAGCTGCCCGCATCCCCCCCCCCCCCCCTCAACCTTGCACATTTACCTGAAGCGGAGATGGGCAGGGAATCAGCTCCACGCCGCTGTGTGACTGCGGCGCGTGAGCATGTGAGACACTTGCGAGTCCCTGTCAGATGGAACGCCTCTTCACCAGCCTGCGCCAGCTCAGGGAATCTCAGACAAAATCTTAAGGACATGCTTCTATGTCCAAACATGTGCCCATCCTGAACAGCTAGTGGTTGGCTCCAGAAGAAGACAGGTTGTTTCAAATGTCTGAAGTGCACGACCTGCAGGGACATTTTGCCATCCTCACTCTGGACATAAAATACGGATACAGCATCATCCAAATCTCTCTGCACATGTTACAATCCCCCCCCCCCTTCCCCGCAGTGCACATGGATTTGTCCATTTGAGAAGGAATTTACGTTTGCCAGTGAACCAGAATAAAGGCCTAAGTTCTGTCATCACAAACATATAACTGAGACAGGAGAGAAAGGGGATCAGATAGCTTTCATAAAAATGACACCCACATAGATATTTTACAAAGATTGTTTTCTTAGTTTGTTTCCCTGTAAGATTTATCTAAAATGTGGTGCAAACAGTACACTGTACTGTCATACGCAGCTGCTAATCATGCTGTCTACATGTGCTATTTCTTCTAGCGCAAGTTAACTTTGTGGAACCCATTATTATTATTATTATGCAAAAAAAGCATTATTTATATCTTGCATATGTTGTCTTCTAAACACAAATACTTATAAAATAATCAAAAGAATATCACTATTAAAAAAATAATTTGGAACATGATACAATAAAGCCTTAATGACTTTTAATCATTATGTGTGTACTTATTCCTTTCATGTCAGGTTTACAATAATTTTGGTTAACAAATTATAGTAATCTCACATGCCGTTGTCAGTGTACGAGCTAATTGAAAAGTTTCTTTATGGCAAAGTAATTTGACAGTAATGGCATTAAAGATTTATGACTCACTGCATAATATGACATAATAGGACTTGTCCTATTATTATTATAAAACATGTCATTAGTTAATGCACATTTCTTCTTCAGTGAAAAGGTCACTTTCTACAGTTTATTACCAGCAATCATTTTGCCCATTTTAATGCCTGGTCTAAAAACCTGATTAGATAACCTACAAAATGACCATGGATCATGTACTTGGTGAAATGAGTTAATATACTCAATGCGTTCCTTCCATTCAGGAAATATATTGAAATCTTCGATATTTAGGTATCGGCTATTGTAATATACTAAGAGATTCAGGAAGTGGTTGAAAGTCTACAGTGTCTAGGTAGACAGTCAATAGGGTGACACCAAAATGTCGACATGCAATAGTTCGACACCGACAAAAGGTTGATATTCACTAGATCGGTATTGACAAAAGGTCAACTTGCAATAAGTCAACATTGTAAAAGGGTTTATACAAGTAAATTGTGAACATGACAATCGGCGACACATTAAAAAGTCAACATGAGTTTAAAAAACAAATTGGACTTTTTCGTACTTTACCATCCACGTGAACTACAATTGGGAACTGTAAAGTGTGTAGGTGGAAGCACCAGTGGAGTGAGGCACCCGGCCCGAAGCATGGGGAGCGGATGTAGCCATGCGAGGGTTTGCGCTATGCTAAAAGGGGGTCCGTGTTGACAGGCATCGACATTGACAAAAACCACGAAAAACTCTTGTCGACCTTTTGCATGTCAACAACTTGCTTGTCAACCTTTTGACCATATTGACCTAGTGCATTTTGCATTTGTGTGTCGACCTTTTGCTTGTTGACATTTTGGTGTCAACCTATTGACTGTCTATTTAGAAACTATAGACATTTCAATCCACATTTCAAATGATTTCCTAGGCTACGTTGTTCACATAGACAGGGTTTAATAAAAACATACAGTTCCAACAATCCACTTACAGCCACAGAGAACAATTAGCATTTTATAGTGTCAGGTTCCAGGATTCTGTCAATATTTCATGCTCAGATGTGACTACTGGAACAAAATACTAGTAAGATAACAAACATATGGCCATAGCCTAAGGGTGGTTCAGTGGAGCATTTTCACATTATTTGCTGATATAATTTGAGACATGATAAAGCTCTCACAAATATTGCACTACTATGGGCAGCAGTATTAACCCCTTCCTGACAGAGCCAGTTTTTGCGTTCCTGACAGAGCCCTTTTTTTCAAATCTGACATGTATCACTTAAGTGGGTATAACTTTTTTTTGCTTTTACTTATCCCAGTGATTTTGAGATTGTTTTCTCGTGACACATTGTAGTTCAAGTTAGTGGTAAATTTTGGTCGATACAGTCTGTGTTTTTTTGTGAAAAATACCAAAATGTCGTAAAAAAATGGAAAATTTTGCGATTTGCAAAATGTTAAATTTTCTGCTTGTGAGACAAATAATCTTACCACTCAAAATAGTTAATAACTAACATAGACCATATGTATACTTTATGTTGCCATCATTATTTCAACCTCATTTTCATTTTTTTGGACACTAGGAGGCTTACAATATGAATAGCAAATTCTCAAATTTTCAAGAAAATTTCAAACACTGATTTTTTTAGGGACCAGTTCAGTTCTGATGTGACTTTGAGGGACTTGTATGTGAGACACCCCCATAAATGATGCCATTTCAAAAACTGCACCCCTCACAGTATTCAAAACAGCATTTTGGAAGTTTGTTAACCCTTTAGGTGTTTCACAGGAATTAAAACAAAGTGTAGGTGAAATTTCAAAATTTCATTTTTTTTGCAGATTTTCAATTTTAATACATTTTTCTAAGGAACACAGCAGATTTTACTAGAGAAATGTGAATAAAAATTGATTCCCCCAATTCTTTGGTTTTCATAAATATCCTATATGTGGCCCTAGTGTGCACGGTGACCAAACCACAGGCTTCATAATAGAAGGAGCACCTACTTGATTTTGGAGCCTCCTTTTTATGAGATTATTTTTTAGGCACCATGTAGGTTTCTAGGCACCATAAGATGCTAAAAGTTAGGAACCCCCCCACAAGTGACCCCATTTTGCAAACTAAACCCCTCAGGGAATTCATCTAGGGGTATAGTGTACATTTCAAACCCACAGGGGTTTCACCAATTGTGGTACAACTGGGCAGTGAAAATGAAAAAAAAATAATTTTTCATTTTCACAGCTCAGTTGTATCAAAATTGGTAAAACCCCTGGGGGTTTGAAATGTACACTGTACCCCTTGATGAATTCCCTGAAGGGTGTAGTTTGCAAAATGGGGTCACTTGTGGGGGGGTTCCACTGTATGGGTGTTTCGGGGGTCATTCAACCAGAATCTGTGCTGCAAAATCCAAATATCACTCCTTCCCTTCTGAGTCCTGCCATGCACCCAACTGGTATTTTTTGGTCACATGTGAGGCATTGCCGTACTCGGGAGAAATTGGGGCACAGATTTTGGGGTGCTTTGTCTCCTTCATTCCTTGTGAAAATGAAAAATTTTGAGCCAGAACTGCATTTTTGTGTAAAAAAATGTAATTTTTTATAGAAAAATGCAGTTCTCGCTCAAAATTTTTCATTTTTACAAGGAATGAAGGAGACAAAGCACCACAAAATCTGTGCCCCATTTTCTCCCGAGTACGGCAATGCCTCACATGTGACCAAAAAATACCAGTTGGGTGCATGGCAGGACTCAGAAGGGAAGGAGTGATATTTGGTGGTGGAATGAATGGTGGGTGCTATGTCGCATTAGCAAGACCCCCGAAGCACCAATACAGTGGAACCCCCCCACAAGTGACCCCATTTTGGTCATCAGCTTTGGGAGGGGGGCTGGCGCTGCGGCTGGCGGGGGGGTGGGAGGGGTGCTGGCGCTGCGGCAGCCGGGTGGGTGGGAGGGAGGGGGGCTGCCGGGTGGGAGGGGGGGGGGCTGGCGATCGGTGGTGATCGGTGCTGTACTTAACAGCACCGATCACCACCGATCACTGTGTTACCGAGCGGCTTAGCCGCCGGTAACACAGAAAACGCTGCAATTGGCTGTTCACATTTGAACAGCCAATCGCAGCGATCGCCGCGAGGGGGGATGTCTGCTGTCAGGGACAGCAGACATCTCCAAACTGTCACCGCGTCTATAGACGCGGTGACAGTTTAAAACCATGACGTATATATACGTCTTCGGTCGGGAAGTACCTCCCGACCATGACGTATATATACGTCATATGTCGGGAATATCTTTATATATATATATATATATATATATATATATATATATATATATATATATATACACATATATATGTGTGTATATATATATACATATATATATGTGTATATATATATATATACATATATATATGTGTATATATATACATATATACACATACATATATATATATATATATATATATTTCAGTACTTTTTTTTTTTTTTAACCCATTTCATGCTGCTGCTGCTGCGGCTTGCGGGGGGGGTGGGAGGGGGGAAGCGCTGCGTGCGCTGAGGCTGCCTACTGCTGCTGCTGCCGGGGGAGCTGGGGGAGCTGCCGGGTGAGTGCCGGGTGGGTGGGAGGGGGGTGCTGCTCATCGGTGGTGATCGGTGCTGTACTTAACAGCACCGATCACCACCGATCCCTGTGTTACCGAGCGGCTTAGCCGCCGGTAACACAGGAAACGCTGTGAATGGCTGTTCAGATTTGAACAGACAATCACAGCGATCGCCGACCGGGGGGGGCACCCCTGCCCCCCCTGGGCGGCGAGGGGGATGTCTGCTGTCAGGGACAGCAGACATCTCCTAACTGTCACCGCGTCTATAGACGCAGTGACAGTTAGAAGCCATGACGTACATGTACGTCAAATGTCGGGAAGTACTTCCCGACCATGACGTACATGTACGTCAAATGTCGGGAAGGGGTTAAACAGGAGAAAGACCAAAATACGGAATAGAGAGCATGCCCAGTTTTCCATTGTTAGCATAAATTTAGGGATGTGCGAGTTCGGATTGGGGAATCCGGACAACCCCAATCCGAACTCGCACTCCGAGCCTGTTTGTGAATTTCTGCCCAGACTCGGACTGCTGGTTTCCGGACCTCGTGAGATCCTGCTGTCAGAGCTCATGAGATCCAGACCCTTTAAAAGGGTGGGCTGCTGGACACCATCTTCACTCCAGTCTATCTTCGGCCATCATACCATCCAGTCCAGTGATAGTGCTGTCTTGCCCAGTAGTGCTGTCTTGTCTAGTGATAGTGCTGTCTGCTGTATATATTAGCCCAGTACAGTTTAAGTGTTGTATATTCCAGTCCAGTGATACTGTGTGTGTATAGTCCAGTCCAGTGAGAGTGCTGTATAGTCCAGTCCATTGATACTGCTACATAAGTCCAGTCCAGTGGCACTGACGTTAAAGTCCATTGGAGCTGCTGCATCAGTCCAGTAATACTGCCATTAAAGTCCAGTGACACTGCTACATAAGTACAGTCCAGTGATATTGTAGCATAAATCCAGTGCAGCCTGTTTTTGCCTTCCTGACAGAGCCCTTTTTTTAAAATCTGACATGTATCACTTTATGTGGGGATAACTTTTTTTTGCTTTTACTTATCCCAGTGATTTTGAGATTGTTTTCTCGTGACACATTGTACTTCAAGTTAGTGGTAAATTTTAGTCGATACAGTCTGTGTTTTTTTGTGAAAAATACCAAAATGTCGTAAAAATTTTTTAAATTTAGCAATTTTCAAAATGTTAAATTTTCTGCTTGTGAGACAAATAATCATACCACTCAAAATAGTTAATAACTAACAAAGACCATATGTCTACTTTATGTTGCCATCATTATTTCAACCTCCTTTTAATTTTTTTGGACACTAGGAGGCTTAAAATATGAATAGCAAATTCTCAAATTTTCAAGAAAATTTCAAACACTGATTTTTTTAGGGACCAGTTCAGTTCTGATGTGACTTTGAGGGACTTGTATGTGAGACACCCCCATAAATGATGCCATTTCAAAAACTGCACCCCTCACAGTATTCAAAACAGCATTTTGGAAGTTTGTTAACCCTTTAGGTGTTTCACAGGAATTAAAACAAAGTGTAGGTGAAATTTCAAAATTTCATTTTTTTTGCAGATTTTCAATTTTAATACATTTTTCTAAGGAACACAGTAGATTTTACTAGAAAAATGTGACTAAAAATTGATTCCCCCAATTCTTTTGTGTTCATAAACATCCTATATGTGGCCCTAGTGTGCACGTTGACCAAACCACAGGCTTCATAATAGAAGGAAAAAGAGACAGTGGGGCTGCGCTTTGCAAAATCAAGTACAATTTATTAAAAAATAAAATAAAACACAATCAATTTAATACCATTTAGGTTTAGTGGCCACTGTGACAGACAAGACGAACACACATAAAACAATGCTCTGTTTGGACTGTTAATGGATTATTCTAAGCTGTGTCCAACTTGTTAGTCCATAATATTAGTGGAAAACCGGTTAGTATTACTTAAAAAACCTCCAATTGTTAGGAGTAACTGTCCCCCACTCATGTGCACATGTTAGTGGAATAACTCACTGATTCTTGAGGGTTTTTCTCCTTTCACAAAAGGTGGGGATCCGGCTCTTGATACTAAGGAGTTGGTGTGACCAGATGATTTTAGCAGTTCACTGCGGTCGCTGAGTAGATTACTCCCATAAACTGTATCCAGTTGCCACAAAGCTGTCCCGTCGCCCTCTACGCGTTTCTCCGCCTTCTAATCTCAGCGGCTTCCTCAGGAGGTGATTGCAGCTTCTCCTATATTGCTGCCCTTTTATACCACTTACTTCCGGTCCGCGTCTTCGCGCGGTTTCCCGGTTCAGGCCTCGTTTTCGCATTATACATCCGCACTCGTCATGCGTGTCACTTGACAGTCTCGCGTCATGCGTGTCATTTGACCGTCTCGCGTAGTTCATGAGGGGTTGTATATGCGCGACGTACACTCGTACTGTTACGCGCATCACACTTCAGTTGTTACCCCCTCTCGCGAGATTCATAGGGATCTTGCTCAGATATGGATGCTGCGTGTCACGGTGTTAGATTCCTGCGTTTCAAAGGATAGGAAGTTCGTTCTGGCCCGATTGTGATATATTTTACTCTATGGGCATTACTTGGAGCTGCATATCAAAGTAACTGGTGCTTTCATTATATAAATATTTTATATTGAAAGTATTCAGAGCACTTAGTATACATATATAGGACAAACATATAACATTATAAAATATATTATTATTATTGTTATAGAGCAAGATACGCAAAATCAGTTAAAAATTAACAAATTGGAAAATGGTGAGTTAAAAAAGATTTTAAAAAAGATTTTAAAGAAAAGGAGGGGGAGGGGAAAAGGGGGCAAAGAATTCATATTTTATCATGATGATGGTATGTACATACAGTTGTAAGGAATTCGAAGGAATTCCAAGCCTTCCATATATGCATGAGGTCATTCATTTCAATTCAGATGTATATCTTAATAATTTTTCCACATAATAGAAGGAGCACCTACTTGATTTTGGAGCCTCCTTTTTATGAGATTATTTTTTAGGCACCATGTAGGTTTCTAGGCACCATAAGATGCTAAAAGTTAGGAACCCCCAACAAGTGACCCCATTTTGCAAACTACACCCCTCAGGGAATTCATCTAGGGGTATAGTGTACATTTCAAACCCCCAGGGGTTTCACCAATTTTGGTACAACTGGGCTGTGAAAATGAAAAATTACATTTTTTTACACAAAAATGCAGTTCTGGCTCAAAATTTTTCATTTTCACAAGGAAAGAAGGAGAGAAAGCACCCCAAAATCTGTGCCGCAATTTCTCCCGAGTACGGCAATGCCTCATATGTGACCAAAAAATACCATTTGGGTGCATGGCAGGACTCAGAAGGGAAGGAGTGATATTTGGATTTTGCAGCACAGATTCTGGTGGAATGAATGGTGGGTGCTATGTCGCATTAGCAAGACCCCCAAAGCACCAATACAGTGGAACCCCCCCACAAGTGACCCCATTTTGCAAACTACACCCCTCAGGGAATTCATCTAGGGGTATAGTGTACATTTCAAACCCCCAGGGGTTTCACCAATTTTGGTACAACTGGGCTGTGAAAATGAAAAATTACATTTTTTTACACAAAAATGCAGTTCTGGCTCAAAATTTTTCATTTTCACAAGGAATGAAGGAGACAAAGCACCCCAAAATCTGTGCCGCAATTTCTCCCGAGTACGGCAATGCCTCATATGTGACCGAAAAATACCATTTGGGTGCATGGCAGGACTCAGAAGGGAAGGAGTGATATTTGGATTTTGCAGCACACATTCTGGTGGAATGAATGGTGGGTGCTATGTCGCAATAGCAAGACCCCCGAAGCACCAATACAGTGGAACCGCCCCACAAGTGACCCCATTTTGCAAACTACACCCCTCAGGGAATTCATCTAGGGGTATAGTGTACATTTCAAACCCCCAGGGGTTTCACCAATTGTGGTACAACTGGGCTGTGAAAATGAAAAATTACATTTTTTTACACAAAAATGCAGTTCTGGCTCAAAATTTTTCATTTTCACAGGAATGAAGGAGACAAAGCACCCCAAAATCTGTGCCGCAATTTCTCCCGAGTACGGCAATGCCTCATATGTGACCAAAAAATGGCAGGACTCAGAAGGGAAGGAGTGATATTTGGATTTTGCAGCACAGATTCTGGTGGAATGAATGGTGGGTGCTATGTCGCATTAGCAAGACCCCCGAAGCACCAATACAGTGGAACCCCCCCACAAGTGACCCCATTTTGCAAACTTCACCCCTCAGGGAATTCATCTAGGGGTATAGTGTACATTTCAAACCCCCAGGGGTTTCACCAATTGTGGTACAACTGGGCTGTGAAAATGAAAAATTACATTTTTTTTACACAAAAATGCAGTTCTGGCTCAAAATTTTTCATTTTCACAAGGAATGAAGGAGACAAAGCACCCGAAAATCTGTGCCGCAATTTCTCCCGAGTACGGCAATGCCTCATATGTGACCAAAAAATACCATTTGGGTGCATGGCAGGACTCAGAAGGGAAGGAGTGATATTTGGATTTTGCAGCACACATTCTGGTGGAATGAATGGTGGGTGCTATGTCGCATTAGCAAGACCCCCGAAGCACCAATACAGTGGAACCCCCCCACAAGTGACCCCATTTTGCAAACTACACCCCTCAGGGAATTCATCTAGGGGTATAGTGTACATTTCAAACCCCCAGGGGTTTCACCAATTGTGGTACAACTGGGCTGTGAAAATGAAAAATTACATTTTTTTACACAAAAATGCATTTCTGGCTCAAAATTTTTCATTTTCACAAGGAATGAAGGAGACAAAGCACCCCAAAATCTTTGCCGCAATTTCTCCCGAGTACGGCAATGCCTCATATGTGACCAAAAAATGGCAGGACTCAGAAGGGAAGGAGTGATATTTGGATTTTGCAGCACAGATTCTGGTGGAATGAATGGTGGGTGCTATGTCGCATTAGCAAGATCCCCGAAGCACCAATACAGTGGAACCCCCCCACAAGTGACCCCATTTTGCAAACTAAACCCCTCAGGGAATTCATCTAGGGGTATAGTGTACATTTCAAACCCCCAGGGGTTTCACCAATTGTGGTACAACTGGGCTGTGAAAATGAAAAATTAAATTTTTTTACACAAAAATGCAGTTCTGGCTCAAAATTTTTCATTTTCACAAGGAATGAAGGAGACAAAGCACCCCAATATCTGTGCCGCAATTTCTCCCAAGTACGGTAATGCCTCATATGTGACCAAAAAATACCATTTGGGTGCATGGCAGGACTCAGAAGGGAAGGAGTGATATTTGGATTTTGCAGCACAGATTCTGGTGGAATGAATGGTAGGTGCTATGTCGCATTAGCAAGACCCCCGAAGCACGGTGAAATGATGAACCTAATAATCCATAGATGTGTGGTATATTTTAAAGCACTCCTTCATACATAGGCCGGGTTTGTCGGGGCAAGTTTCACAGTGGAAAATAGTTTGCTTTCTTATTCCCTTTTTATAGCAAACTTTGCACCTTTTTTGTGTCCTGCCCTTTTTTCCAGTGGAGGGGATTTCGTTAGGGAAATGCTGCCCTGATACAATACGGGGGCCAGTACTAGAAGTACTGGGGCCAGTACTAGAAGTACTGGGGCCAACTGCCTGCTGGTTCCCAAATATTAGGCCCTTTATGACTTCCTCTTGAAAGTGCATAAATGTCCCCGTCTGGCTGGTAGAACGGAATAGTACGTAAGCGTTATACAGTGCCATCTGGATGATATACACGGCCAGCTTCTTATACCATATTTTTGTTTTCCGCAGGGCACTGTACGGCTTCAGTACCTGATCTGAAAGATCCACTCCGCCCATGTACTTATTGTAATCTAGGATACAAATAGGTTTTGAGGTGTGGGTACTGGTACCTCGTACAGGGACGGAGGTGGTACTGTCTCCGTGAATTGTTGTCAGTATAAGAACATCCCTCTTGTCCTTATATTTGACCAACAACATATTTTCGGTGCATATTGCCCTGCTTTCACCCTTTCTCAGTAATTGGGCAACGTGCGTTTTTGGGAGGCCTCTTTGGTTCTTGCGCACAGTACCGCAAGCTGCTGTACCTCTTGAACCAAGGGCCTTAAACAGGGGGATGCTGGTGTAAAAGTTATCCACATAGAGGTGATAACCCTTATCCAGGAAGGGGTGCACTAAATCCCAGACAATCTTTCCACTAACACCTACGAGGGAGGGGGGCATTCTGGCGGTTCAATTCTTGTGTCCTTCCCTTCATATACCCTAAACCTGTGGGTGTACCCTGAGGTACTTTCGCACAGCTTATACATTTTTATGCCATACCTTGCCCTCTTATTGGGAAGGTACTGGCGGAATTTAACCCTTCCTTTAAAATGTATAAGTGACTCGTCTACACAAATAAATTTTTCGGGGATGTACATCTCAGCAAATTTGGCGCTGAAATGATCAATGACCGGCCTGACTTTGAATAGCCGGTCAAAGGTGGGATCATCTCTGGGTGGGCACTGTGCATTATCGTTGTAATGCAAAAATTTAAGGATCGTCTCAAAACGAGTCCGGGTCATGGCCATACGATGAAGTGGGGTGCTGTACAGAACATCTGTACTCCAATATTGTCTAATTTCTGGCTTTTTAACTATGCCCATATGTAACACCAGACCCCAAAACGTCATCATCTCTACTGCATCTACAGGGGTCCACCTAGCAAATGATGACGTGGGGTTTTGAGCAATAAACTGCTGGGCATATAAATTACTTTGGTCCACCATTAAATTTATAAAATCATCAGAGAAAAAGACTTTGAAAAAGTCAATTTCTTTGAGGCCTGTAGTATCAAATTGGATTCCTGGGTTGGCCAAAAACTCAGGAACCTGGGGCTCAAAATTGTCTGGTGGTGGGGTCCATACGAGATCAATCATTGGGGGGGGGGTCTCAGCTGCTCTACGGGGGCGTCTTTGAGGGGTTCCCTCATCACTAGAGGAGGAAGAGGAGCTTAAGGCGAATGCAAATTCATCGCTTGCATTACTGGCTGTGTCAGTGTCAGAGGCAATAAGGGCATATGCCTCCTCCGCTGAAAACAGTCTTTGCGATGATTGGGACATTTTTATTATTTTTAAGTGTAGTGTTTCAACATGTGTATAGTGTAGGGGGGGTACAAACTTTATTTCAACACGGGGGGTATGTAGTGTGTATGCTTTAACACGTGTAAAAAAAAAAGCTCCTGCGCCAAAAATTGAGCACAGATGTTGGTCAGCAACGTCCGTCACTGATCAGCGCTCAGCTGGCACAGGACACCCACAAAAGCACCGTGGGTGTAAAAAAAATAAAAAAAAAACCCACAGCACCCTCCCAAAAAAATAAATTAAAAAAAACTGCTGATGAGTCAAACGCAACAGGAATTTGATCCAAAAAAAAAATTAGATCAACCCTGTGCCAAAAATGCTGATCAGTGATGTACGTCACTGATCAGCGCTCAGCGGACACAGGACACCCACAAAAGCACCGTGGGTGTAAAAAAAATTAAAAAAAAAACCCCACAGCACCCTCCAAAAATAAAAATTAAAAAAAACTGCTGATGAGTCAAACGCAACAGGAATTTGATCCAAAAAAAAAAATTAGATCAACCCTGTGCCAAAAATGCTGATCAGTGATGTACGTCACTGATCAGCGCTCAGCGGCCACAGGACACCCACAAAATCACCGTGGGTGTAAAAAAAATTAAAAAAAAAAAACCACAGCACCCTCAAAAAAAAAACAACTGCTGATCAGTGATGCAACACTGATTAGCAGTGAGGGGCAGCAGGCACACAACTTTTTGTGCAACCTGACAGGGTATATTTAAAAAAAAAAACCTGCACCCCAAAAAAACTTGCTGATCAGTTAATTTATACTGATCAGCACAAAAGGGGGGCAGCAGGGGGCAGCAGAGACAAAATTATATCACACAATATTATTCTCTGACACAATGACGCTGCAGCAGCAGCAGCAGCAGCTCAAGCATCAGGAAGTAACAGCAACCAGGAAGCAGCAGCAGCAGCTGGCAGCACGGATGCCACCAACGCTGATCAGGTCAGTATAAGGGCACAGATGGGCACGGAGACCGCTCTGCACGTTGTTCCTGACCGGAATGGCGGCTGCAGGGCTGTCTCCGGTATTTTCTATGTGGTGTATTGGCTGTGATTGGTCCGTCGGTGCGACGGACCAATCACAGCCTTTGGGGGCAGGTGGGGTGAGGTGGGGTGACCACCAGTGACACCCTTACACCCGGTGGTGTTTGGTGCTGTACTTAACAGCACCAATCACCACCGATCCCTGTGTCACCGAGCGACGTTATTCGCCGGTACACAGAAAACGCTGTAATTGGCTGTTCACATTTGAACAGCCAATCACAGCGATCGCCGATGGGGGGGGGCATCGATGCCCCCCCTGGGCAATGAGGGAAGATGTCTGCTGTCAGGGACAGCAGACATCGTCCCTCTGTCACCGCGTCTTTAGACGCGGTGACAGTTTAATGGCATGACGTACATTTATGCCATGTGTCGGGAAGTACATCCCGACCATGACGTAAATGTACGTCAAATGTCGGGAAGGGGTTAAAGTCCATTGGTACTGCTGCATAAGTCCAGTAATATTGCTGTTAAAGTCCAGTGATTTTGCTACATATGTCCAGCCCAGTGATATTGCTGCATAAAAAAAAGTAAATCGTTTGAGGAGAAATGTAAGCTTACCAATATGCCATTTAGAACACGGAGTGGCAAGGAACGGCTTAGGCCCTGGCCTATGTTTATGACTAGTGCTTCAGCTTCACACGATGATCTAAGCCCTCCTCCTCCCCCCCGCTAGAAAATTTTAGAGAGTTAAGCTGTCATCAAAAACACAGCAAACAACTGTGCATTCTAAAGACATGGTAGCACGAGTCCCCAAGGAGAATCCAAGGGTGTTGGTGGTTGCAATGTCTTAGCTTCCCATCACTGTACGAGAAGAGGTGGCTCCTTCCACCATTTGCACGCCCTCTGCATATGCTGGAAGGATCACACACAGTCCAATTTCTGATTTTGAGATTGAAGGTGTCAATATTGTATACCAGGAGGAGGATATTGATGTAGCTGGCACTGAGGAGAAAATTGATGAGGAGGATGCTACTGATGTGGTTTGCTTAAATGAGGCACCAAGTGAGACTATTGTTGTCTGTGGGATGCAAAAAAACGTCACCATGTCTGAGCAGAAGACTAAAAAAATCCATCTCTTTTCTGGAATTATTTTTATCCAGATCTGGACAACAATTGTCTCGCCATATATAGCTTACTATATGGCCATTGGCCACCTAGGGACATCCTCGCTTGTGCGTCACCTGAAGTTCGTTCATAAGTCATTGTTTAGTTCAGTAACTGTGGCTAGGACTGTAAGCAATCCAAGGGACACCTAAATCCTTGCAAAAGGAGTGAGATCAAAGAAACTAGACATTTTAAACAGTTGCTGGAAGGATTGCTGGTACATTGTCTCAGTAGCCAAAAGTCTTTCAGTTGGGTTCAAGAATGGCTTACATCTTTGAGCACATGTGACTGTATATAAGATGAAGGGATTGGTGAAAAAGTCCTTATGTCCATGAAAGGTGGGACAATGTCAGTTCACCATCTGGGAATTAAATGTGAAACCATAGTTACAGACATCCAGGATATGTTATTTATAGTAGATTTGGGGGGCAACCTTATTGCCATAAGTGTCCTAGAAGGAAAAGGATTTAAGGTGAAGAAGGCAAATGTATTGTGTAAAACCAAAACAATTTAGACTTTTTCCTTGTTTGTGGCAGTAAAAATCTCAGCAGAGTACCACCTCTCATTGCATGTGGTTAGGGTGTGTCATCTAGGACTCTCCGTTAGATATTTTATGTTAAGCATTTGTATGTACACTTTTTTATCAATTAAATAATCCATACTATAAAATAGTTCTAACAATTTTACATTCTCAGATGAAAAAACTCCTGCATTCTATTATTTACATTAGCTGATCACATGGTTAGTTATAGGTACAGAATAAAGGATCTATACGATCCGAAACGTCAGGCCTTGCCTGACTATTTGGATCATTTGAACTTCACCCTGTGACGCCGGGAACATTAATACCCAGAGAGGACTGCACCAGATCTAAACTGGACTGCCCTGCCATAGGGTTAACTTTGCTTCCTGTGTTGCCCTGGGTTTTGGATATCCATGCTTGTATAATCATCTATATTATAAGTGCACATTTTTATTAGTCTTATAGTGTTAAACATTTTTGCACTATTTGTTTTCTCTTTCACAAAAAAGGAATAGGGTTCTTCCTGTAAGAGGGCTCTACCTGTGAGAGTTTAGAAACAGAATTTACACAGAAGCTGTCATACAATACTACCAAAGTGCAGAATGCCTTAATTAAAATATGTAAAATATATAAAATTGCATGTTAACAATGCAAAAGGGAATTTAAATGATTGGTGTGTATAGTCTCTCAAAATGTATGGGTAGTGGTCACATGCCCTGGCCCCCTACCCCAAATCCGCTCCTGATCATAGATGCTTGCATAGTAAATGATCACAAATCGTCCTTATACTGTACATTGAGAGCATTCAAGTTTAGAAGGAAATAATGAACCTGTGTACTATAGAAAAAAATGGATCAGCTGTGACATTTCAGTCTGTCACCTGTCATATAAGCTCACTTCCAGTTACTAGATTCCAACACACATTTCCTTTGATTTAAAGTGGCACAAAATGAGACAAACATTGATATTTACTACTTGCTTTTGTATTATATAATTTCAAAGAAAATATTGAATTCAAAAATAGTATATCAAACATGTAAAGAAAATTAGTTTAGTTTTATTATTTGTATTATTTTTATATGAGCTAATAGTGAAAAGAGCAACAAAAGTACTCCAAAAAAAAGGTTATGTATGGTACTAGGTAAAGTCATAGAACCAGATGTTTTGAGGTCTTCACCAATAACAACCCTCCTTTCCAGTAAAGTTTCATAGAACAGTTCTTGGACGCCGATGACTTTGGACTATGAGCATTAGGAACTTATTTAAGTAAAATATGAATACTATCAGTGAGTAAAGGGAGATTTTACCAATAAATGTATCCAGCGTTCAGACAGGTAACATTCAGCATAATACCAATAAGATAGGGAATGTTCAGGAAAGGCAGATATGGTTATGTATATAAATAGCATGGAAATAATAGCAATAGCCACAAGATGGTGTAACCAGTCTCATTTCATTGGGCAGGGCAGCATGTATATCAGACCCTGGCATTCACAATGATGTCTACAAACATGTTTTCATGACCCTAGTACCAGGGTCTGATAGATTTAAATAGTTTTATACCACTTTAAAATGAATAATATAAGGATAGACAGATGACAATAAAATTAACTGGTAGAATTGGGTATCATGCAGACAGCAGGGCACCATTACATTATCAGCTTCAAGAAGACCCTGCACTCCTGACATTTAAATTTAATTCCTAGACCAATCAGAACACTTTTACTGGTGCCCTAATAAGTATTGCAGTCCTGTGACCATCTGAAAGACTGAGCATTGTATCCCAGTTAGGTAGATGTGATAGGTAGAGTGGACTCCCATTACACCCTGAGGAAACCACTTGAAAATGAAATGTTTCAACTCGTTAAGCCTACCTACTTGTTCTCAGAAGGCCCATACAGCCGCTTTAACTGATTTTCAGCTGAAAATCGATTAGTGTGTATGGGCCAGCGATCCCCGACTAGCGATGATGCGCCCGCCCGCATCATTGCCAGCGAGGTGGTTCATCTGCTGGTTTTACCAGCAGATGTAGCGATGATGGCTCATATTTGAGCCATCATCGCTGAATGTGTACAGCAGCTAGGCTGAAAGATGCGCGGCTTTCAGCCTGGCTGACCGCCCCCTCCCTCCCTGTTCCCTCCCCAGCCACCTCGTTCCCTGCCTGCAGCGTCATACTCACTGCTGCTGCTCACTGCGTTCCGCTGTCACTCATCCCTCGGCCTGGCTCGTCAGTCCTGCTTCTCTGCCCGGCCACAGACACAAGCTGTCTCCCGGCCTGCTCGCCCCGCCCCCCGCCTGCTTGACACAGAGGGGAGTGTACCCTGGCCACCAATGTTATATTTTAAGCCAGTAATGTATACATTGCTGGCACAGACCAGCAATGTATATATTATTGGTACCACTGGGCACCAATGATTACGTATTAGCTAGTAATATATATATTGCTGGCACATGCCAGCAATGTATATATTATTGGTACCACTGGGCACCAATGATTACGTATTAGCTAGTAATATATATATTGCTGGCACAGACCAGCAATGTATATATTCAGGGCCGTCTTCATGCAAGGGCTTA
The DNA here is from genome assembly GCF_055691185.1 of Crinia signifera. Lineage (NCBI taxonomy): Eukaryota > Metazoa > Chordata > Amphibia > Anura > Myobatrachidae > Crinia > Crinia signifera. The sequence continues at coordinate 88,997,070 of NC_139218.1, forward strand.
ATGGGCAGTTGCCCAAGGGCCCCATAATCCTAGGGGCCCAAGTTCCAGTGGCGGACTGTGTTGGGTGGTAGGATGGCATGTGCCTCCCAAGCCAGTACAACTTTACAACTGCGGGACCGCCAGGTGACACTCTGTACAGAAACATCTTTCACCTACTACCCATCACCCTCACTCACTTCCCATCACCCTCACGCTGCTGTCACCCACTATTCGTCCACCCTTACGCTACCGTCACCCACAATCCATCACTATCACCCACTGCCCATCACCTGCACACTGCTGTCACCCACTGCCCCTTACTGCTGTCACCCACTGCCACTTACGCTGCTGTCACCCGCTATCCATCACTATCACTCACTGCTCGTCACCCTCACACTGCTGTCACCCTTACGCTGCCGTCACCCACTATCCATCACTATCACCCACTGCCCATCATCCTCATGCTGCTGTCACCCACTATCCATCACTATCGCCCACAGCCCGTCACCCACTTCCCATCACCCTCATCCACCACCCTTACACTGCTGTCACCCACTATCCATCACTATCACCCACTGCCCATCACCCAACGGTGTGTGGCATATTGTGTAATGGGTGTTACGGTATGTGGTATAATGTGTAATGGGCATTACGGTGTGTTAAGTCCCCTGTCCCGAAAAGCCATGCCTTAAACTTTTCACAGGCCAGAGATGTATATGTTACCACCGCCACTGCACACACCCCCCCCCCCCCCCCCCATGTATATTTTGTTATGGCGTAACGTATATATTGCTATATTGCTGGCAAAAATGAATGAATTTCTCCCTACGTGCACGGCTACAAATGAAATTTTTGCCATGCGCATGGGTGGGATTTTGCCCGGTCAGGGCGGCACGGGGTGGAATTTACCTGATTGATGGGCTCCTGCTCCCACCCTTGGAATTCAAACTCAGCCCATTATGTAAATCGCCTTATAATGAAAGATTTTCAGCAAAGTCTTTCGCCTCCTGAAAATCTCTTGCTCTTTGAGGAAAATAGTCCAGTGTATACGCACTACTTCGGTGAAAGATATATCTATCAAAGATTTTGGCAAAGACTTTTGAAATGAAAATCTACTAGTGTGTATAGGCAGGGGCTGGCTGGCAACTTTCAGCCTGGGGGGCAACACAAGCAAATGGCCCATCACCATCGCCATCGTTTCACCACCCTACCCCCTCCCCTCTAGTATGCAGCAATGATTAAACAATCCTTCACCCCACACACATACACCAGAAATGGTCACAGTGCGTGCCGAAGGCGCGTTGCAAAAATTTACAATGTAATGCCCATTACACATAATGCCACCACTGTAATGCCAGTTAAATATAATGCCAACACCGTAATGCCCATTACACATAATGCCACATACCATAATGCCCATTACACATAATGCCATACACCGTAATGCCCATTAAATATAATGCCACATCGTAATGCCAATTAAATATAATTCCACATACAGTAATGCGAATTACACATAATGCCAACACCGTAATGCCCATTAAACATAATGTGACATACCATAATGCCCAGTAAACATAATGCCACACACCGTAATACCCATTAAATATAATGGCACACACCGTAATGCGAATTACACATAATGCCACACACCGTAATACCCATTAAATATAATGGCACACACCGTATTGCGAATTACACATAATGCCACACACTGTAATGCCCATTACACATAATGCCACAACTGTAATGCCCATTACACATAATGCCACACACTTTAATGCCCATTACACATAATGCCACACACTGTAATACCCATTACACATAATGCCACTTAAATATAATGCCACACACCGTAATGCCAATTAAATATGCCACACCATAATGTCCATAAAATATAATGCCACACACCATAATGCCAATTACACATAATGCCACATACCGTAATGCCCATTACACATAATACCACATACCGTAATGCCCATTACACATAATGCCACATACCGTAATGCCCATTACACATAATGCCACACACCGTAATGCCCATTAAATATAATGCCACACCGTAATGCCAATTACACATAATGCCACATACCGTAATGCCCATTACACATAATGCCACATACCGTAATGCCCATTACACATAATGCCACACACCATAATGCCCATTAAATATAATGCCACACCGTAATGCCAATTAAATATAATTCCACATACCGTAATGCGAATTACACATAATACCAACACCGTAATGCCCATTACACATAATGCCAACACCATAATGCCCATTACTCATAATGCCAACACCGTAATGCCCATTACACATAATGCCAACACCATAATGCCCATTACACATAATGCCAACACCGTAATGCCCATTACACATAATGACACACACAGTAATGCCCATTAAACATAATGACACACACAGTAATGCCCATTAAACATAATGACACACACCATAATGCCAATTAAATATGCCACACATCATAATGCCCATTACACATAATGCCAACAAAGTAATGCCCATAAAACACAATGCCACATGTCATAATGCCCTTTACACATAATAACATTACAATAACATTACATATTATATCATATAACTGCTGCTTACCTACATGCTCATTGTGAGAGGAATATCGGTTCTTGTCAGGGGTTACATGGTTCTTGCCAGGGGTTTCCTTCTATTTGCCATGGGGAGTGATATGTATATATAGGGGGGAGCCAGGGTACATGCTCGTCGCCAAGGGGCTCCAATCCATTTAAATAGCGCGCCAGCGCTACCCGAATCCGCACTTCCGGGTAGCGCTGGCCGCACTGTTCTGACAGACACTAGAGGTTATAGCCGTACCTCTAGTGTCTGTCTCCTATAAGGTGGCGGCCATTTTGGAGAGGCCGTCGCCTTAGATTTGTGCAGCCAGGAAGCTGCTGGACACGGAGGCGGCCGGCGGCTGCAGCGGTGATGGCTGTGGCGGTGTGTGCAAGATGCACACAGCCGGCCCAGCCAGAACACAGTCATACCGGCCTGGGAGGCATGTGGCACCCTGCCCCCCGGCCCAACCCGCCCCTGTGTATAGGCCATAACTATACCCGGTGCTACCCGGCTTTCCCTACGCCAGTGGGCATAACTCCCAATGCGGCAGATCCCGCGGTGGCTTGGAGGAGCCAGCGCCGCGGAATATGCAGGGAGCATTCTGAAAAAATGTTGAACTTGTCTTCGCCAGTACATGTAAATCAGGGATGCTGGAAAGCGCACGCATCCCTGACTCCTCCTACTGACAGTGACTGATTCCCTTAAAGCCAGCCGTGCTGCACCCTCTCTCCCTGGCCACTGAGAATGGAGGGAGCAGCGGCGTACACATGGGAGATGGGGTTATTTAATAGTCAGCTGGCTGTTTCACAGAAGCATCCCTGTAACTGCACAGATGGAACATATCAGGGAGTGTGCAGCCTAACTATATCCCCCGTACCACAGCCTAACCATCACCTCCCCTGCTGCAGCATAGCCATCACCTTAACTGTCACAGCCTAGCCATACCCTCTCATGGCGCAGCCTAATGCTAACTTCCCCTGACACATAACCGCCAGCTTCCCCACCGCAGCTTAGCTGTCACCTTCCCCGTAGCAGCTTAGCTGTCACCTTCCCCGCCTCAGCCTAATGTTAACTTCTCCTGCCACAGATTTTTGGCTCCTACTGTGTGTCATAATGTGATTTTTGGCCCCTACTGTGCCACGTAATGTGATGTTTGGCTCCTACTGTGCAACGTAATGTGATTTTTGGCCGCTACTGTGCCACGTAATGTGATTTTTGGCCCCTACTGTGCAGCATAATGTGATGCTTGACTCCTATTGTGCAACTTAATGTGATATTTAGCCCCTACTGTGTGGCTTAATGTGATTTTTGGCCCCTACTTTGCGGCGTAATGTGATTTTTGGCTCATACTGTGTGTCATAATGTGATTTTTGGCTCCTAATGTACAGCGTAATGTATTTTTGTCTCCTACTGTGTGATGTAATGTGATTTTTAGCGCCTACTCTCCTGCGTAATGTGATGTTTGGCTCCTACTGTGTGGCATAATGTGTAAGGGGCACTAGTATTAGATATACTAAGGGGTCCTTCTATTGTGATGCATAATGCATATGAGGGGTATATAGTGTGGTACACTACACTTATGGATATGCCTCCTTTTGAGTGACCTCACCCTCTTTTCTGGAGCGTGGGCATAATTGTGTATGTGAGAAGTTGGGGGGGGGGGCGGTAACCTGTAGGTTTGCCTAGGGCGCCTAAAAGCCTTGCACCGGCCCTGGGTACAGTATACAGTATAACTCCAGCCACTATGCCAATTCTCAGAATGTCTGATTTTTAAAATAACCAGTGTTTTCTAATTGTGCAGAAATGTTTTGGAGTCAAACATATCATTTATTATTGCATGTACTTTGAAACTGTACCTGTCCATGCCCTACTATTGCCAGCTCTTTCCCTAATCAGAATGTGTAATTCCATTTTAGATCAGTTTCTATTAATTGGAAATGAAACTTTCAACTATTGCAAAGTCACTAAACCGACTCCAGTGGGATCGCATTGAAGTGTTCTCCAATTGTTTAAAGTGCTCGCCAAGCAATAAATATTTGTTTAATTCAACATCAAATTCACGTTCCATACACCTTTGGGAAATTATATCCTTCCATTGCAACTTTATTTATTTCATTTTCTATTTAAAATCCATCACGGTTGACCCTAGAGATTACTGGCAACAGCTTTACTATAGCTTTCTGATTTTCATTTTTCTAATTACCATTTTTAGAATGAATACATGTGTATAACTAATTATTATTGAGTCATTTGTGTTCTGTAATGTTAATATGCTATGTTTTCTGATTTGCCACTGTAGTATTGTATATGGGTTTTATATTCATCGCTCTTTATCTTGCCAATAAACTCTTTGTATATTTAGCCTACTTGTGCTGCGATTTTGTGTGCTTACAGAGGCAGCCAGCTCCATCTAACTCATGATGCGTACCCAAGTATACATGCATGTGAAACATTGATCATATATGTATATATATATATATATATATATATATATATACATACAGAAGGATATATAGCGCTATGTCAGGTGTTCTCAGTCCAGCACAAATAAGCCTATACCATAGGCCAATATAGCACAAAAGTCCCAATTTATTCGGACTGCTGCTCCCTCATATAGGATTCCTGGGATCCTCAGGAATAATAGGTGTATGTAGAAAATAAAAGAACAGAGGGGCGCTCCATAGTGCGTAAAACAGTTTATTCACATAAAAGCACACAGCATAAAAGATAACCAGCAAGTAATTGCTCGTACCAATGGTTTCATCAGTGTGGGCTGGATACCACAGGGTTCAATATGTTTACCAAGCCAGGCAAAACTCCAACCTTTGTCCGGGGCAACCGACAGGAACTCACAGCCCACGCTGCTCTCACCTCCAGGGGTTACACAGCGTGCCGGGAACCTAGTACGGGAACAGACAGGGGAAGGACAGCCTGGACTGCATACAGCGAGCGTCTCCGTAGCCACGTCCCAACGCGTTTCGTGGAACACTTCGTCAGAGGGCGTGGCCTACGGACGCTCGCTGTCAGAATAAGACAGACATGATGTCCAATAATATCGCTGTATTTTTTACAGGCACATATTGCAACCAATCGGAGCATACACTCCACTTGTTGCTCCCACCAGCCGTCTTTGGCCAATGGTGCTAGAGAGATGATTACACTCCCATAATTCGGCCAATCATATCTCTAGCCATTCATCAAGTGCAGCATTGTGTCTCATCTACGTGCAGCCAAACAGCGCCATCTCATATACTGATGGATGGAGACAACCACCAATCACATCACGTATTGAGTGGCTCGTCTTTATGCACAGAACCTTTATTACATTTGGTCTGAGCAATCTCCGTGCAACCAATGGCACCATCTCATCTACTGATGGACAGAAGAGACTGCCAATCACATCACATACTAAACAGCATGCAAAATATTCATTATATCTCATCTGAGCAGCATTTTTAACAGTAGTTCTTTTTAAAAAACATTTATATCATGAAAATCAATGAATAAAATACATCCAAAATGCATAGACTATACATAAAAAATCCATAAAAAAAATTTTTTTTACATAAAAAATGTACATACATATACACATCTATCCCGCACAATATATACCATGATTGCAAACTAATTACAGAGTCATGATTATAGAATAACATAATAAAAAACGCATATATATAAATATACAATAATAAATGCCAATATAAAAGCATACCACTAACTCATAAGATTTGTCACTTAAAATTACTTTAAAAAAGGTGTAATTTCATACCCTTCGTTCATCCCGACTGGGGTAAGAGTGTTGAGGGTCAGGATCCAGAATGATTCCCTCTTTATCAAATCCTGGTCCCTGTCCCCTCCCCTCTTATATGGGTATACAATTTCTATCCCTTTTATTCTTAGACTTGAGGGATCCCCATTGTGAAATTGCTTGAAGTGACGTGGTACACCGTTCTTTATATTTCTTATATGTTCCAAAGCGCGGATTTTTAGATTGCGTTTAGTTTTGCCCACATACGACTTCCCACATCCGCATGTTAGCAAGTAGACCACAAAAACTGAGTTGCAATTTACAAATTGCTTTATGCACATGTTATCTTTTATCTTATTACCTCTATCAATATGAGGACAGACCTTACATCATCCGCAGGGATAACATCCTTTTATATCCAACATATTCCTAGGGGTAATATTATCACTAGAATGTGTCAATTGGCTTTTAGCTACCATTGACTTGACTGTATTGGCCCTTTTAAAGACCACTTTCGATCTATCTTCAATATGTTGATTAAGTACTGGGTCTAATTTTAAAATATGCCAGTTCCTTTCCATTATACCCCTGATTTCACTCTGTCTATCACTATATTTGGTGATGAAGAGACAGTTTAGTTTTTCGTTATCTTCTCGGGGGGTCTTTTCTCTATATATGAGGGTTTCCTCTCTATCTGCTGATCTAGCTTTTTGACAGGCTGAATGTATCAGGCTTGATGGATACCCCCGTTCGCGGAATCTTGTCTTATATATTTCCGCTTGCTTATCAAAGGTTTCCAAACTTGTGCAATTCCGCCTTAAACGGAGGAATTGCGAAAATGGAATATTATTTTTCCAGGAATCTAGGTGACAGCTAGAATATTCTAGGTAACTATTGCTGTCTACCTCTTTAAAAAAAATTTGACGTCTCTATAGATGTTATCACTGTAAAATTTTCAACACTGAAATCCAAAAATTCAATCTTACTGTTTTGTATATTCGATGTAAATTTAAGATTGTAATCATTAAGGTTCAAATCCTCCATAAATTGTACAAATTCGGACTCTTCACCACCCCAGATGATTAATATATCGTCGATATATCGTTTAAACATTTTTATGCTATCATTCTGGGATATGAGGGGAGTCGATGTTTCCCAGTCCCCCATATATAGGTTTGCCAGGCTTGGGGCACAGATAGTCCCCATCGCCGTGCCCCAAACCTGGACAAACCACTCATCCGAAAACTCAAAATAGTTGTGGCTAAGCACAAACGCTAAACAGTCACAAATAAAGTCATTTTTTTCCTTTGATATATCGATATCGCCTTCAAGAACTTTCTTTATAACATCTATACCTTTTTTATGGGGTATTGAGGTATATAGCGATGCAACATCGATGGTTACCAGCTTAAAACCTGACTCCCATGTTACATCTTTCAGGATCTGCAACATGTGTGTCGAATCTCTCACATACGATTTTAAATTTGGGACGTATTTTTTTATGAACCTGTCAACATATTCAGAGATCCTCGATGTTAGGGACCCTATTCCGGCTATTATTGGCTGGCCGGGAGGTGCTTTAGGGTCTTTATGCACCTTTGGCAAGTGATAAAATGTTGCATAATAAGGTGCAATATTCAACAAGTATTTGTACTCTTCTCCCACTATAGTATGAGTATTAAGGCCCCTTTTGAGTATAACCTGTAACTCATCAATACATGTTTTTGTGGGATTACTCCCCAGTTTTTTATAGGAAATTCCATCGTTCAACAATCTATAAGCCTCATTAACATAGTATTCACGGTCCATCAGAACTATGCCTCCCCCTTTATCCGCACATTTAATTACAATGTTAGTGTCTGATGCTAAGTTTTTTAAAGCCTCAGATTCCCTTCTATTAAGATTTTTGGGGTAAGTGTGGCCATAGTTGGAATTATTCCTCTCAGGATTTTTTTCATACATTTTTTCGAAGTCGCGCTTCACCAGCTCCGAAAACATATCTATATGAGCTCCTTTAGACTCGACCAGATAGAAAGTGGACCTTGGTCTAAGTCCAGAGGAGTTTTGAGGTCTTTCCTGAGTCTGGGATTGGGAATTACTCTCCCAGTTTTTCATAGCGGCATCTGACTTTCTCAAGAAATGCCTTTTGATGGTAAGTTTCCTTACAAAAAGGTTTAAGTCGATATATAAATCAAACTTAGTTGGTTGCCTTGATGGCGCAAAAGAAAGTCCTTTTTTGAGGACACTTGTTTCTAAGGGGGTGAGGATTTTTTTGGAGAGATTAAAAATGCTATTGGTTTCACCCTCTAGCGCAGATGCCGCATCTTGGGCTCTCTCTCTATTCCTTCCTGATCCTCTCTTTCCCCTCTTTGTCTTTTTTGACCTACTGGGGTTTGGGTCACCTGGGGTATTGGTCTGTGGCCGTATTTCATGGGTTCTTGCCCTAAAAAATTTCTTTCAGAGTAAATTTCATCATTGGTGGACCTCAGTCTCTCAAAGCGGTTATTATGTACAAAACCTCTCCTATTTTGATTTGACTGAGGTTTACCCATTCTGCAAGGGGTCTTTTGTTGTTTAAAGGGGACTTTTACCCAAGTATCTCTAGAGCGCAGGTATATGTAACCAATATCTCTGAATTCTATTATCATGTAGTGTTCTAGATTGGTTACTAGCATTGCTCAGTGTGCTGAGGGAAAAAATGTCTTGTTTTACTTACCCAGTAATTAACCCCTCCCTCATGCACCTGGGTAATGTTACTGAACTAATTGAGCATCTACCACTATCTGTATGTATCTCTAGAGTCATGTCTATTTATACGAGTTTCCCGTCTCTCACTATACTGGGGTCTCACTACAGGATTTCTTTTAGGAGTTTTATATGAATTCTTTTGTATGGGCGCTATATTTTCTTATTTGCGGGCTATGTGCCAGGTCCTCACCTGGTCATTATCATAGTCCATTTTGTCCCTCATATATTTTCTCCTTTTAGTCTCGATAATTTTAGACTCGATCTTAGTTACTTTTTGATCTATTTCAAGTTTCTTTTTTTTAAAAGAATCACTGTCCTGTATTAGCTCAATTTCTGGTTTAAGAGTCTCTAATTCTCTTTCAGTCTCCAGGAGAATACGTTTCTTTTCCCCTATAAGAAGACGCATGAGCTCAAATGAACACCCGTCTAACATACGGTTCCACTCTGCCATAAATTTGGTATCATCAATGCCAGATGTGGGTATTTTGTTCATCCTGAGTCCACGTGGAACTCTTCCACAAGATAAATAATTGTCTAGACTTCTAATATCCCACCAACATTTGGTCTCTCTCACCAGAAGTTTCTCTAGGGATGATAAAGTATCGGGTCTATTCCCATTAATAATTATACCCTCTATTTTAGCAGAATCATCTGAAAAAATACGGTCACATTCTTGGGACCGCTGGGTCCTCAAATCACTATTTCTAAACATGTTAGAAACAGAAAATGAACAACAATCAAAAAATACAATTAAAATACACAAATAGTATAATGATACAAAGCTGCTAATATATCCAATGAATCCAAAAGAACCAAAGTACATACATACAGAAGGATATATAGCGCTATGTCAGGTGTTCTCAGTCCAGCACAAATAAGCCTATACCATAGGCCAATATAGCACAAAAGTCCCAATTTATTCGGACTGCTGCTCCCTCATATAGGATTCCTGGGATCCTCAGGAATAATAGGTGTCTGTAGAAAATAGAAGAACAGAGGGGCGCTCCATAGTGCGTAAAACAGTTTATTCACATAAAAGCACACAGCATAAAAGATAACCAGCAAGTAATTGCTCGTACCAATGGTTTCATCAGTGTGGGCTGGATACCACAGGGTTCAATATGTTTACCAAGCCAGGCAAAACTCCAACCTTTGTCCGGGGCAACCGACAGGAACTCACAGCCCACGCTGCTCTCCCCTCCAGGGGTTACACAGCGTGCCGGGAACCTAGTACGGGAACAGACAGGGGAAGGACAGCCTGAACTGCATACAGCGAGCATCTCCGTAGCCACGCCCCAACGCGTTTCGTGGAACACTTCATCAGAGGGCGTGGCCTACGGACGCTCGCTGTCAGAATAAGACAGACATGATGTCCAATAATATCGCTGTATTTTTTACAGGCACATATTGCAACCAATCGGAGCATACGCTCCACTTGTTGCTCCCACCAGCCGTCTTTGGCCAATGGTGCTAGAGAGATGATTACACTCCCATAATTCGGCCAATCATATCTCTAGCCATTCATCAAGTGCAGCATAGTGTCTCATCTACGTGCAGCCAAACAGCGCCATCTCATATACTGATGGATGGAGACAACCACCAATCATATCATTTTTACATAAAAAATGTACATACATATACACATCTATCCCGCACAATATATACCATGATTGCAAACTAATTACAGAGTTTTTTTAAAAAGAACTACTGTTAAAAATGCTGCTCAGATGAGATATAATGAATATTTTGCATGCTGTTTAGTATGTGATGTGATTGGCAGTCTCTTCTGTCCATCAGTAGATGAGATGGTGCCATTGGTTGCACGGAGATTGCTCAGACCAAATGTAATAAAGGTTCTGTGCATAAAGACGAGCCACTCAATACGTGATGTGATTGGTGGTTGTCTCCATCCATCAGTATATGAGATGGCGCTGTTTGGCTGCACGTAGATGAGACACTATGCTGCACTTGATGAATGGCTAGAGATATGATTGGCCGAATTATGGGAGTGTAATCATCTCTCTAGCACTATTGGCCAAAGACGGCTGGTGGGAGCAACAAGTGGAGCGTATGCTCCGATTGGTTGCAATATGTGCCTGTAAAAAATACAGCGATATTATTGGACATCATGTCTGTCTTATTCTGACAGCGAGCGTCCGTAGGCCACGCCCTCTGACGAAGTGTTCCACGAAACGCGTTGGGGCGTGGCTACGGAGACGCTCGCTGTATGCAGTCCAGGCTGTCCTTCCCCTGTCTGTTCCCGTACGAGGTTCCCGACAGCGGATGGGAACTAGTAGCGGTATCAATAACGCTGCTAGTTCACATCTTCCGAAGGGACCCTGCTGCTGATGGCATATCCGCTGCTGGGACCCCGCTGTGGCGCTACTGCTGCCAGGATCCCCCCGACGGCGAGCAGCAGGTGAGTCCTGGGGGGGGGGGGTTATAGTCTGTGGGAGCACCCACCGGAAAAATAGTAAATCGGTGCCCCTGCTAACAGGTGCTGCATGGCAATAAGTGGCAATATCCCCAACCTCACTGGTTGCCACAACTTCAGATTTATAGAGAGCGGGGGAGATACAGCAAAACTTCTAAATATAAAAAAGTTGCCTACAGCAACCAATCAGCTTCTAGATGTTATTTAATAAATATTTTTTTAATGAAATTATAGCTAGAAACTTATTGATTGCTTTGGGCAACTTCTAATCTTCCGTAGTGTGTGGAAATACATTGGAGAATGGCCACATCCACTGATGAATATGGTGTGGGGGTGGTTCAATACTCCACCTCAATAGCATGAGTCTATGTACTGTAGTCAACACTCCCCACCTCCTTCTTTTATGGCCCCTGAAACTTGGCAGAAACTTTATTATACTGTATATTGCCAGCAAAATTCTGCAGTAAAAGCTTTGTTTCCCTCCTGTATTTTTTTATTCAGTATATCTGGTGAGTGATCCATGTGTGCTGATATCATACTGTATGAAGTTTAGTGCTGGGAAAGAACAGCAGAAGGCAAAATATTCAACCAAAGATAAGAGAAAACATGGCAACTCTCTATATATTTGAGTACAGACTTTATATGAATAGTTTATTATTTATTTATTTATTAACCGTTTCTTATATAGCACATACATATTCCGCAACGCTTTACAGAGTATAGTGGAACATTCACATTAGTCCCTGCCCCAGTGGAGCTTACAATCTATATTCCTTAGCACATGTACAAGCGCACACAGAAATTCTAGTATTGCTGATTTAAAAAAGGTACACAGCATACAGTATAGAATCAAGTAGGAGAAGTATCATACTTAATTGCACTAATCATTGAACAGCCATACAGCACTGTAGAACTTCAAGAAAAAAGTGACAGACTTGTGCATATGCAAATACTTTTATAGAGGTATTTATTCAAGTCTTGCACATGAAGTCTAGATAGACTGACCTTTACGTTTGATGAATAATATTTAGTGAAATGTGATGTTATTTAGACAGATGAGTCATGCACAATAAAACACAGTTACTGTAAGAGACTGCATGTAGTGATTAAACATTTAACTGCATAAAGTATCATCAGCAAAGAGCCTGCTGGGAAAGGATGAGTAAAAGCATACTTTTTTTTACTGTATTATCTCATTGGAATCCTTGAATACTAGTCATATTGCTATCCTGAAATGTGAATACTCATTTAGTACTGCATTGTGACAGCATTAAGCTTCAGGTGAAGTCAGCAAAATCTATTTTTTTGTGGCCAACTGTTGATAAATATTGATTAGAGTGGCCCACATGGGTACAGGGGAAATCCCTGGTGGGCTCCACTGTCTGAGGCCACATCTCCTCGTTTTCTAATGTTAGGCTGTAGACAGTACATTAAAATGATACATTGTTAATGATGATTACATTATCAGTTTACCTGGTAGAGCAAGAACATGGATTAAAAGATTAAGCATTGGGCAGAGATAAAGTGCATAGATATAAAGTACTACCATCAAGCTCCCAACTGTCATTTTGAAAATACAGCCTGTAACATGGCAGTTTTTGACTGGCTGGTATTTAAGAAATTTTACAAAAGGTGTTACAAAATAATAAAATGTCCTGTAACAGTTATTGTTATGAGCTCAGGGGCGTAACTATAAATTTTGCTCCCCCCAGCCAAATTATTTTCTGGCGCCCCCCTCTCCATACTGCCGCTTATACATTATGCAACATATCATATATATATATATATATATATATATATATATATATATATATATATATATATATATATATATATATATATATATATAGTACTCTTTACCTAGAAGGGCGCCCACGATTTTGATCGTGGGCATTGTAAGGTAAAAAAAATCGCGTCGGTCGCATCGGATGCGACCAAAAAATCGCATGCGATGCGACCGACGCGATGACCGCGATTTACCATAGGGAACAATGTTAAATGTCCCAATTGACCCGATTTTCCTGTTCAATGTCCCAATTGACCCGATTTTCCATAGGGAACAATGTTAAATGGGCCACAGAGGCCAAATAGGCACCCTGAAGTGTGAAATGGGCCCCCCAATTGTTAACGCCACCCCACGATCAACGTCAACCCGAAGCGTGGCGAGCGCAGCGAGCCCGCGAGGGGCGGCGGTACGCGTCCTATGACCTTTTCATACCCCCACTATCCACGTCGGCGTGGAGTTGAGAATAGAAAGTGTGGCGAGCGCAGCGAGCCACCGAGCCCGAAGCGCGGCGAGCGCAGTGAGCCCCGTGAGGGGACGCGGACAGCTGTGAAGCCCGCGAGAGGACGCGTATACCTGTGAAGGTGTCCGCGTCCGCTCGCCACGCTTCGGGCTCGGTGGCTCGCTGCGCTCGCCACACTTTCTATTCTCAACTCCACGCCGATGTGGATAGTGGGGGTATGAAAAGGTCGTAGGACGCGTACCGCTGCGCTCGCCACGCTTCGGGTTGAAGTTGATCGTGGGGTGGCGTTAACAATTGGGGGGGCCATTTCACACTTCAGGGTGCCTATTTGGCCTCTGTGGGCCATTTAACATTGTTCCCTATGGAAAATCGGGTCAATTGGGACATTGAATAGGAAAATCGGGTCAATTGAGACATTTAACATTGTTCCCTATGGGAAATCGCGGTCATCGCGTCGGTCGCATCGCATGGGCGCCCTTCTAGGTAAAGAGTACCATATATATATATATATATATATATACATACACATATACATATACATACACATAAACAAGGTAGATTCGGCACTCCGCTGAGTACTTTAACAGGCAACCTGCCCTGGTGCCTTCCACTGACCAAAGGGCCCACAAACATGTAGTATGGCGAAGGCGGCACTCAAAGTCTTCTTAAATGCAAATCCATTGCTTTATTGCAAACACAAGGTTAAACACCTTATGTTTGCAATAAAGCAACATATTTGCATTCTCTGAGTGCCGCCTTTGCCATACTACATTATAAATATATAAATATATATATATACATATATATTTATATATATATATATTTTTTTTCTATCACTTCCAAACAAAGCAGCAGCCATCTTTGACAGTGGCAGCCAGCAGGGGCTGGCTGGGGGCACACACAGGCAAGTGGCCCCATTTTTTTTACACACAAATGAAATGTAAAATAGGCATCAAAAATGGTTAATATGAGTATGGAGCAGCAACAGGGGGAAAACAGCAACCCCTCCTCCCACACATGTACACACACATGCATATTTTTACACACACACACACACACACACACACACACACACACAGATAAAGAAAACAGCAGCCTCCCCCCACACATGTACACACACACACACACACACACACACATGCAGATAAACTTAAACAGACAATAAAGAAAACAGCAGCCTCCCTCCACACATGTGTACACACACACACACACACACACACATGCAGATAAACTTAAACAGACAATAAAGAAAACAGCAGCCTCCCCCCACACATGTACACACACACACACACACACACATGCAGATAAACTTAAACAGACACAGACAATAAAGAAAACAGCAGCCTCCCCCCACACATGTACACACACACACACAGATAAACTTAAACAGACACAGACAATAAAGAAAACAGCAGCCTCCCCCTCCTACATAAACACACACTCAGAGACACACACATTAAACAAAGAAAAGACGAGCAACCCCCCCTCCCCCATACACACATACACACACACACATGTATGCAACAGTTAAACATATATTTTTACATACACACACACATAATAAAAAACATCCATACTCCACCCCTGTCCCTTCTTCCCTCCAAAGCACTCACCCAGCCCAGGAGGGAGCAGGAAATAAGCTGCCCGTGAGGATTAGGAGGACTGAGGACGCAGAGAGGAAGTGGATGATGAATGGTGAGGTCGTGACACAGGAGGGGATTGGAGGAGGGGTCACCCGGGAGTGCACTGCAGCTGTAATAGCGTGCTGTGTCTCTGACTCTGTGTCGACTTCGAGTCTAACTGCTCACTGTAGGAGGGGGAGGGTTGTGAGGCTCCTGCGCGCCTGTGGAGCTGGCTCTCCCCGGGACCCGGAGCACTGCAGAGCAGCTTGTCAATGACAACTAAACAAACAGCGCAGGCGCCCACCGCAGACCCCGCTGGAGCTTGCGCCTCCAAGCAGTCGCGGGGGCTGCCACGCGGTGGCTACGCCACTGTATGAGCTACAGTATATTGTTTATATTGTTTAGAACTCATTTCTATAAAAATGTTATATACTGTATCTGTGCAGTACTGTATTTCAGTACCACAACCATTCAAATATTTAATTAAATTGTTGCTATAAGTATA
Organism: Crinia signifera; assembly: GCF_055691185.1. Classification (NCBI taxonomy): domain Eukaryota; kingdom Metazoa; phylum Chordata; class Amphibia; order Anura; family Myobatrachidae; genus Crinia; species Crinia signifera. The sequence continues at coordinate 89,012,948 of NC_139218.1, forward strand.
TGTGACTTTGTCATTTTTCCTGTTATATGCGAAGGCCCCGAGAACAGAGCAAGTAGAGCAATGCACAGAAAAAATTCAAACCAGTGAATTTTCATTTGCCTTCAGGAAATGTCAAATTTGCATCTTGACTGAATTCTGTGGGAGAATGTGTCTTTGGCTTCTTGTGTGTACAACATGAATTTAGATTCTTTTTCATTTTTTGTCGTTGTCCCAAAAAACAAGCAAATAGCAAGGACAACTTTCATATTCTTGAATTTAAAGACATATGTCACTGGTACGCTCTCTTCAATGCTGAAACACTGCCAAATAAACAGGTGAATTTACTGAAACAGCATGTCCAATAAATTATTCACACAACTGTATACCAGACATTTCTTTTACTGTAGACAAAGGGAATGTTCCCTTCTTGCAACTATACTCTCCCTGATGTCACAAAGCCCATGTCATAGATTGGAGTCTAAGTCCTATATACCATACCTGGTGCTGTCATAATCTTACTATGTGCGAGTCTCTGGGCCCACCGCTACATTCACCATGATATGATACCAGACAAACCACCTGACTGAATATCAGGGGCCATTTTGGATTTTCTTCATGTGATTCGATAAGTCAATCCCAGCATGGAGCATGACTACAGCAACCTATGAATATTTTCTGCAGTCTATTTAATATTTAACACATTGCCGGAGCAATGTCTTCCTTCAAGCATAGTTCCTGGTCCACACATCCCCATTACTTGATAGCCATACCTGCTGTTTATCTCTGGATATGCTCCACTGTGTTCCTATTACAGTTACAATTTACAGTTACAGTTCACTAAACCAATGTTTGTATTCATCTACATATACTGTATATCAGATGTGGCTGTTGCCATTTGCTGCCTGGGTCTCTATATTTATTTATTGCATATTATACTCTGCCTTCAGCCATTCTAAAGCTATCGCTGCATACCATTTACTAAGGATTTCCTAAACAGTGTATACTGCATATGGTGCTCTCATTAACACTTGTATTTTCTTTCTACCATAGGTTGGTGCTACAGGTGACTCCCCTACCCTGAACTCATTACTAAGGGATTTTCCTCTGGGTGGCGATACCCTGCCAAGCGAAAATGGGGCGGACGGGTAATGGTAAATAGGAAAATGCGGTAAAACCCCCGTTTTGATGACGATGACATCTTGCCTCTGTAAAACCAGTTTGTGCAGGTAGCTTGTATTGTGGGGGCCCAAATAAATAATTTAAGTGCGACAGTCCCTGTTACTTAAATAATTGTTTTGTAAATTACTTGGGTTATAGGGACCAAGTATAATTCCATCTTACAACTATTTTCTTTGCATTATGCGCTGTTTGGAAAATTGCCTCTTTTTTGTGGGGGCCAATATACAAACCAATCATTTCAGTCACAAGTGTGTCCTGTCACTGGAATTAATGTTTATTAAAGCTTTACATGTCCTGTTTACTATATACAACATAAGGGTGGGTGGGAGGGCCAGAGGACAAATCCATATTGCACTCTATTTCTTTACATTATGTGCTGTTTGGAGCATTTCTTTATAGTTTATTAAACTGCCAACCTTTCAGTACAAAAACAATATTTTTGTGACCTGTGAGGTGGGCTAAATAGTCTGGAGATGGGTTGAAATGAATGTAATTGAGGTCAATAATGTCAATGAACAAAAAACGCCAGAATTTGGTGTATTTAGCTTTTTTATGATAAAAAAAAATAATACAGATACAAAACCAGAACCAAAACAAACAAGGGTAGTTTTGGCAAAACCAAATACAGATCCAAAACTGGAGGGAGATTCAGATCCAAAACCAAAACAAGGAAGCTGGCGCACATCTCTAATGTATACACTTTAAGACAGAGATGCCTTCAGCTTGGACTAGCACTCTCACCTAACATAAAACAGCTACTTATTACAAGTGTACAAATGCCTTGGGACATTTGGGTTATACTGACCCATGGATTTTATTTATTTATTTATTCACAGTTATTTATATAGCACACACATATTCCGCAGTGCTTTACAGAGACTATTTGAACATTTACATCAGTCCTTGCCCTAGTGGAGCTGACAATCTATATTCCCTAATACATATACAAGCACACACAGACATTCTAGGGTTAATTTTGTGGGGAGCCAATCAACCTACCAGTATATTTTTGGATTTGTGGGAGGAAACCGGAGTACCTGGAGGAATCCCATGCAAGCATGGGGAGAATATACAAACTCCCCACTGTTAGGGCCATGGTGGGAATCAAACCCAAGACCACAGTGCTGTGAAGCAGTAATGCTAACCATTACACCATCCTTGCTGTCCATTGAGTCCCACACTCTTCCATTCAAGACCGCTAAGGGGGGTTAGCAGGTACAAATTGCTCAGGCTTGTATGAAGGGTCAGTCAGAGAGTAAGAGAAATGCCTTCTCCAAAGTGGCAACAAAACAAAACACACATAGTGCTTTTCAGTAAGGGCATATAATAAATATTTGCAGCATTTTCATAAGTATGTCATAAGTACAGTTTACACTCTTCATCCTGCTACCATTTTGGATTTACAACATGGAGAGCACTTAAAAGGGAGCACAGCAGATTCTATTCTTTATATATAGACAATATGACAATATGTTGCTAGAAACTACTTTTATACGATGAGGAAACTAATCTGATTTTGTAAGTACAAGAATTAACAGTAGAATTAGCCTATGATAGGATTACATTAAATTCTACTTCTGACCTTTATGTGAACTTTAGACTGTATATTAACCCACCAGGCCATAATCTTATTAAACCAATAAGTTTGTTGGCATTTCCTAAACATTACATTAGACCACAGGTTCTCAAACATGGACTTTAGGGCCCTCACAGAGCTCATGTTTCCCAGGTCCCCTGTAAATGTGCCAGTTGATGATACACAATGCACCTGCCGGGTAACCTTTAAAATGTGGCCTGTGTGGGGTCCTGATAAACACTGCATTAGACCCTTTTTAAAACATTTTTGACCCATTTCACTCATAATTATTAACAGAGGGCATCCAATGGTTTGAAGAAAAGAGACGTGAGTTTTTAGGTACCATAGTGGAGAGGTTTAATGTAGATCTTAGACTGAACCAAAGCACTATGATAATGAGTGCTGATTGTATACTAGTCTGCACTGCAGCTGTTTCCGATAGGGGGATTACCAAAACCCCTTCTAAACCAAAACAAGCAAAAAGACAAATTGGAACAGCGCTGTACTGAATAGTTATAATATGTATTACAATTATACAGTATTGTGGCCAACAATAAGACAGACAAGACTCACAAACATTTAATTTATGAGATTTTCTCCTAGATCCTACTCCACCAATATTTCAGTAAAGGTATTAGTGATTAGTAGATGCATGCATTTTTTATCGGATTATCCTCTGTTGCAACCAGTTAGTATAAGTATTTTGCAGATATCAGTGGCTTTTTGTCCCCACTTTTGTGCACATATTTTAGTGGTTTATACTTAAGTGAGTATCAGTAGTAACAGAAGGAATCCGGCTTCCAGTCTCCAGTGAAATTCTGGTGCAGACCTGTTTGCTGTCTTGTCAGAGACGATATCACTGGTTCTGTTCTATGTTCTATTTGCAGCCAAATGTATCTTCTAGGAATTTCTTCATCTTTTTTTACCTCAGCAGCTTCCTCAGGAGGTGTGTAGATCTTAGACTGGTCTAACTGGTCCTGCATTTGTTCTGGCATTCTGAGAGACAGAAAAGGTTCCATTTAAAAAGATACAACTTCCATTTGCAAGTAAGTACAGCTATATGCTACACTTATGTACAGTACCTCTGGACTTCTGGAACTTGGGGGGAGATCAGTCTGCTACTGGTATGAGTTTGTTCCTGTGCTACAGTTTTCACAATATTATAATGGCAAAAGAATTTAATTGACCCCTAAAATTTGTATTTACATAATCTCAAAAATTGTTTCAGTGCCAATATTATATGCCCATTAAGCGGTACATTTTTCAAACTCTATTGACTGGAAGACATAGCCAGTTAAATAGTTGCCAGATGTCCCTAACTTGGAGGGACTGTTCTAGGTTCACATTTGCCTACCTTAATGAAATCCACTCCATGAGATGCTCAGGTGAGCTGTGATGGGGACAGGGACAGTCTAATTTCACTGTTTCACCTTTGGCAGGACTGCAGTTTCATTGTATTTATCTTCCCAGAGTTGGAAAGTAGGCTTTAACATTTTGTCCTTGGACATGATATGGACTATACTGATGAGAGGACCATCTTATCCTATCCGTCTAACTGCTGCTATACAGCTTGAGTACTATTCAACTTCATTACGTGCAAACTATCAACAGGTAGTACTGTATTTTGCGGATTTTCTTCTGTGAAATCAGGTGAGATCAATTTTGACTAGCTAAATAGTTGACCTCACCTGTAAATGATTACTGAGGTCTTCAAAACATAGGGGGAGTGGGGACATTTAATAGGATGAAAGATTCAGAAAGTGAGAGATCCGGTAAGAAATCTCCAGTTTTTTTAAAGTGGCAATCATTTACACTGCATAACCAGCTTAATTTTGCAGTGTAACTGATTGCCACTTTAAAAAAACTGGAGAATTCTTACCAAATCACTCACTTGCTGAATCTCTCATCCTACTAAGTTTCACCCACAATCTTTTTTTGGCTACTTGAGGACAAGAGTTGAGAAACTAAACTTGTTTTGCCTAGAAATGAGCAGTTCATTTTTGACTGAAATTTTAATTCTCATGTTCTGTATAGCAATTAAGGTGATGGATTCAGATCCAAACGTGTGCAAAAGTCAGCAAAAATTTACCCTAATTTACCCAATTCAAATGCATCATAAAATAAAAGTTTGGCCAAGTGCAATTTATTTTTGTTGAACAATGAATGTTACATGGCTAATGTGTTTGGGGTACAGTTGAAGAACTATATTCTGTTTGACTGTTACTATCTTGGGTCACAAAATTCATAACACAGCCAAAGATTGTATATTTGAAACAATGTTCATAATAAAATGGATTTCAGGTTCCAAAAACCTTAATTAGTAAACGGTTTAAATGAGTAAGACTTTATGGTACTCTTTACCTAGATGGGCGCCCGTCGTGGTGATCGCGGGTACATTTATGTCTGGCCGCGACGCGACCGACGCGATGCCCGCGATTTCCCATTGAAACCCATGTTAAGCATGGAAATCGCGTCGGTCGCGTCGCGGCCGGCCATAAATGTACCCGCGATGCCCGCGACGCGATGCTCCCGATTTGCCATAGGAATCAATGTTAAAAGGCCCGATGGACACGATTTTACTGTTAAATGCCTCAATGGACCCGATTTGGCCATAGGAATCAATGTTAAATGGGCCACAGAGCCCAAATAAGCACAATTAACCCTTAAATGTCCCCCCAAATTTTTAACGCCACCCCACGATCCACGCCAACCCGAAGCGTGGCGAGCACAGCGAGCCCGCGAGGGGCGGCGGTACGCGTCCTCCGACCTTTTCATGCCCTACTATCCAATAGGGCATGGAGTTGAGAATAGAATAGTGTGGCGAGCGCAGCGAGCCACCGAGCCCGAAGCGTGGCGAGCGCAGCGAGCCCCGCGAGGGGACGCGGATACCTTCACAGTTATACGCGTCCCCTCGCGGGCTTCACAGGTGTCCGTGGCGACGCAGACACCTGTGAAGCCCGCGAGGGGACGCGTATAACTGTGAAGGTATCCGCGTCCCCTCGCGGGGCTCGCTGCGCTCGCCACGCTTCGGGCTCGGTGGCTCGCTGCGCTCGCCACACTATTCTATTCTCACTCCACGCCCTAGTGGATAGTAGGGCATGAAAAGGTCGGAGGACGCGTACCGCCGCCCCTCGCGGGCTCGCTGCGCTCGCCACGCTTCGGGTTGGCGTGGATCGTGGGGTGGCGTTAAAAATTTGGGGGGACATTTAAGGGTTAATTGTGCCTATTTGGGCTCTGTAGCCCATTTAACATTGATTCCTATGGCCAAATCGCGGGCATTGAGGCATTTTACATGAAAATCGCGCTCAATCAGCCTTTTTAACATTGTTCCCTATGGGAAAATCGCGGTCATCGCGGGTAGCAGATTTTTATGTACCCGCGATTTACCCGCGATGACCGCGATTTTTACCCCCGACGCCCGCGATTTCAATCGCTGGCGCCCATCTAGGTAAAGAGTACCGACTTTATTAAGGTAATTTTGTCACCATCGGTAAGCTTATGTAATCTGCACTCCTAGTCTTTAGACCAGGTGTTAAGAAAATATTTGGCAAACATGTTTGGCACAAAAACCTCATAAAAAAAATACTGAGCAATTAGTGTTGATTTCAACGTTTTCTTGGCTTTCGTTATCTGAATAGCAAAGTTTTCCACGTGCTCATAAAAAATTTATGTGTTACTAACTGGTTTTGGTATACTCATAATAAACCTGATTTTCTACAACTGAAGAGAATAATGCTAGCCAATGTACAGGGCCAGCGCCACCACTAGGCAGCTTTAGGCATTTGCCTAGGGCACCGGCCACTGGAGGGCAGCAGTTCACCCCCCCCCCCCCAACCTCCGGATGGAGGTGAGTGGAGGTGCAGAGACTGGAGCTGGCAGGAGCGGGCAGGGGGGTCTGTGTGACACGGGGGTACCTGCGGCGGTGTCTCTGCAAGCCACGGTCAGAGGGGTCCCTTCGGCGCTGTGTATTAAGATGGTGGGGTCCCTGCAGTGACTTGGAAATAACTAGCGCTATCCGCCGGGCTGCGGCGCGGCAAGTGCTGCTGGGTTTGAAAACACTGGTCGCACGCTGATTGGCTGAGATTCAGCCAATCGACGTGTGGCCAGTGTTTTTAAAATCAGAAGCGCTTCCCACGCAACAACCCGGCAGACAGCGCTATTTATTTCCAAGTCACCAACTAACTTCAGTCCATGGGATCCCCAGCACTCACCCGGCACAGAATCCTCCGCTCTCACTTGGCGGCACCCGGCCCCATCCAACTCAGCGGGAGGCAGCACAGGCGCGGCTGAAGGGAAGACCAGGCCGCAGGCTCCAACCAGGCTGCAGAGGTGCCGGAGCTAAGGACGGGCTCATGCGACCAGACGCAGGACCAGGTAAGACATACCTCAGACCCCCACAACACCATGACCCTCCCCCCGCAGGACCCTCCCACCCCCCGGTGGGCACTGGGGCGCCCCCAGCCCCCCTTGCCTTGCACTGGCCAAGCCAATGTATGTAACTTAGATAGATGCTGCCTGCTGCCCATGTATTTCCTCACTATCATGTGAGGGGATGTGTATGCTTACACATTCCCTCGCATGCGTCAGCACAGGTGAAAAATCATTTGATGGTCTGACTTTTCTCCTGGCCGGATATGGCCAAATTCGGGGAGGGCGCTGACGTCATATGATGTCAGCCTCCTGCCCCAACACTGTGTGTGTGCAGGGGAATGGCCAGCGTTTTTAGGAGAACACCCATAAAATGCTGGATGTTGCCCTACTCCAGCCTCAAGCGCAATGGAATATGCTACGCTATATAATAAACTGATAATAAATAAAATAAATACATGAGTACAGTATGCTGTACTATTCAGCACTGCCGATCTCATGGGAAACATCTATCACATATTACATATATGATCACATACATAGTAACATACATGGGGCGAGATTCTATATAGCAGAGATGCGGTAAAAACCCCGTTTTCGGGGTTTCTACCGCATCTCTATATGCTATATTGTGCCTCCGCAGTGTCAGCGCTGCGGAGGGAATCGCCAGCAAAAGCTGGCGAATCCCTGCAGAAGCCTATGGGCTTCTTACCGCAGCGCTGTTTGAGGGATCCGTCACGGATCCCTCCCAGCGTGCCCTGCGGCCGGCGCCGGGGTCTGCGCATGCGCAGATGGACTCCCGGGTCACAGACCCGGAAGTCCAGCACCGGCACCGCATCGCAAGGGACAGCTCTTACCGCAAGAGCTGTCCCTTGCGTTAATAACGGCATATGTTACAGCATATGCCGTTATTAAAAATGCGATGTCCGGCGAAGGGGGGCTGCGGATGTTATAACATCCCGCCCATGGTGAGTTTGGAAAATAAACATTAATCCATCAAGATTAACCTATATCTGAACAACTGCAGTGTAATGACCCGTTATAAGCCAAAGTTCCCATGACCCCATGACCGAAAATGGCTCTCCATTATAATTAATGATGATTATAACCGTGGATACTATTTGATATAGAAAAAAATTGTCTAATCCATATTTGATTGGGGACAGTTTAGCCTACCAGAAACCTACATACTTACGGACTATTGACCTGAGTAACCTTGCAGAAAGTTTGGCAGATGCTCACACCTCTACTGGATGATACCATTACTTTTTCCTGATGGGCCTTCATCTTCCAGTCTAACACTGTAGGTGCAGGTTGCGCTTACACTATAGAAGAGACATAGGGGGTTATTCTTATTCATTCGGTCCTCCGTTGTTGCACGACTGTGCATGCGCAGGCACGTTTCTGCGCATGTGCAGACACGGGTGCGTGCCCCATAGACGGCGTGCACGGGGGGGGCGGCGGATAAGGGCGGGGGCGCCGGGCTGCTCCATTACCATATGAGAGCACACAGCGTTCCATGTGCGTTCACGAGAACGCTGGGCAATCTCATGGTAATGAGGCAGTGACGCAGGTGCTGGGGGATGGCAGCTGACATCACCGGATGTCAGCTGCCTGCCCATATCGGAACCAGCGTGCACGCATATGGAAGTGACTTGACAGTCACTTTTATATGCGTGTACCTTCCATAACTTTCGATGGTGGGAGGTTACCCGAGGTGTACGAATGGATGTTTATGCTAAACATCCATTTGCAGCCTATGCGGACGAACCCGCACTGCGAAGGGGGGGCGGGTGGGCACACATTCGGCGGGGTGGAGTTTGTTGGATTTGCAAGGCTGTGAATTCGCAGCCTTGCAAATCAACCAGAATAACCCCCAACATGCTGAATTTTTGAAACTGAAAGATGTAAAACTTTACATTTCCCTACAGTGTATCTTTATCAGAGGCAGTTACTAAATCCAAGAGGTTGTGCAGGGCAGTGTATAGTAGTTTGCAAATCACTAACAAAATGACTTTAATATTTCTCCAATACTCCAATAATTAAATAGTAACTAATTTACATAGTTTTTCTGTTCTACTGATATTGAATAATTACTTTATTCCACAACCACAATAACCTTTACTGCTCTGACTAACCTTCTTCTCGAAAGTCATTTTCATTTTAATTTGATTGGATACAGAAATATAACTCTGAATTTAAGCAATGTGCACAAATCCAAAGTTTCTTTGTAGGGAAAACACAATTACGCTTAAATGCACATAGAACTGCAGTCTTTCTCTGCCAAACACGTAGCAGGGAAATAAAGGAACCAAATGTTCCTCAATAGGAGTTGAGGTAGAGATAATAGGTTTACTCTGCCGGAATCTAGACTTATATAAATAGCAGATAGAAAAGTAATGAAGCTGGAGGAAAATACTTGTTGTCAGCAATGGGCATGCATTTGTATTGCACAATTATATCTACTGTTATAAAATATGCCACTGAATGCAGTGTTAAAGCAGTCAAAATACTGCTGGTAAGGAGATGATTTTATTATACATAGGAGCCTCGGGTACTATATTACTCCTCTTTACTTAGGGCTCATTTTGGGGCAGAACCGAGACAACCTTGGAAAACTTTGACTGAAAGATAGATAGGTGCAATTTACTAAAAAGGATTGGTACCTCACATCATTAGGCCTCTAAAGGTGCCCATACACTGCCTGCGACGTCTCGCAGCAGTGTACGGACACCCGACAGAGTGCGAGCCGCCGGGACCTTCTTCCCACCCGCCTCGTCGCCTGGAGGAACGGGTGGTCGGACGGCCTGCCGGGTCCGATACACGCGGGACCACGCATCGGACCCGACGGCATGTCAGGAAGAGGCAATTTGGTCCGATTTAACAGGCCAATTGGTTGCAATCGTCCGAAATCGGACCAAATCGCCTCGATGTATGGGGGCCTTGAGACTTTCAGCCTAATGCAAAAATTTGCATTGCTATGGGGATGGAGCTTGTTATATTAGCCCCCCTTCCTCACTAAAACCAATGTAGAGTTGAATCATCCTGTTGGGGAGTTGAATCATCCTGTTGGGGAAAGGGCAGTTTCTGGATACTCAGATACTCAGACACCTCCTCTGTGTGTGCCAGTGATCTGCTGGCCATTTAAACTGTAGAGTTGCTTATCTAATTGATGAACATGAAAGAGTTGATTACTTTTCGGTATGTGCATAAAATGATTTCTCACTTTGGGGGAAATTTACTAAGATGGGAGTTCAGAGTCTATTTCTCATTTCTTTAGCACCGAATCTAGATGACAATAGATGGTATCTGATTGGTTGCCCATAGCAAATTCCCATGTGAAATAAAACACATATCTTACTAAATTTCCCCCATTATCTCTTGATTTTTTGAATTTATATTAGTAGCATCTAATTTTGTATAATATAAATACAAATATTTTGTACATGATAAATGTTTTCGATCAAATGTTTTTTTAACTTCCCCTATAAATGTATAATTATTACAATAACAACACAAGTAGCGCCTACCAACTATGGCAAGGCATGCTGGGATGTGTAGTTTCACAACAGCTGGAGGGCCATACGTTGGACATGCCTGCTCTAAATGCACACAAAACTATACTATATGCACCCCTATCTTAGTCAGCCATTAATGAAACTGGCATTAATAGAGTTACAATACCCTAATGTGGGGTTATGTGTCACAATCCTGCCTAAATACTGTATATCTGGCCTGTCATGTCTGCTCTTCAGTTCTGTGTATTCCAGCCTGCTATTATGTTTCCTAATGCCCCGTACACACGGGGTAGATATATTGCTGAGCAATATATTGCTGAGTGTCTCTCCTGTTCATCAGCGACCAGAGATGGTCGCTGATAATCAGGAGACTCTGCCGGGGAAGAGGCAGGGAAATAGCTGATCGCAGGAGCAAACTCCTGCGACCAGCGACCATCAGGGGCTGCACACGGGAGCGCGCACCCGGCGATTCATCGCCGACAGCACACACAAATTACTGGCAATATGGTCGCTCAGCGACCATATTCCCAGCGATATGTGCTGAAATTGCACCCGTGTGTACGCACCATAAGAGACTGTGCATTGCTACTAATCGGCACCTGCAGTACGCTTAGCTGTGTGAAATCTAGGCCGTTATTCAGACCTGATTGCAGTACAAATTTGTTCTCAAATTGGGCAAAACCATGTGCACTACAGGTGGGGCAGATGTAACATGTATAGATAGAGTTAGATTTGGGTGAGTTATTTTGTTTCTGTGCAAGGTAAATACTGGCTTCATTATTTTAACACTGCAATTTAGATTTCAGTTTCAACACACCCCACCCAAATTAACCTATCTCTGCACATGTTACATCTGCCCCACCTGCAGTGCCCATGGTTTTGCCCAATTTGAGAACTAATTTGTACTGCGATCAGATCTGAATAAGGGCCCTAGTGCACCTATGTTTGCCAGTATCACATGGCCTCTCCCAGCTAATCCACTGCATCTTGCTTCCAGGATATTGGCCAGCCAGTCCTCCTTCTACCTGCAGGTATAAGAATGCTGGGAAAACTCCTGCACCGTCAGTGCTTCAATTGTCAATCCTCCTGTTGGTTGTCTCTGTCTCCAGACCAAATGCTACTATCAGCTCCAGCACAGCCTGACTTCTAGTAGTGCTACTGCATACCTCCCAACTGTCACGATTACAGCGGGACAGTCCCGATTTTCGGGTCCTGTCCCGCTGTGCCACCCGCGGCAGGCAATGTCCCACTGTGGGGGGTGGCAGTTGGGAGAACCCCCAATCTAATAGAATATTCTCGTATGAAAATGAGGTTGCGGCTAATTAGCATAAGCCGTGCTCTCATTTGCATACGCCCGTCCCCTTTTCGGTTCCTATTTCATCAGCACAGAAGTTGGGGGGTATGCTACTGCATCCACTCCCGCTGCTGCTTCCAGGCAGCTTAACCCCTGCTGTTCCAGTCAGCTTCCACTCGTATTGCAACCAGGCAGCTTCCACTCCAGCTGTCTCCAGTCAGTGTCCTGTCTATACTACTACTACTACTGTCATCATCTGTGTACTTTCCTCCTGTGCCTATGTTATGGTATTCTGGTGAGCTGCTACTACTTACATGCAGTCATTTTTTTCTCTGCTATCCTATCAATGGTCCATTCTCAGTACCACAGTTCCAATATCGATAGTTCTTCCAACATCGATACCACAGTTCTTCAGCATCTACTCTTCAGTTCCACAGGTTCAGCATTGTTCTCAATTCTCAGTTACAATGTCTTCACAGTATTCTTCAGCATTGTTTTCCAAGCCACAGTTACAAAGTCTTCACAGTACTTAAGCTTCACTTTCTGTCTCAGTTTACAAGTCTTCCAGTGTTCCTCATCACTGTATTCCTACCATAGTCTGCAAGTCCTCAGTCTACCCCATGCTACTGTATCTTTAATTCATAGTTGCCATCCTTCAATATCTAGTTAGTCTGATCACTGTCCTTGTTCATAATCCTCTGCTGTTGCACTACAGACTTCAATCATATACTTTTCATGTGTGGCAATCCACTCTGAGTGCCCCTGTGCCCTCAAAAAGGCTTAATGGCAGCCAATGCTGCTATTAGGAAAGACTGCAGCTTCATAGACACTGCAGGGATGTGAGGGGTTAACAGACCCAGCTCACATCCACGTGCAGAGAACCTGACATTCCCCTGATTGGCTGCCCTGGAGTGTGTGAAGACAGGAAGCTGAGAGGTCAGGGGTCAGCCAGCAGAACGGGACAGAGAAAACTTGCTGCAGTGGAGAGAAGGCAGAGATTGTGCACAGAGAGAGAGAGGACACTTGGCAGCCTAAAGACCTGCAGAGAGGGCAGAGGTCAGCCCAGTGTGAGAAGAAGCAGCAGCAGCCATCACAGAAGGGGCCTGATTCGAGACCAGCAGGAGCTGGCAGCAGCAGCAGCTGAAACAGGTATTTCAATCCTCCTGTCTGCACCCTTGACACCCCAGTCCCCCTTGGACACTGTTGGCCTGACCTGTACCTGGCTAGTCTATGCCGCCCAGCAGTCGGCCACACTGCCACACAGTACCCTCACAGTGGTGTGAGGTGTAAAACTCTGCATATGCCCGGCTACTTTGCAGCCCCATTATTCCAGCCAAAGGGAACTAGCCACCGATGCCATCAGCCACTGGCGGAGCCAGTGACCCCATCGCCAGGGTGTTGTTGCACCCAACCTCACCCCTTACAGTTGTTCCTCACCAACCTAGCAGGGAGTTGCCCTAGGTAACGGGAACCCGCCTGTACCCCTTTGAAGGGGATTGTTCATTTGTTCTGTACTATTCATAGTAGTGTGCACACTGTTAGGGCCTAATTCAGAGTGAGGATTTGTGCGTTGTGGGACCGTTATTGCCCTCAGGAACTCTGTATGGTGTCTGAGACTGCAGTTACAGGGTGTGCAGCGCCACCCAGTGGACAATCTGATTTATAGTAGTACAGGTGTAGTTAAGCATTTTAGTGTCATATTATTGTCTTTAATATTTCTCTCTTTAATAGTATTTTCTTTAAATGTCTTTGTCTTGGTTATTGATGTTTGCATATGTGTAGGAGTATATCACAGCGACTAGTGCAATTGTTTTTCTTCAATAAATATTTGTCGCTGTTTCCCGAAGTAGCGTTGTCTTTTGTGGGTCCCTTGGGTTGTGCCGTTCCCTGCCACAGGTTCTCCAGCAGAAGCCGCGAAGAATCCAGAAGCCGCCGCCGTCACCAGCTCCAGATTAAGGTACGCCATCTTGCACCACACCGTACAGGGGCACTGTCACACTTGGCGTCTACGAACAGGATTGCACAAGACCCCTGTGAACGGCAAGATGTGGCGATCGCAGTACATAGAACCGCTGGAGATGCGAAGAACCGCCACTCCACCAGCCCAAGCCAATCAGAACTCGATTGGGGCAATCATCGAAGCGATGACTGAAATGACCAGGATGATCCGTGAGATGCGTCAGGAATGGGCGGAGGATGAAAAGGAAAGACAGCGACGTGAAGGTGGCAGAAGGCATAGATGCCAACAGAATCACCAATGGAGGTCGGAACGACTACACCGTGACCGAGCCAATGTATGCCCACAGACTGTGAGAAGGCACGGGAAAAGAGGTCCACCGGCAGTGTTCCAGAACGCGTCAAGAGCATCCGGTGTAACTCAGATTACCGATAGGCCGCGAACCGGCCCAAGAAGGATCACAGGTCGTGTCCTGTGGTTTGATGTGCCACGCGGATATGGATACATTAGACGTGCAGACAACGGGCGTAGCGTCTATGTCCATTACACCGCCATACAGAACGAACACCCCCAGAATTGCTTCCGGAGCCTTAGCGATGGTGAAACCGTCGAATTTGAATTAACAAGCGGGAAGAAAGGCACCAAGGCCGCAAAAGTGACTGGGCCGAATGGAACGCCGGTGCTACGCAATAGACATGCCCCGGAACAACAGTGGCACTACCCGCACCGTAAAGAGCCTCCACCCTACCACCAATATAGCGGAAGCAGAGTTGAACCGAGAGAGGTCAAGCAGGAGAACGAAAGGGTCAACACCAACCCTCCTCGACCAGGACAGATGCCCCGCCCACCAGAACCTGACATCACGAGGTCAAGCAAGAAACCGGTAGTGCGGAGTGAGGCAGTCCATCAGAACTGGCAAGAAGCGACCAGGCCTCAACTTCCGGAACCGACGCGGAAGTATGTGCCCAGGATGGACGATGCCGATTACCGGGTGGCGAATCTAAGGCCGAGAAATGTCGGAATGGTAGACCAGCAGAGAAGCCCAGAGATTGAGGTTCACATGGCTGTGACACAGACAGTGGAGCCGTCAGAAGCAGAACCAGTGGTGCCACTGCCTGAATCCAAGGCCAAAGTAGAAGCACCAGAGAGAGAAGACAAGGCCAAGATCTGTTTCATCGGTGGGAAGCCGGTAACAAGTGGTGAATATACGACCATCTCAGGAGAGGAATTCGCCCTCAGAATCCTGCAGGCGATACAGAGGTCGAAGAGGCAAGTTCGAGAGGTGAGACATGCCTAAAGATGCGTACATCGTGAGAGTGGGCGCCATCCATTGACAGCCTTGGAGAAGCTGGACCGCAGAGGGATGGAGGTCCTGTGGCGGAGGGATGGTTGGCACGGGGAGCCCACATTGGATATCAGGTGATAGGGAGGCAGTAATTTGTATTTGTGGTGAATGTATGTGTACTCACCTGTTTTCTTTCTCACCGTTAAATGTCTTGTCATGGACATTGAGAGGTTTTTGGCAGGAACCTACTGACCCAGGTTAAGTTGCCTGCGGACAGGCAAATTTCCAGCAGGGAGGTATGTGGCAATCCACTCTGAGTGCCCCTGTGCCCTCAAAAAGGCTTAATGGCAGCCAATGCTGCTATTAGGAAAGACTGCAGCTTCATAGACACTGCAGGGATGTGAGGGGTTAACAGACCCAGCTCACATCCACGTGCAGAGAACCTGACATTCCCCTGATTGGCTGCCCTGGAGTGTGTGAAGACAGGAAGCTGAGAGGTCAGGGGTCAGCCAGCAGAACGGGACAGAGAAAACTTGCTGCAGTGGAGAGAAGGCAGAGATTGTGCACAGAGAGAGAGAGGACACTTGGCAGCCTAAAGACCTGCAGAGAGGGCAGAGGTCAGCCCAGTGTGAGAAGAAGCAGCAGCCATCACAGAAGGGGCCTGATTCGAGACCAGCAGGAGCTGGCAGCAGCAGCAGCTGAAACAGGTATTTCAATCCTCCTGTCTGCACCCTTGACACCCCAGTCCCCCTTGGACACTGTTGGCCTGACCTGTACCTGGCTAGTCTATGCCGCCCAGCATTCGGCCACACTGCCACACAGTACCCTCACAGTGGTGTGAGGTGTAAAACTCTGCATATGCCCGGCTACTTTGCAGCCCCATTATCCCAGCCAAAGGGAACTAGCCACCGATGCCATCAGCCACTGGCGGAGCCAGTGACCCCATCGCCAGGGTGTTGTTGCACCCAACCTCACCCCTTACAGTTGTTCCTCACCAACCTCGCAGGGAGTTGCCCTAGGTAACGGGAACCCACCTGTACCCCTTTGAAGGGGATTGTTCATTTGTTCTGTACTATTCATAGTAGTGTGCACACTGTTAGGGCCTAATTCAGAGTGAGGATTTGTGCGTCGTGGGACCGTTATTGCCCTCAGGAACTCTGTATGGTGTCTGAGACTGCAGTTACAGGGTGTGCAGCGCCACCCAGTGGACAATCTGATTTATAGTAGTACAGGTGTAGTTAAGCATTTTAGTGTCATATTATTGTCTTTAATATTTCTCTCTTTAATAGTATTTTCTTTAAATGTCTTTGTCTTGGTTATTGATGTTTGCATATGTGTAGGAGTATATCACAGCGACTAGTGCAATTGTTTTTCTTCAATAAATATTTGTCGCTGTTTCCCGAAGTAGCGTTGTCTTTTGTGGGTCCCTTGGGTTGTGCCGTTCCCTGCCACAGGTTCTCCAGCAGAAGCCGCGAAGAATCCAGAAGCCGCCGCCGTCACCAGCTCCAGATTAAGGTACGCCATCTTGCACCACACCGTACAGGGGCACTGTCACACATGTTCTATTTGCAATTGTTATTATTGAACTGTATTGTGAGAATCTTTCATTAAATATTCAAAACCTATTCAGCTCTCATCAGTTTTCATCCAGAATTCTCCCAATTCCTCTCACATGAAAAGGTATTACATACAGCCACCAATCTTTCACCACACTCCAATCACCATTTCCTCAGCTCCTCCTCTCACTTCCACAAAACCCGCCAAGCGTGACATTATGAACACAAACACACCGTATGTTGATAAATCCACTCACCAGGTTTGCCAGATCATCACTTTAATAAGTGCACATAGGAATTACACAGGTTCTTGACTGGTATGAACTCAACCATACCAGCTATCATTACATCCAGTGAGCAGTCAAGATCCTGGGTAATTCATTAAAGGGATGATCTGGCAACCCTGCTACTCATCTATATAGGAGACTTACAACTAAGCAAGGCTTAACTCTGCAGTGGACACAGCAGCCACACTGTACTGTGCCCAATCACAGAGCAACAGGCTCCTACATAGCACTATACAGAGTCAGACTATTCACCTTCTGGTCGGCTGCTGTGCGGTTGTTAGGGCCACCAGGGGGTACTCCATATCCCCTATAGGTAATAACACTGTCTGTTACAACAAGAATTTAACCTGTGCTTAGACTGTGGACTGCAATACAATCACCATCCTACTACAAATTATCTCTTGCACTTACCAATTGTGCTATCAGAGAATTCATTCCGTTAGAAGATCCACCATATATATATATATATATATATATATATATATATATATATATATATAGAAAGAAATTGGAGAAAAAGCGCAGATATGGGCAAAGTGTAAAACAAATTTTACTAAAAGTGCAGGCTCACATACATCATAGATAACAGCAAACAGCTTGCCACAGTGATATCCAACACGATGCACCAACAACTTGAATAGCCGGGACCAGCCTTTTCGCCGCCACCAGGGCCTCCGTGGTCAGGAACTCCAAAAGCATAGCGTTGTCAGTTTAGGTCCCGCCCAACCGGTTTCGTCATCTGTTATCTATGATGTTTCTCCAATTTCTTTCTACATGTGATTGGGACAATTAAAGCTAAGGTCTGGCTTTATTTGGAGAGAGCTGCACTACATTCTGACCCAAGGACGCACTCCTATTTTCTGAAGCTTGTGGCTGTGCGCGGTCTGGATCTACATTTTGTATATATATATATATATATATATATATATATATATATATATATATATATATATATATATATATATATATATTAGGGCTGAGTGAAAAAACTGAAATTGAGAAATTCAAAATCGGCTAGTGTGGGAAAGTTGTGACTTGACCTGAATAAGAAACGTGCAACAGCTTTTTGATCTGAGTCAACATCTTCTGTTCTGGCAAGAGGCCTGAAGTTTCACATTTTTGGTGAAAATTACAAAAACTGTTAAGATGCTCCGATCTAGTTAAAATTATGTCAGGATGTCTTAGAGTGGTTTATTTATATACTTTAGCTTAGTAAAAGAGAGTACAAGATTGTCCTAGTGAAAAGTGACTGACTTTGGCGGGAGAAAAAATCTCTGATAAATGACCCATTTTCATGGTTTCAATTGTGAATATGGTGTATTCTCCGGAACATGTTTTTTTTTTTGAGAGAGAGAGAGGGGGGAGAGGATGCTCTGTAATTGATGTGATCAAGAAAATAAGCTTGGTGAAAAAAAACAGGGTAAATCCCTGCATCCCCTATGCTGGAAACATGAAAGATCGTGCAAAGGCGGCAGATGAACGTCTCTGCAGGCGGCAGTGTCAGAAGGTACAGAAGTGTCCAGCATCGGTTCACCTATGCTTTGTGACACTGCCACCTGCAGAGATATCCAGTTAATAAGGGAAAGGAGCAACAGGTTTTCTTACCCATTGTACAGCTTTTGCGTGTTGGCTTCTCATTGTCAATTACGGTCACCATCCCCATCAAAGAGATTCTGGAAGTTGTCATATACCAGATGGCCTAACCACCTGTGTCAGCATTCCATAAATTTACATGAATGAGAGACCGGTGTTATCCTATGGGAAGGGAAAGTGGAGATACCCAGATCACAGTAACAATCATCCTGGTGAAGTGATAAGATAGTACTAAAGTGGAAGGTGGTAACGGACCAACCAATAAGTGCCTAACTATGAAATGAAGGCACCTAACGATCAAATAACAGTTAGGAGCTTACTGGCTGCTGCATTAATACCTTCCACTACATCACAAGTATAACATTTTACCAGGCTATAAACATCTGCCCAATATGCAATAAAACTAAAAACATGAACATATGGTAACCCCACTGTATATATCCAAGTGGTAGAGTGGGTTATAATAATTAGTACGTGTATACTTGTTGTCTGTGATGCAATGGTCTCAGGAAAAGTCATCATGTTATAAATTTATCACCAGGCCAATGCAAAATTATGTTCAAATAAATATACAATTTATATGAAAAAAAAATCTCAACAATCAAATAATGCAAAGCACAATTACAGACAAGTACGCAATTATAAACATTCCGTAAACACTCATTTTAAAATAAGCTAGTGATCTGGAACAAATGACAAATTACATACAGTATGTACAGTACCGTTGAAAATGGGGGTTTATACAATTGTACTATAAATATGTTAGGATATTCACACCTTGGAAATTCAACTAAACTACAAATCAGTATTTATTGTATGTTTCAAGCATTTCTCCTGCCTTGTTATAAATTGGAAACATAACTGATTTGCCCTAGTTTTTTTTTTTTTTTTCACTTTTAGATTTTTATTGAATCAATAAACATTTCGATTACATTTTTGGTATAAAGTTTGTTAAAGAGAGAAGGGGAAGGGTGGGTACAGATTGCAGGGAGAGAAGGGGGTTTAGGGAGGGGGGGTACCTCATCAATACATCATTTGTAAATATAAGGCAGATGTACGAATTACCGAAACAGCAATTAAAATTTCTTTCATATCTTATTGAGTATATAACTAAAACTCAAACTAAAGGAAGAGGTCCACCGTTCTATGGTTTGCCCAGGGTAGCCACTTCCTGGCCGTATGGGACCACGGGGTTGAGTGAAAGTGAGATCCCGCCATTTCAAATTCGAAATGCGATTGGACAGCCCTTTCAATATCTTTGACCTGGGGAATAATAGGTGTTTTCCAGTTACGGGCTAGAAGTCTCTTAGTGGAGGCTAATATATGTCCAATAACATAGTTAACGGGAGTAGGAGCCGCATCCGGAAGTAGGTGAAATAGTGCTACTTTAGGTTGTGGGGCTATCTCCCAACCCAAAATGTTTGAAATTAGTTGGAATATTTGTTTCCATAACTCAGATATTTTAGGGCATGTCCAAAACACATGGTAGATTGAGCCTATTTCACCACATTGACGCCAACAGAGGTTGGATGTTGTAGAAAATATTTTATGAAGCAAAGATGGAGTCATGTACAACCTGTGGGTAAGTTTATAGAGTTGTTCTACATGGGATATGCACTTCGAGATCTTGAAGCAGCTCTGGTATATTGGTTGACATTCTTCTTCTGAGAGGGTTGATCCTATGTCTATTTCCCATTTTGTTAATGAGGTGTGTTTCAGAAATTGCTGTGGGGTGACTTAGAAGGCATACCATCTAGATATTGCGCCTTTATTATTAGTTTTCCGAAGAAGATCTACTATGGGTCTGGGTAGTGGCATTAAGTCCTTACGGGGGGGTGGAAACACTATAAAGCCAGTGGCGTATTTGTAGATATTTATAAAATTCCTTCCATGACAGGGCGTATTTAGATTGTATCTGAGAAAATGACATTAGTTTACCAGGGTCCGAGAGATCCCCCAGATTTATAATATTGTGTGATGTCCATGTGTCGAGAGACAGGTTGGGAATCACACATGACAGTCCTGTCATGGACAGATTTAAGGATGGGAGGGAGACCTCCGGGTCCGGGATGTCAGGATAAGCCAGGATTTGCATACCGCTTGGATTACTGTTGATATTTGTGTGAAAGGTTTGATTTGCCCTAGTTTAAGACTAGCAGTAGCTAGTAGCAGGGACATCCTTTTCCAGAGTCATGTATTGTAGCTACAAATTGAGTATTACTTTTAGAATAAGTGTTATTGAAGCGTTATTTCAGTTTAGGTCAATGAAGGTAAAAACAATGTATTCATTCAAAACATTCAAAAACAATCACGACTGCCGGTAAAATGGCCAATACTTCCAGATGGCATCAGAGGCTATTCAAGTTCTCCAGTATGAAAACAATTATGTTGCCTGCTGCTATTCTGCTACCGTTTCTAATTTTGCTAACATTTTGTAAGGGAAATGTGAATAAATGCCGGAAATGAAACAAAATGATATCATTGTTATCTGTTTACAAGAGTGAATGTTCTGGCAAGAGTGAAATCTTTTTTTATCCTTTCTTGTTGTTTTTTTGTCTCTTTATTTTCAGTGTAATGAAGTCAGAAATTAGTAAGGCATTGTATGTTACTATTTGCATATACGCTATCCCTGTGTATTATTTCACTGTTTAATTAGGTTTATGTTTATTTCTATCTACAGACATAAAAGCCAAATGTAGCTTGTAACTCCAAAATAGGCCATACACTATAAGTTTCAACATTTAAGGCGATTTTATGTACAATGAATGGTTGGGGAGCTGCTCGTGCATTATGGAGGTTATTCTGGTTCACTCCTGGCAAATTCCTTTAAAAAACCATGTGCTCTGCAGGGGGGCAGATGTAAAATGTGCAGAGATAATTAGATTTGGGTGATTTATTTTGTTTCTGTGCAGGGAAAATTCTGATTGCTTTATTTTTACATTGCAATATAGATCTCACTTTGAAGTAAAACCCCACCCAAATCTAACTCTCTCGGCACAAGTAACACCCCACCTGCATTGCAAATGGTTTTGTCCATCTAAGAAGGAATTTGCCAGAAGGAGTCAACCCTCTATGTGCTCTCTAGTCATTCCTAGTCCCCATCAGTGGCTCTTTTTTCTTGGGCCACTACCATTGATTTTACCCAGTGGCTTCTTGATGTCCCAGTCCAACACTCTCCCTAATGTATTTGTTCTTGCCTCCACTGCTGGCCAGGAACCCCCTCCCCAGCACACTTCAGTAATAATAGCAGGGTAAAGGACATAACATGCTTGTGCTCATGGTGCCACAACATTTTGCTAATTAACATACAGTAATTGCTGTGTGCAGTATCGCCTGCACAGCTTCTAGTTAGCATCACCACTTCCCTTAGATAGATGATGGATAGAGAGATCTTAAAAAACATTGATGGATAGATTTATACAGGCATGGTACGTACAGTATGTATAATGGCTTCATTGTGTCAATGTATAGTAAGAATATATTATCATACATCTTTTCTTTTCTTTAGGTGAGAATTCCCCATGAAACAAATACAATTTTCATAAAAGCCGACTACGGTGGGATGATTTGGAATGCAACTTTCTACTCAAGGCAACAAGCAAAATTGAAGCACAGCAACAGAAACCCAAGACAGGTAATTATTGATTATTAATTACTGGTAATATCTTCATTTATACATTGAAAGTTTAAAAATATATGTTTAGCCAATCAATGTCCGACCCCCAGCTAGCCAGCAGGCCAGCCAGCCAGCCACCGCCAGTAGTCTCTCTAGTCTATGACAGCTTTTAGTGTCCCTCTCTCCCTGCCCATTAGCACAGCATAGGGCTCTGTTTCGAACAACCAGGTCTACATCGCCCCTCTAAATCCATTCCCCAACGGACCCCAGCAGCAGATCAAGAGGTAGATCGTAATCCATATGGGTTTTGCTTCCAGCAAGAAAAAGAAGGAACAGTACATGCTGTGTCCAGTATAGCCTACACAGCTACTATCTAGACTGACCCCTACCCTTAAATAGATAGATGATGGATAGAGAGATCCTAAGAAATAGATAGATTGATTTATACGGGCAAGGTATGTATGTATGTAAGTAAGTATGTATGTATGTATGTATAGTGGGTTTTTGTGTGTCAATGTATACCTAGAACATATTATTACACCACTTTTATTTTTTATAGGTGAGTATTCCCCATGAAACAAATGAAAGTATCATAATAGCTGACTACTGTGGGATGATCCAGAATGTAACTTTCTACTCAAGGCAACAAACATAGATGAAGTACAGCAACAGGAACCCCAAGATCAAAGATTCTTTATTACTGTAAATATCTTCTTTTATACATTGACAGTTTTCTAAAAAATATGCCTATACAATTAATTCAATGCCCCCCCCCCCTAGCCAGTCAGCCACCCACAGCCAGTAGTATCTCTAGTCTGTCATAGCCTTAAGCATGCCTCTCCCCCTACCGACTAATACAACATAGTGCTCTGTTTCGAATCACCCCATGTACATCACCCCTCTGCATCCCTTCCCCACTGGCCCCCAGCAGCAGAGCAAGAGGTGGGCAAGGGTGTGTCATGAAAGTGACTTATTTGTTTCCAGGCTTGTTTGTACCCATGCTGCTGCTACAGCAGCATCACATTCCTGGCTCATTGAACACATGTGAGGATTCATGACTCTGACTCCAGCACAATTTACATAATCAAGGTGTACACAGGTAGAACCAGGTGAACTTTCTTCCTGGTTCTGCTTTAATTACTGATGCAGTCAGCAGCCAATTATCAGTCACTCAGGGGGTTATAAGCAGGCCTCCCTGGCACCACCAGTGTCATGAACAATTTATTACTTCCTGTGTGTGTTCCAGAGAGTTCTCCCAAGGCTCCAGGCTACTTACAAAAGCACCTACTTGGACTCTGCTGCTATAGCTCCTGGTTACTGTTCTGCTGGAAGATTGACTTCTGCAGTTCTATACCTTTGCTACCATCTACTAGTCTCTGTGCTCAGTCTGGGATACTGCAGAGCAGTCCAATAACCAATTGCCAGCGGTATCCAGCCCGATAACCAGTCACCATCGGTACACAGTCCAATACTTATTAACATTGGTGCACAGCCCGATTCCTATTACCATTGGTGCACAGTCCGATACTCATGCTACCCCCAGTCCATCAGGCCCGAATAGGGAAACCCTGACAGAGGGTCGCAACCTGCCAGTTGGTTGCAGTGAAGTCCATAGGCCCTTGAGGGGCTTTCTGGTGAACACCACCAACAGGCTTAGACTCCGCACCCTTGTCAGAGTATTCACCAATGTCTCATTCGCTCATGATGGAGATATAGATCAGTTTTGTGCACTGGCTCATCTGTATCACAACAATATTGAGTCATGTTCTCTAGCTTACAAGAGTTACAAGCTAGTAGGAAGGGGAGACAGGCAGATTACATGAGGTGCAAGCGAGTGGGAGGTGGCTTGATGGCAGGATGTAAGCAGGCCGAGATGATCAAGGCATGTTGCAGGGGTCAGAGGACAAGCCTCATAACTAAGTTATGCAGCGGAAGGGTATGCTTTGATGAATAGATGAGTTTTCAGTGCCTGTTTGAAGCTTTGCAAAGTCAGTGAGAGTCTAATGGAGCGAGGGAGTGTGTTCCACTGAAGGGGTGCAGCATGGGCAAAGGGAGAGATGATGGTGGTGTTAACAGTGATAGAGAAATTAGTAGGAGATGTAATTCTAGGTGGGGGAAAGATATTGAGTTCAGTTTTGTCCATGTTGAGCTTCAGAGAGCGCTCAGACATCCAGGAGGAAATGGTGGAGAGGCAGATGGAAACTTGAGAGAGAACAGGGGGGGGGGGGGGGGGCAGATCAGAAGAGGAGAGATAGATTTGTGTGTCATCAGCATAGAGCTGGTATTGGAGGCAAATGGAGTCAATGAGGGCACCCATGGAAGAGGTGTACAGGGAGAACAAAAGGGGGCCAAGGACAGAACCCTAAGAGACACTGACAGAAAAGGATGGAAGGTGGTGAGGTGGAGCCAGAGGCAGACACTGAGAAGGAATGTTAGTGAGGTAAGAGGTAAACTATTCAAGGACAGTGCCATATAGGTCAATGTTTTGGTTTCTGCAGAGGAGGAGAGGGTTTTCCACAGTGTCAAAGGCAGCAGAGAGGTCCAGAAGGATAAGGAGAGAGAAGTGGCCACTGGATTTGGCTGACAGCAGGTCATTGGTGACTTTCACCAGGGCGGTCTCAGTGGACTAGAGTGGGCGAAAGCAAGATTGGATGGGATCGAGGATGGCGTGGTAGAGAGGTAGCTGGTGAGACATCTGTAAACAGCCATTCAAGTAGCTTAGAAACAAATGGGAGAAGAGAGATCGGGTGGTAGTTCATGAGAGATAAAGGGTCCAGGTTCGTTTTTTAAGAATAGGTGAGATTAGAGCATGTTTAAATGGAGAGGGGAAAATACCAGTAGAAAGAGATAAGTTAAAGAGGTGAGCAAGGTGGGAACAGCCAGTGAGGGAGAGGGAATGGAAGAGACGGGAGGGAGTCCAAGGACCAGGTAAAGGGGGAGAGAATGAAATGAGGGAGTGGACTTCCTCATCTGTAGTGGGGCTGAAGGAGGACAGAGTTGGGTAGTTGGAGGGGGAGGATGATCGGGGTGGGTGGGCAGCAGAGGGTGGATAGGAGGAGATATCATGTAAAATTATCTCAATTTTAGAGAGGAAGAACAAGGCAAAGTCAGTGGCAGTGAGGGATGATGGGATGAGGGGGGGTGGAGGGCGAAGGAGAGGGTTCAAAGTTTCAAAGCGACGGCGAGGACTGGGGGACTGAGAAGAGATGATTTGTAAAAAGAGTGAATTTAAAAAAGATTGTTTGGCAAGGGATAAAGCAGCACTCTAGGAGGAGAGAATAAACTTGAAATGGGGGAAGACTGCCTGGAGAGTGAGGCGTTTGGCACAGCGAGCGCATTTTTGTAAAAGCTGTGTAAGTTTGTTGTGCCAGGGATGGGGTTAGAGTATTGGAGGGGGACGGTATAGAGGAGGACCACAAAGTCGAGAGCAGAGGTATGAGAAGAGTTATAGAAAAAGGCAGTCTGGTTGGGGCAGCTCATGGTTGAAAGAAGAGAGGAAAGTCTCCAAAGAGGAGAGGATAGCATGGTCAAGAGACCTAAGATTGCGTCTGGTGACGGTGGGCCTGGGCAATGAGGGGGGAGGGGAGGATGAGAGGGTGAAAGAAAGCAGATTGTGGTCAGAGAGTGGGAAGGAAAAATTAGAGAAATCGGAGAGATTACAATTGTGGGTGAAGATGAGGTCAAGGGAGTGTCCGAGATTATGAGTGGGGGTGGAGCTCATTTGAGACAGTCCAAAGGAGGTGGAAAGGGCAAGAAGATTAGCGGAGGCAGCATTGTTGATGTCAATATCGCGATGGTAAAATCGCTGATGATGATAGAGGGGAGGTCAGAGGCAAGAAAGCGTGGAAGCCATGCAGCAAAGTTATCAAAGAAAGGAGAGCAGTGGCCGGGGGGTGGTACATCCCAGCCACAAGGAGGTGGATCGGTAGAAGAGGCATAAAGTGTGTACCTCAAAGGTGGAGAATGAGAGGGAGTGTCATGAACCCCGGTTCCCGCACTGCTCGCATGCGCCCCTTACCGGCACGCTGGGGTAGTGTCCTCCGTAGGTCAGCTGCCGGCACAGTCGGCAATCCCTGGCGTGATGTCTTTTGCTTCCAAGTCACCCCTGCGTCACTGTAAGCTCCAGGTGTATTCCCTGATCAAGTTGCGGGTCACATGATCCAGGTAAAACTCCATCTACTTCCTGGTCTGTGTGCTGCTGCTGCGGCTAATTCCATCACCTGCGTCTGATTCCCTAATCACCTGGAGGGATAAATACCCAGCTCACAGTCTCCTCCTTGTCTTGAACAACTCGTCAGTTTACCTGTGAGTTCTCCAGCGTTAAGCTCCTGTCAAGACTCCCCACGTGCGCTCCAGAGGTCCGGTTTTCCTGAGTCCGCTGTCACCTGTGTTACTCTCAGCGTCCTGGTCATACTACTCCTGCCAGAAGTCTCCACGTGTTTCCATCTGCCGTGTGATCCTGTCTTCTCGTGCAGCCCAGGTTACTTGCTCAGTGTCCGGTTATCCGTGGGTTCCGTGCCCGTCTCCTCTCGGCTCTCAGGCCGCTCCAGTGATCCCCAGTATCGGCTCCCTAGCCGCCCCAGTGATTCCAGCGATCCCCAGTGATCTCAAGTACCGGCTCCTTAGCCGCTCCAGCGATCCCCAGTGATCTCAAGTACCGGCTCCTTAGCCGCTCCAGCGATCCCCAGTGATCTCAAGTACCGGCTCCTTAGCCGCTCCAGCGATCCCCAGTGATCTCAAGTATCGGCTCCCTAGCCGCTCCGGTATTTCTCATTGTCTCCAGTGTCCCCCTGTATTACCTTCACGTCATCCCCGGCTTCCAGGCCGCATCCCACTACTCTCAAGAACCCTCCGTGTTGCTGTATAGCATTCAGTGCCATCGATCACCATCGATGGTTTTCGTACCCCATTAAAGACTCTTGTTATCCAAACTCTGCCAAAGTCACAGGGGAACCTGGGCAGAGGGCCGCGACCTGGTCGGCAGTTGCAGCTAAGTCCATATCCCCTTGCGGGGGTCCCTGGTGAATACCACTGTCGGCTTAGACCCCGCGCCTCTACCTTAGGTCTCAGCCAATCCTCTGTGTCCCCGGCAGTTCAGCTCTCTCCTGTCTCCGTGCATGAGCTCCAGCTATCTCAAGCCTCCTCGCTTCCAGTTCCCTGCGCCCTCCACTGGCGCACCCAGGTCAGTGCCGGGAACACAGACAGTCCAGGCCGTGACAGATTGTTCAAGACCGATGGACTCGGCACGCGACCATAGTATGGGGCCAGCGGCGCTTCAAGATGTCACCTCGCGTATAGAGACGCAAGAAGCGACGCAGCAGCAGGTGATTACATACCTCCAGGATGTGTCCACTCGTCTGGATTCTCTCCAGCAATCCCTCCGGCCACCTCCGCCGCCAGTATCTAATCCGCCTGCCACTCATGCTTCATCATATTTCCCTCGTCTTCAGCTGCCTACTCCTAATAAATATGATGGCAATCCCAAGGCCTGTAGAGGCTTTCTAAACCAATGTGACATTCACTTTGAACTTTTACCACAGAACTTTCCGACTGCCAGAACCAAGATAGCATATATTGTCTCCTTGCTGTCAGGTTCTGCCCTAGATTGGATATCACCCCTCTGGGAAAGATCTGATCCAATTCTCACCGATTATGAGAGATTCGTCTCTACCTTCCGACGGATATTCGATGAGCCAGGAAGACCTGTGTCAGCCTCTACAGAAATTCTCCGTATCAAACAGGGCTCTCGTTCCATGGGTCAATTCGTGGTTCAGTTTCAGACCCTTGCCTCCGAGCTCAAATGGAACAATGAGGCGCTAACAGCCGCCTTCTGGTTGGGCGTCTCAGAGCGCATCAAAGACGAACTTGCCACCCGAGATCTCCCCGAGCAGCTGGAAGATTTAATCTCCTTGTGTGTCAAAATAGACCTGCGCTTAAGAGAGCGAGGTTTAGAAAAATTAAAGAAAGTAGTTCCCCGAGTCCCGCCTCCGTCTCAGCACCGTCCTGCGACAACCTTCACAGAAGAACCTATGCAAATAGGTAGATCTAGGTTATCTACAGATGAACGGTCCAGGAGACAAAGAGAAAAATTATGTATCTACTGTGCCGCCCCCGGTCACTTCATTGGGTCCTGTCCCGAGCGTCCGGGAAACGCCAAGCCCTAACCTGCAATGGGGGAGTCAGGTTAGGTTGTCTCAGTAAAGCTCCTCCCACCAATGACTTAATTCTACCTGTTGCCCTTGTGTCCCCTGTGGGTACCCTGAAAGTCTCAGCCCTGGCAGACTCCGGGGCTGCAGGGAACTTTATCTCAGCCGAGCTGGTAAAGAAGTGCAAAATCCCAATCCTGCCTCTTCCCCAGCCTCACTACCTCACAGCGGTGGATGGAAGCAGGATCCGCGGAAGTGACATTGTGTATCGGACAGTCCCTGTCTCATTCCACGTAGGGGTACTTCATCAAGAATGTATGGACTTCCTGGTCATTCCTAAATCTTCTTATGATCTTGTGTTAGGATTACCATGGCTACAACTCCACAACCCCCGTATCGATTGGAGATCTCTCCAAATTGTGGAATGGAGCGATTATTGCCAGAAACATTGCTTGACTGAAGTAACTCCAGTCCGATCTTCCACAGTCAAAAGCCTTCCAGGTCTTCCATCAGCATATCATTCTTTCAGTGATGTCTTCAGTGAACAAGCCGCTGATGTTCTGCCTCCACACCGCCGATGGGATTGTCCCATCGATCTCCTCCCTGGGAAGTCCCCTCCTAAGGGGCGTACCTACCCCCTGTCAATCCCTGAGACCAAAGCGATGTCTGAATACATTCAAGAAAATCTCCAGAAAGGGTTCATCCGACCCTCTACCTCCCCTGCTGGTGCAGGATTCTTTTTCGTGAAAAAAAAAGATGGAGGGTTACGCCCATGCATAGATTATAGAGGCCTCAATGAGATAACCATCAAGAACAGTTATCCTCTTCCCTTGATCACTGAACTATTTGATCGTATCAAAGGGGCAAAAATTTTTACCAAGCTTGACCTCAGAGGGGCGTATAACCTAATCAGAATTCGCCAAGGCGACGAATGGAAGACTGCCTTCAACACTAGAGATGGGCATTATGAGTATCTAGTGATGCCCTTCGGTCTCAGTAATGCACCTGCCGTCTTTCAAGAATTCGTCAATGAAATTTTTAGAGATGCCCTATACAAATATCTCGTTGTATATCTCGATGATATTTTGATTTTTTCTTTAGATCTCCAGTCCCATCGGTCTCAAGTCAAAGAAGTGCTGTCCCGTTTACGTGCTAACAAATTGTACGGTAAACTCTCCAAGTGCACATTCGAAGTTCCCCAGATACCCTTCCTAGGGTATATCGTATCCGGCTCAGAGTTGCGAATGGATCCCGCAAAACTTGAAGCCATCGATAGTTGGTCCCAACCAACCACTCTCAAAGCAGTCCAGCGTTTTATTGGCTTTGCCAACTACTACAGAAAATTTGTCAAAGGATTCTCCACCCTCATCGCCCCCATCACAGCCCTCACCCAAAAAGGTGCCAATCCAGCTGTCTGGTCCGAAGAAGCCTTGTCCGCATTCCACCTGCTAAAACAAGCCTTTATTTCTGCCCCCATTCTCCGGCAGCCAGATACAGACAAAACTTTCCTCCTGGAAGTCGACGCCTCTAATGTGGGTGTTGGGGCTGTGCTCTCTCAAGTCACAGACGATGGCAAACAGCACCCCTGTGGGTTTTTCACCCGGAAATTCCTCCCTGCCGAGAAAAACTATTCCATTGGCGATCAGGAGTTGTTGGCAATTAAACTTGCACTAGAAGAATGGCGATATCTGTTAGAAGGGGCCAAGTTTCCCGTGTCCATCTTCACAGATCACAAGAACTTACTGTACGTCCAGACCGCCCAGTGCCTTAATTCCCGCCAAGCTCGCTGGTCCTTATTCTTCTCACGATTTAATTTTAAAATTTTCTATCGTCCTGGGTCCCAGAATGTAAAAGCCGATGCACTGTCCCGCTCTATGGAAGATGACACAGTGCTACAAGAACAACGTCCCATCATCAGTCCTACAGCTTTTGCGGCCACCCATGTGTCACCTGTGCCACCTCGAGGAAAGATGCTAGTTTCACCTGAGCTCCAGCCCAAAATCTTGTCTTGGGCTCATGCCTCGCCCTTCTCCGGTCACCCAGGTGTTCACAAAACCCTGGAAATTCTTCGCCGGTCATATTGGTGGCCTCACATGAAAAAGGATGTCCAGGATTTCGTGGCCTCATGTCCTATCTGTGCCCAACATAAAGTCCATCGTCAGTCCCCTGCAGGTACTCTCCTTCCATTGCCCATTCCCACGCGTCCCTGGACGCACATTTCCATGGACTTTATTTCTGAACTCCCAAAGTCTCAAGAATGTAATACCATCTGGGTGGTGGTAGACCGGTTCTCCAAAATGGCACATTTCATTCCATTGACTGGCCTGCCCTCTGCTCCCAAGCTCGCCCAGATCTTCATCCAACACATCTTTCGAACTCATGGACTCCCCACAGATATTGTCTCCGATCGTGGAGTGCAATTTGTAGCCCGTTTTTGGAGAGCTCTCTGTTCTGCCCTGAAAGTGAAATTGAACTTTTCCACAGCGTACCATCCGCAGTCTAATGGGCAAACAGAGAGGGTTAACCAAGACCTAGAAGCATTTCTGCGCCTGTATGTGTCCTCGTCACAAGACAACTGGGTCAACTGGCTGCCCTGGGCTGAATTTGCCCACAACTTCAGATACCACACAGCTACTGGCTACTCTCCTTTCTACGTAGTCTACGGTCATCACCCTCGACCACCGATCTTTGAGCCCTTACCAGTTTTGGAAGTGCCTGCCGCATCTTCCACCCTCAAACATTTTTCGCAAGTTTGGAAAAATGTACATGTTTCTCTCAAGAAAGCCTCAAAGAGATACAAGTTCTTTGCTGACCGTAAAAGAAGAGCAGTTCCTCAGTTAAAGCCTGGCGACAAAGTATGGCTTTCCACTCGAAATCTCCGCCTCCGAGTCCCGTCCATGAAGTTCGCCCCCCGATTCATTGGGCCATTCCCTGTGATCCAAAGGATCAATCCCGTAGCTTATAAGCTGAAGCTACCACCATACCTGAAGATCCCAAATTCCTTCCACATATCCTTACTGCGACCTCTTGTTCTCAACCGGTTCCAAAGTACTACTCCTGAGCTCCCCAGAGTTTATACCCATCGAGGGGTTGAATTCGAGGTCGATAAGGTGGTGGATTCTCGCAAAAGATATGGAAATATCCAATACCTCATCGATTGGAAGGGCTATGGCCCGGAAGAAAGAAGCTGGATCAATGCTGCAGATGTGCATGCTCCCCGTTTGATTGCAGCTTTTCATAAAGACAATCCAAGTAAGCCCAAAGGGTGTTCGGTGCCCACCCTTAAAGGGGGGGGTACTGTCATGAACCCCGGTTCCCGCACTGCTCGCATGCGCCCCTTACCGGCACGCTGGGGTAGTGTCCTCCGTAGGTCAGCTGCCGGCACAGTCGGCAATCCCTGGCGTGATGTCTTTTGCTTCCAAGTCACCCCTGCGTCACTGTAAGCTCCAGGTGTATTCCCTGATCAAGTTGCGGGTCACATGATCCAGGTAAAACTCCATCTACTTCCTGGTCTGTGTGCTGCTGCTGCGGCTAATTCCATCACCTGCGTCTGATTCCCTAATCACCTGGAGGGATAAATACCCAGCTCACAGTCTCCTCCTTGTCTTGAACAACTCGTCAGTTTACCTGTGAGTTCTCCAGCGTTAAGCTCCTGTCAAGACTCCCCACGTGCTCCAGAGGTCCGGTTTTCCTGAGTCCGCTGTCACCTGTGTTACTCTCAGCGTCCTGGTCATACTACTCCTGCCAGAAGTCTCCACGTGTTTCCATCTGCCGTGTGATCCTGTCTTCTCGTGCAGCCCAGGTTACTTGCTCAGTGTCCGGTTATCCGTGGGTTCCGTGCCCGTCTCCTCTCGGCTCTCAGGCCGCTCCAGTGATCCCCAGTATCGGCTCCCTAGCCGCCCCAGTGATTCCAGCGATCCCCAGTGATCTCAAGTACCGGCTCCTTAGCCGCTCCAGCGATCCCCAGTGATCTCAAGTACCGGCTCCTTAGCCGCTCCAGCGATCCCCAGTGATCTCAAGTACCGGCTCCTTAGCCGCTCCAGCGATCCCCAGTGATCTCAAGTATCGGCTCCCTAGCCGCTCCGGTATTTCTCATTGTCTCCAGTGTCCCCCTGTATTACCTTCACGTCATCCCCGGCTTCCAGGCCGCATCCCACTACTCTCAAGAACCCTCCGTGTTGCTGTATAGCATTCAGTGCCATCGATCACCATCGATGGTTTTCGTACCCCATTAAAGACTCTTGTTATCCAAACTCTGCCAAAGTCACAGGGGAACCTGGGCAGAGGGCCGCGACCTGGTCGGCAGTTGCAGCTAAGTCCATATCCCCTTGCGGGGGTCCCTGGTGAATACCACTGTCGGCTTAGACCCCGCGCCTCTACCTTAGGTCTCAGCCAATCCTCTGTGTCCCCGGCAGTTCAGCTCTCTCCTGTCTCCGTGCATGAGCTCCAGCTATCTCAAGCCTCCTCGCTTCCAGTTCCCTGCGCCCTCCACTGGCGCACCCAGGTCAGTGCCGGGAACACAGACAGTCCAGGCCGTGACAGGGAGGGCTCAAGAGGGATGACGTGGAAGTTGGGGCGAGGGATGACGTGGAAGTTGCAGATGGGGGAGAGGAGGATCTCCACCCTGGTGGCCAACAGGTCTGAGTGGGTGAAGGAGAGTCCTCCATAGGAGAGGGCAGCAGGGGAGGTAGTGTCAGAGGAGGACAGCCAGTTTCAGTGATGGCGAGAAGGTTAAAAAATGGGGTATGAAGAGGTTGTGGATAGTTGGAAACTTGTTGCAAATTGATCTAGCATTCCAGAGAGCACAGAAAAAAGGAACGGAAGGGACAGTGAGATAGCGATTAGGTTGTCTGGGTTGTGGGTGTGTGTGAGTGGTGTGGAAATTGAGAGGGGGTGATACCTGACAGTGAAGACTGGTACGGGACAGGAACGAGGAGCCATATTTCAGTATAGAAGTAGTTCAGAGGAGCTTTTTGTCAGTAATAAGTAAATTAAAAGAAATAAAACAGCTACATTTAGTCTTTTCCAGTGGTTACGAAACTGTGTGTCGTGGCACGCTGGAGTGCCTTGGGCTCTGCAGGGTTGCCTTGGGTTGGTGGTCCAGGACCAATTAAAGTTAATTATGGTCAATGCAAAAAGGCAAATTCAGCACTTTCTGAACTTCAATTCAGAACTTCAGTTTCTGTCATTCATAGTGACAACAGGGAATGGGGGAGTGACAGTGGGGAGAGTGACTGCGGGGGATGGGGGAGTGACAGTGGGGTATGGGGGAGTGACAGTGGGGTGAGTGACAGCATGGATAGTGACAGTGGGGGGAGTGATGGTGGGGACATAGGGCTGAATCATTACTTACTTTTGTAGCCTCTCAAGACTCCAGCGGCATTGGCAGCAAGAGAAGGGAGTAAAGCCACAGATCTGATCATGAAAACAGCCGGCCCAGGCTGCAGTCGCAGGAGGAAAAAGGGGAGCCAGGCCTCCCACCGGGGTCCAGAGAAACAGCCGCCGCAGCATGATCATGAAGAGAGCTGGCCACAGTTGCTGGAGGTGGGAGAGAACCCCAGCACCAGCTTGCTCTTGGCAGCCAGGTCCTGAGCTAGCTCGGACTGCCATTAGTGGGTCCATCAGCCTCTGACCCAGCTGCATGTGAGTCACACGGTGTGAAAGCCCCGCCCCCCGCTGCTGACAGTTTTAAACTGTCAGCTGGAAACAAAGCTCTCACAGCCTCTCACACCATCAATTATAAAAAATTTAAAATACAAGTAATATATGTATAACACAGTATACAGTATGTACGTCTTAAGATGCTTCTGACTATGCATTGGCAATACACATGCTAAATTTAGTCTTTACCTTACCTACAACAGGTACAAAGTATACAGATCATTGCAGCTGTATATGCATGTCTTTGCTGGACTATATCAAATTCAAATTTTTCATACATAGTACAATATGTAGTGAAATGCTTATACAACTGTCCTACTTTACGTTAGACAAAGTAGATCGGCTGAGGAAGAGTGTAGAGAGAGATTTTGTGGGGTATGTCTAGAAAGGAAGGAAAGAAAAAGAAAAGTCCTGGTACTAGGAGGTCTGGTTGAGGGCTCTAATGGCCTGCGGGAAGAAGCTCCTTCTCATTCGCTCTGTGTTTGCCTTCAATGAGCAGTAGCGTCTCCCTAATCGCAATAGGGAGAAGAGTCCATTGTTGGGATGGCTGGGGTCCTTCATTATCTTTAAGGCTTTGGTCCAGCATCGCTTGCTGTATATAGTGTCCAAATCTAGAAGCTCGATACGGATGGTACACTCTGCCGATGGCACAACCCTCTGGAGAGCTTGTCTGTCCTTTTTGGTATAGTTTCCAAACCAGGCTGTGATATTTCATGTCAGGATGCTCTCAATGGTGCAGGCATAGAAATTATTTAGTACCCTTGAGGATAGTCTAAATATATGACCCACATTTGCTGAAAAACACATTAACAATATCGGACTAACATTTGCAAGCCTCTTTTCTTCCTTGTTATGCCTTTCTAGTTACAAGTGTCAAACACAGACAAGTATGATTAGTGCTTATGTGTGCATTCCCTTCGGGATCAATGCCTAGTGTGAATTTGCACTATTTGCACTACAACTCATAATAACAATTTAAAAAAAAATTCCTAAACGATTTCACAATTAATATCTTTCTTTCTATTATATTCTAGGTGATTTATCGCGCCCTACGGGCGCTCTTCACACCATCGTAAGGGGCTGCACCCCCTTAATTTGTGAACATTTGTATTGTGAGACATATAGTTAGAATTGTATGAAAGAGGCCCTGTATTGCAACTTGAGTTATAGGTGAAATGTGTTAAATAGAGAGCATATGATTTGGAAGGGGGTGTGTATCGTTTTGTTTAATTAAAAAGCGGTTGTTTAAGTGTGTGTGTGCAATAGTATAGCAGGGTGTTTTTGGGTCAACGGCTCCCCATTGGCGGAGGTCACAACACAGGCCATAAACCATCGATGATTTGAAATCATTGATGGTCGATGGGCATCCCTAGAACTGGTGGTGGGTGGGGGACAGTATGCAGCTCCTGGCAATGGGTGAGCGTCTCCTCGCACTGGGAGGGCGTAAGGGGGTGTATGAGAGCAGGAGGCTGTATAATAGTGTTACGTGGGCAAGACATTGATAAAAAAATCGTGGGAGGGGTGTGTGAATTGCCGGGGGTGTGTCACTGGGGGACGCGAATCACGGGAGGGGGCACCGGAGGTGCTGTGGGGTTCTGTGAATCGCGGTAGGGGGTGCGGGGGGTGTCATGAATTGCGGGAGGGGGTCCGCAAATTCCGGTGGGGCGCGAATCGCGGGAGGGGGGGCTAGAATCGCGGGGGTGCAAATCGCAGGAGGGGGTGCCGTGAATCGCGTGAGGGGGCTCAGCGAATCACGGGAGGGGGCATGTCGAATCGCGGGAGGGGGCGCGTGGTACCGTGAATCGTGGGGGGTGCCACGAATCATGGGAGGGGAGGGTCGCGTGGGGCTGCAAATTGCAGGAGGGGGTCCGCGGGGGGGTGCCGTGATTAGCGGGAGGGGGGTCGGCGAATCGCAGGAGGGGGCGTGGGTCCACAAATCACGGGAGGGGGGTGTCGTGAATCGCTGGAGGGGGGTTGCGGGGGTGCTGCGAATCGCAGGGGGGGGAGTCGCGTGGGTCCCGTGGATCGCGGGAGGGGGGGTCGAGGGGTTTCTGTGAATTGTGGGGGGGGTCGGGGGGGTCCCGCAAATCACGGGAGGGGGGGTCACGGGGGTCCCGTGAATGGGGGTGGGGGGTCGCGGGGGACCCGCGAATGGGTGGAGGGGGGTTGCGGGGGGTGCCGCGAATTGCGGGAGGGGGGGTTGCGGGGGTTCCGCGAATGGGGGGAGGGGGGTCGCGGGGGCCCGCGAATGGGGGGAGGGTGGTCATGGGGTCGTGGGTGTTCGGGGGGGGGTTTGCTGGCAGAGGGTGGGGGGGTTGCGGGAGTAATAGTGGATGGTGGCTGTGGAGTAATGGTGGATGGTGGGCGTGTACTGTAGTCCTGGCTGGGCAGGGGGAGGTGATGTAAAGGGGGTGGGGTGTGTAGAACGTTATACACATAGAACACTTTTCCCTGGGTTTGTGTATCCTGCTGGGCGGGAACGTTAGCTACACAGGGGATGAGTGACAGATCTGGCTAAATATATAACAGATTTTTAGTACAGTGTTCCTAATATAAAAAGTGGACAAGGGATATTACAAGGTGAACAGTTACTTCTGCAGAAACCAGAACATCTTTGTTATATGGAAAGCATAGAACAAAATTCTGGTACATTTTTGCTGGTAAAACTATTGAAATCATTTCACGTTAATGACCTACATTTTCCTAGACTATTAAGAACTCTAGGTCTGATTCAGAGCAGGTTGTAGTTTTGCGCATCCTCGGCAGGCTGTGGGAGAGGGGGGTGGGACGGCGGTCAGACTAGGGCAAGGCCGTCCTGTGTGCTGTGTCCTGCCCAGTGATGCGGTCACGGCAAGACTGCAGTTTACATGCCAAGTAGGGATTTTTGGAGATCTACACATATCTCTGAATCCGAACCTATGACCTTATTGGCTGCTAAGACTTACAAAAATATTTTGAAATGTGTTCCCTTCATTTTATCACCCAGGTGACCCTACTATTGGGATAAAATGCAATTATATATTTATATCATTTTTTTTCCAACTAACCTTGAAGTGACAGCTGTCCACACTACTGTGTAAATCAAATTGCCATCACATTTTATGTTAATGAATTCACTCTAAATATAGATACACTAAGCCTACCTTCAAATTAAAATATTTTATCAAGCATCAGGCAACAAAGTCATCCTAAGACATAAATGTCAGGATGCATTAAAATTTCAAGCAAGGATGTATTTTGTATGAAGCACGCATAGCTGAACAGTTTGCTTAAGCTGTAGTCCAATTCTCCGAGGTGCCTTGCCTTATGGCACAAGATCCAAGCTAGGTGTCTTCCTTTTCAGTGCTCTTGTATTTATAAACTGTTAAAACCCCAGTAAGATATTTCAGGTACCTTGGAGGGAATTAAAGGTTGGAATAGAATGCTTTCTTCAATTGAATCAATTTTACGTGGACACAATAAGCCCCCAGATGTGTTGCTACGTAGGAAGGATTGAACGAACAATGGGGCTCTGATACCGGCTGGCAAATCTAAGGCCTTTGGTATTCTCTTTATTTCCATTTATTTCCCCTTTTCATCCATATATATATCTATAACAAATACCAAACTCACCAGGTGCCAGGTTCAAACTGTTCTTCAGTTATCCAATATTTAGAGAAATAGTAAGCGAGACACTCGCATCTGTCCATAGACATCCCTTTCTATTCTCTGGTTGACCGGGCTGCTTCACAAAAGCAGAAGAGCGATGTCACTATTCCAGACATGTTCTCTTTCAGTCTGAACCAATTTGACCATTATGAACACAAGACACTGCCGCAGGCAATTCCCTTTTATTACACACTATAAAAATCTCTTTTACTTTCAATCTTCCATAGTAAAAATGTATCCCTGGTCCAGATGATAACTTCCAGCGCTGAGGATTGCGCTAATCATACTCCGTATGCAGCAAAATAATATTTGCGTTCTGTATTCGTAGCCTTCATGACTTGCTGGAATTATACCTGGACACACATCCCTAGCATTAGAAGGCAAGAGAACAATTGGTATAAAAAAACAATTTTAAATCCAAATAAAAATATATGCATATTATCAAGATACATATAGAAATAATATAAAAATAACATAACAGCATTTATGACGTGCAAAATACCTAATTAAGTTTCAAACCATGTAGATTTAATACTATAATCTAATTACATTGTCCTTTTTAGAGGCAGTAAACTGGAAAAAAATGTTAAGTCATTATTTAAATATAGGTAGCTTTCTTTTGCACAATATTTAATGATCCAGAAACAGTATTTTAAATTCAATGTTTTTTTATTGAAAATTTTCAACAGTATTTACATCTCAAATGTCACAAAATATAAAAAAAAACTGTAAAGAAAAACTTGAACAATTATTAACTAGTGGCATTTGCTTATTGATAGATAACAGGTACAACAATGATATACATACTTTGTAGACTCAGTAGAGATCATTGTGTCCCTCTTGGGATAGGTAAAGATTTACTGGAGAACATGAAGACTTAAGTCTGTGCAGTAGTGTACTCATCTTTCAACACCTATTTCGCTACAAGCTTCTCCATTTTGCATAAACAATTTCTCAGCTTTTCTGTAGAAATCTTTAAAACAAATTATAGAAAACACATAAAAAGGCATTTACCTAAAATGAGACTTCAGCTTAGGCTTCTTAGAAGATACATAAGTAAAAGTTACTATACAAATAGTATGTACCATGACAACAGTTTCTTGACTCATGAACTTGGCCCTCCAAAATATAAAAATTAAGATCTTTTAGTCTTTCCTATTAAGTTTTGTGGTGTAGACCATGCAACATTTTAGTTTCACCTCTTTCATACAGTCTCTAATGTATTCATGTCCTTCTGAAGATATAACCTTCAGAACTGAACACAGTATTCTAGATGAGGCCAACACAGAAACAGTATTATTTCATTCTTGATACTTCTCCCTATGCTACCAAACATCTGACTTGCCTTCCTCTTTGCTTTGTTACATTGATTAGTTGAGTTTGAGCGTCCCGAAATAGTGATTCCTAGATCCTTTTCCTCCTCAGTAGTTTCCAATATAGTGCCATTATACTATATTTAGTCTTTGGGTTTTTGAGACCTACAGTAAGTGTATGATCTTGCATTATTTGACATTAAACCTTTCCTTTGGCCTACCTAGATCCTCAAACATTTCTTTCACCCCTCTGGGTTTTTTTCCATATTGCATAAAAAAAACATTAGTACAAGTACAAATTTAAAAAAAGTACATAACTTGTAACATTTCCTTCCTGTGACTGCGCTCCATTACTATAACTCTCTGTTTCTTATCCTGCAACCAAGTTTGTATCTAATTAGCAATCTTAAGGTGCGATCTAAGTTTCCGATTTTTACTATATAGATATTTAGCAGTCTGCAATGAGGGACCATGTCAAAAGCCTTACTAAAGTCTAGATTTATATCAGTGGCCTCTCCTTTATCTGTTGTTTGTCATTCAGTCAAAATAAGGTCAATTAGATTTGTGTGGCACGATCTCTTACCCCCCCCCCCCCCCGTAAGTCCATGCTGTTTGAGATCCTGTAAACGGTTGGATTGAGTTATTGCGCAATTCTTACTTTTAATAGTGTTTCACTGATGTATTGCTTACTGGTTGGTAGTTGCTTGCCTTTTCTTTGCTTCCACTTTTGTGCAGTGGGACTACCTACATTATTGTACTCATAGCATTTGAACTTGAATTTTCAGAAATCTTCACTCTTTTTATGCAATTCATTAGTCTCTGCACTTGAATCACTGCTAGACATTCTTGGAACTGTAGTTACATTGAACTGACTGTGTCTGTGGTTAATTTTGCTTTGCTTGCTTCCAGTTCTACAACTAAGATGTCATCTTCGTCTTTAAGTTTTGTTGCATCAATGCAGTGATCTCTTAAGAATCTATTTGTATTCCAACATATGTTAGTTGCGGATAAACAGAAGTAATACTGTAAATATAGTGACACATACTGTTGCATTCACTCCATTTCCATCTTGGTAGGCTGTATGTAGTGCTGTCTACATTTCTGTAGTAGACATATTCCCTTGCGTAATGGAGTACGCATGTTTCTATACACTTAGGACCTTATTCAGAGCTCGATGTTTTGCATATGCGCAATCACATGTGCAGCCGCATTTCTGCACCTGTGCATACACCGGGTGCGTGAGGCCACAGCGAACAAACTGTTCCCCAGGTGTACTCACTGAACATTGCGGGCAGTTTTCCGGGGGAGCGTGAAGCGGTGAGTCGGGTGACGTGGGTGCTGGAGGCGGGCAGCTGACCTCACCGGAGGTCAGCTGCCGGCCCATTTCAGTCCGAAAGTGCCTGAGAGTCACTTTATATATGCGTGCACATACCACATCTTTCGATGTTCGGTGACCATCAAAGATGTGGGTGTTCCCCCGCAGCCTGCGAATGGATGTTTATGTTAAACATCCATTCGCAGCCAGTGCATGCGAACACATGCTGAAAATGGGTGGTGGCCAGACCACCATTAGCAAGGCGGGGTTTGGTGGACTCGCACGGCTGTGAATTTGCAACCCTACGAATCAACCAGAATAAACCCCTGAATCCAGTAGTGTCCATAACCCTTTATAACTCATCTGGGTTTGACATCTGATTCCACAGTGAACTTCCACAACATTTCACTCTTTATTTGCATTTCCATAGCAAACTTCCAGTTTGTATAATTCTTTGTGCCTGGGCCCATAACCTGTTGTAAGTTATGTGTGTTATTGCCAATGAACAATATAGTTACTTAACCAGTAGTGTTGGTTTACTGATAGATAGCAGGCACAGTCAGTGAGTG
This sequence comes from Crinia signifera, assembly GCF_055691185.1. Taxonomy (NCBI): domain Eukaryota; kingdom Metazoa; phylum Chordata; class Amphibia; order Anura; family Myobatrachidae; genus Crinia; species Crinia signifera. The sequence goes on from NC_139218.1 coordinate 89,053,808, forward strand.
TAAACTGAGTTCAGCAAAGCATGAATACAGGAACACATTGTGGATTGAAGGTAACCACTCACAGTCTCTCATAGGAGCTAAACAGTAGACTTGTTTAACCCTAACCCTACCATGACACACTACACAGGCACAGTCTCAAGATGAAAACCAAACATGATCAGTAGCCATCTCAGTGGTGATCATGAGATAGAGCATGAAACTTCCATGCAGAACAGGAAGACTGCTCAGTAGTGCATTTCTATTTCAACATTAGTAAACTATAAACATACTCTACATGCTCTACAATCATACTTGCCTACCCTCCCGGAATGGCCGGGAGGGTCCCGCAAATAGGGTCCCCCTCCCAGACCCTCGGGAAGGGGGGCAAGTCTCCCACATTTTTCCCACAGCCCTGCTCCTTCCTTCCCCGCGGTATAAAACAACGAATTTGCGGGTCTGCGGGGAGGGGCTAAAATTATGCGATTCGCGTCATTTTGCGTCATTTGAGCCCCTTCCCATCATCAGAGGACCCAAAAATAGATGCGGATGTCTGTCATGGGGGCTTGGCTTGGTGACGTCACCCTCGCCCCACCCCCAAAACAAAGCCTCTTCCTGCCCCCCTTTCACTCCTCTCCGGGAAAAGTCGGCAAGTATGTCTACAATACTCTACATGCAATACTCCACCTTAGTCAAAGTGGATATAATCCTGATCTCTCTCGTCTATCTTTTCTATTATGATGTATCCAGTGCAGCTATGAAAGAAATGCAAAAATAAATAGGTGGTACCTGGCATCAGAGAGGACATGTCACAGTAGGTATGGTGGTGTTACAGCTGGTTTATCTGGACACAGGCAGCACAAGTGTGGTAGTTGGGATGTCTTTCAATTATGGCAGGTGAGTGTTACCTGTGGTATGTTTTGCAGCATTAGAGTCTTCTCTAGCAGGAAGGTGGATAGGATCTGGGTCCAATTTACTTCAACCAAAATGTAGCGGTGTTACATACTGTATTATGAGTTTAGATGAGTCATTGTTCCTCTGTCAAAATATAACTAGATTTAGTTTGTGGGGGAGGGGGGTTATAAAAGGAGAAATGTAATCATGTATATATTTGATTAAGTAAATCCATTCATTATTACTTTCATCTTGATAATACATTAAGCAAATGAGCATTTCACCATAATATTTGATTTAAAATTTTTTGGAATCTTTCAATTAAAAACAACCATCTGCTTTGTAAGTCAAGGAGGGAAATCAAATTACACATCAACATTTAGTTTAATATACTTAATTTAAATTCTGTTCATAAATTACAGAGCTGTTGGGAATGCATTTTAAGAATTTATTGATTTAAACACATATAAATGGATGACAGCACTTAGTATCACATGATGATTTTTCCAGCTGCCTCTATAGGCAAATAAATGAATGCAGGAATAACTGAATAAGAGTTTAGTGATCTGAATGAAACTGAAGCTACACAATGTAAGTTACTAGTATTATCCAAATGTACAGGAGGAAGAATTTTCATGCCATGAGTCTGAATTATACAGGAATGATGAAAGCACATTGCTGATTGATTGTTTTTGCATTTCTTGAGCCAGAACATCAATCCTTCTTGAGTTACATGGAAATGAATGAAAACAATGTCAATTAGTCATTCCAAGAAAAATCTGTTAGTCAAACTGACTTTAAGGAGCCTATTTATTAAGTAATATGAACATGATATACACAGAACATATGTTTTGGGCGTGGCTACCCTACATGTAACATGGAGGGAATGCAGCAGAAATGTCCGATATCTCTCATGGCTCCTCCATTTATAATAGTAGTAAAAACCCCATAGGTTAGTTTCAGGGCTACTAGGCCCTGGCAGCTAATGCCAGGGCCTAGTAGCCCTGGCATTAGCTAATAATAATAATAATAATAATAATAATAATTATTATTATTATTATTCTTTATTTATATGGCACCACAAGGGTTCCACAGCACCCATATTACAGAGTACACATAATCAAAACAGGAAAACAGTGACTTACAGTTGAAGACAATACAGGACAATTACCGGGTAAATGAATATAGGAACATAAGCCAATTACTGCAACACTATGTGAATTATCGCGCCCTCCGGAGCAGCGGGTCTAGCCAACCCCCCCCCCCCCCCCGAGCACCTCGCTGGAGCAGTGGGCACGCCTGCAACTCCCCGGAGCAGCGGGTACGGCCGCCCCCCCCCCCCCGCTGGATCAGCGGCGTCAGCAGACCCTCCGCTGCTTCAGGGGAGGGGGTGTGTGCGGGCAGACCCGCTCATTCAGCGGGGGGGGGCGTGTCGACCCGCCGCTCCGGGCATACCCACCACTGCGTTGGGTGGGTTGCTCTGGGGGTGGGGGGGTGCGGGCAGACCCACTGATGCAGTGGGTGGGGGGGGCGTGCTCGCAGACCCGCTGCCCTGTAGGAGGGAAGGGGGCGGGCAGCGGTGTTGGCAGACCTGTGGCTCCGATTGGGGGTTGCAGGCAGACCTGCTGATCCAGGGGAGGTGGTATGCGCGCAGTCCCGCTGCTCGCGGGGGGTGTGTGTGTGTGTGTGTATAACATGTCCTAAGGCAGAAACTATGTGTGTATAACGCTGTCAATCACTCTTGTAACCCCGCCCAGCGTTATACACACAGGGGATGAGTGACAGATCTGGCTAAATATATAAGATATAAGTATCCAGGTGGCAGAAAACTGCATGCTTTAGTGCAGTCAAAGACTACTGAAGTAAGAAAGGATACGCACATGAGGTAAGAGGTCCCTGCTCATGAGAGCTTACATTCTAAAGAGGAGGGGCAGACAGACAGGGGTGACACAGGAGGGGTAGGCAGGGTGAGGAACAAAAGTTTAGTAGGACAGTTTGCTGGGTTTGGTGAAGAAGTGGGTCATAAGAGCCTGTGTGAAGTTCTCTAACACCATATGGTGTTAGTGGCTGTAGCCTGTCATGAACCTGACTTGTTTCACATTTATTTCTGATGTTCCATGCCTGTCTGTTTCCTAGCTGCTGCTGTTGCAGCTGTTCTGCAGTCTCAGTGATTAGAACTCCTGTGAAGCTCCCTGAGTTCAGCACCAGTCACATGATCCCAGGTAACTCAAGGCATACTTCCTGGTTCTGTCTGCTGCTGCAAGCTGCAGACAATCAGGCAATCACCTGGAGGAATATAAGCCAGCTTCCCAGAGTCCTCCTTGCCTTGAACAAATGTTCTTTCTGCTTCCTGTGTGGTTACCCCAGAGACAGAGAATCCCAAGGCTCCTGGCTATCCAGTCTCCAGCGATACCTTCTCCTAGTGTCCTGCTGCTACTTACCTGGTTCCGTTCATCTCCAGAGACTCCTGCTAATTCCATCACTGCGGTTGAGTTAGCAAGTTATCCCCTGCAGAGGATACCGCTGACACTGTCTAGCAAATCCCCACTAGCTTCCAGGCTAGACCTCTTGGCCCCCAGGCCAAACTACCTTCAAACCTTTCAGTGACTTTTACCATCACAGTCCTGATCTGTCGACAGGCACTGTCTACCCCACAGTCGACACTCAGCTTCTGCCGTCTATCCTTGACTAATAACATCCGTGTCATCCCTGACGTCCATCGGTTGCTGCATCCAAGTGTTGTCATATTATCGTCTGTTGTCGACATTGTGTCAACTGTTTTCCAAAGTGCCTCCAGAGACTCTGTGCTTCTGTCGTCCCCTGGTGACTAACATCATCTGTGTCATCTCCGACGTCCACCAGTTGCCGCACTCAAGTATTGTCACACATACACCTGTTGTCGACATCCTGTGTCAACTGTTTCCCAAAGTGCCTCCAGAGACTCCGACATTCTCTCCTGGTTATCGCCATCATAGACCAACGACTCCCAGGTCGTCCTCTCCGGCTTCCAGGCCATCCTGCAGCCCCCAGGCTGCCAACTGTCATCACCGGCTCTCAGGCCATCCCGCAGCTCCCAGGCTGCCAACAGCAACCCCGGCTCCCAGGCCATCTCGCAGCTCCCAAGCTGCCAACTACAACCCCCGGCTCCCAGGCCGCCTCGCAGCTCCCAGGCTGCCAACTATCATCCCCGGCTCTCAGGCCGTCCGCAAAGACATTCCCACCTATCTCCTGTGTCCTCACTCCCAGCCAGCGTCCAGAGGACCAGGGCAGGGGGCCGCGACCTGCTTGCCAGACGCAGCCAAGCCCATAGTTCCTTGCGGGACTCCCTGGTGAAAACCGCTGGCAAGTTAGACTCCGCGCCCCTGCTTCTGGTCTCTGCCAACCCTCTGGTTCGCTGTGCCCGGGTCCCCAGTGTATGTCAGAGCAAGAGACTTTATATATATATATATATCTGCTCCCAGAATTACTCCTGTCTCAGTGAAGCTCCCAAGGCTCCAGGCTTCCCAGCCTCACCTGAGTATCCGTCCTGTGTTCCCTACAGTCTGTTGCTATACCTGTGCCTCCACTCGCCTCTCATCTGACTGCCGACATCCTACGTCGACAACTCCCGCAGCTTCCAGGCTGTCCACTGTCAACCCCGGCTTTCAGGCCGCCTCAAGGCGCATCTCCAGTCTCCGTCCCTGCCTGCGCCCTCCACTGGTCCACCACGGTCACAGCCGGGAACACGAGAAACCCCGGTGCTGACAGTTTGTTCAAGGCCGATGGACTCGGCTCACGACCCAAGTGTGGGACCAGCGGCTCTTCCAGATGTCTTCGCCCGTATGAAGATCCAAGAGGCCACTCAGCAGCGCATAACGAAGAGTCTCCAGGGAGTATCCACTCGATTGGACACTATACAGCAGTCGTTGACACCTCCTGGGTCGACAATCCAAAATTTTTTTGCATCACCTGCCGTCACCTCCTGTTTGGACGATCTCCAGCAATTCCTGGGTACCTCTAATCCATGTTCCGATTCAACTCCAGTTGTTCAAGTTTCCTGTCCTCGGTCACCCATGAATTGTCCGTGGATTTCCCAGTCCCCTTGTCACAAGGATTCTGAGCCTCTGAGTGCTCTTCATGGATTGTTGGAACAGCTACAAAGTCTTCTGTCCACTATTATTATGCTAATACCAGAGATTCTTCAGAGTACACAAGTTACTGCAAGAAGTTCTGCTCGATCCACTGCAATGAAACTATCCCCTGTTATTAACTCACTGAGAAATAATCCACTCTCTTCCATGCAGTGTGAAGACAAAGTCAAGAGATACTCACATCCCAAATGCTCGGAAGCTGAACGTCAGCGTCGCAGACAGCTCCATCTATGCTTCTACTGTGGTAGCGCTAGTCACCTTATTAGAGACTGTAACCTTTGTATGTCCAGGAAAGGTGACAAGCCTCAATGCCGCAGGCCTCCTATGCATAAGTATTCTGAAACATCTGCTTCCACGTTTTCTGCCTCAGTCACGCATTTTCCTAGTTCCAAGTCTGAGAACCAGAAGAGGATGGATAAGTCTCGCATCCCTAAAAGGGTCTCGGATTCCTTTGTCCCAAGTAAAACATCTGTAGCTGTTGCCTCGGAGGAGGTACCTGATCTCGTAGCTCGTGTTGGGACATCTGAAGCTACAATCCAAAGAAGTGTATTGAAAATATCAGCCTCCAGTGAGGCATCTGATGCTCTGACCCCAGCAGAGCTATCTGTTTCTCCAGTTCCAGAAATGGCACCCAAGCCATATACTCCAGGTCATCCTTCTTCCAGTGCCATGATGTCTACATCCTGTGTAGTCCAGGTCCAAGATGGACCATCTGAATGCCCGGATTCAGTCCGTTCCGGTTCCAGGCCGGATTCCGTCTGTCCCAGTGTCGAACTTCAGTCCGATCCTCTTAGTAATGAACTTCCCATTGTAAACCCAAAAAGGGGTTTAGGTTCAAATTCTTCAATAGACAGCCTGCTCCCAACGGATGAAGTTGTTTCCACAATCCCAGAGACTTCTTCCATCGTTCCAAGGACCTCACCTAAAGATGCTACTGTAAGTAGTTCATCATTATACTTTGAAGATGATTTTACCCAATTTCGCTGTATTGTTCAAAAAATCCTCGCACAGATGGATTCTGATCCATCAGTAGTCATAACTCCTGTTAACGCAGTTAGACTTTTACTGCTCTCCTTCAAAGGTAAAGCCTTGGAATGGGTTAACCCCCTCATCGAATCTAAGGATCCTATACTTAGTAACCTCTCGGCATTTCTAAAAGCAGTTCAGAAAGAATTCCCTCCTAAACCAGCTCCTTTGGGATCTTTGAAAAGTTCCACCAAGGTCACTAAGAGCTTATCCACTACTGCACCATCACTTTCCGAACAAGATCAAGCTATATTGAATCAAAGCATTTCTCAATTAAAAAATTGGAATTCCTCCACTGTATATCAGCAGTCTCAATCTTCTGGGGCATCCAAGCTTGAACCCGACCAGGTCCTCCAGGATCCATATATTAACAGTCGTCATATCTCCAGAAATAAAGATATTTCCATACCCCATTCCCCTGATTTAAGGTTGGGTGTAATTTCACTCCGTTCTTCTGCAGGTCCTTTTAGGAATTCTAGTCCCATGGATGTACCAGCTAACATCACTTCTGCCCCTAAAAAGAAGAATACTGATCATTCAGAGTCTACAATCTGTATTGGTTCTTCTACTCCACATTATTTACAGGACTCTCTAACTGATGCTTCCAAGAGAGAGGATCATATACGTCCAATAGAATTGGACTCAGATTCCGATTATGACCCGGGTTACGATGAAACTCCTTTCCAAGGAGGTTCTATCCTTCACAACAATGTTTTTCTCCAGGAAGATATCCCAATAAATTCAGGTTTTTTCGATGATGGATGGTCCACCTGTTCCGAAGATGAAAACTGGGAAGATCTGTGAAAAAGCTCAGTTGGGACTTCTTTAGCACTCCTACCCAGTTCATTGGGGTGTTCGGAGTCCACCCCTAAAGGGGGGGGTACTGTCATGAACCTGACTTGTTTCACATTTATTTCTGATGTTCCATGCCTGTCTGTTTCCTAGCTGCTGCTGTTGCAGCTGTTCTGCAGTCTCAGTGATTAGAACTCCTGTGAAGCTCCCTGAGTTCAGCACCAGTCACATGATCCCAGGTAACTCAAGGCATACTTCCTGGTTCTGTCTGCTGCTGCAAGCTGCAGACAATCAGGCAATCACCTGGAGGAATATAAGCCAGCTTCCCAGAGTCCTCCTTGCCTTGAACAAATGTTCTTTCTGCTTCCTGTGTGGTTACCCCAGAGACAGAGAATCCCAAGGCTCCTGGCTATCCAGTCTCCAGCGATACCTTCTCCTAGTGTCCTGCTGCTACTTACCTGGTTCCGTTCATCTCCAGAGACTCCTGCTAATTCCATCACTGCGGTTGAGTTAGCAAGTTATCCCCTGCAGAGGATACCGCTGACACTGTCTAGCAAATCCCCACTAGCTTCCAGGCTAGACCTCTTGGCCCCCAGGCCAAACTACCTTCAAACCTTTCAGTGACTTTTACCATCACAGTCCTGATCTGTCGACAGGCACTGTCTACCCCACAGTCGACACTCAGCTTCTGCCGTCTATCCTTGACTAATAACATCCGTGTCATCCCTGACGTCCATCGGTTGCTGCATCCAAGTGTTGTCATATTATCGTCTGTTGTCGACATTGTGTCAACTGTTTTCCAAAGTGCCTCCAGAGACTCTGTGCTTCTGTCGTCCCCTGGTGACTAACATCATCTGTGTCATCTCCGACGTCCACCAGTTGCCGCACTCAAGTATTGTCACACATACACCTGTTGTCGACATCCTGTGTCAACTGTTTCCCAAAGTGCCTCCAGAGACTCCGACATTCTCTCCTGGTTATCGCCATCATAGACCAACGACTCCCAGGTCGTCCTCTCCGGCTTCCAGGCCATCCTGCAGCCCCCAGGCTGCCAACTGTCATCACCGGCTCTCAGGCCATCCCGCAGCTCCCAGGCTGCCAACAGCAACCCCGGCTCCCAGGCCATCTCGCAGCTCCCAAGCTGCCAACTACAACCCCCGGCTCCCAGGCCGCCTCGCAGCTCCCAGGCTGCCAACTATCATCCCCGGCTCTCAGGCCGTCCGCAAAGACATTCCCACCTATCTCCTGTGTCCTCACTCCCAGCCAGCGTCCAGAGGACCAGGGCAGGGGGCCGCGACCTGCTTGCCAGACGCAGCCAAGCCCATAGTTCCTTGCGGGACTCCCTGGTGAAAACCGCTGGCAAGTTAGACTCCGCGCCCCTGCTTCTGGTCTCTGCCAACCCTCTGGTTCGCTGTGCCCGGGTCCCCAGTGTATGTCAGAGCAAGAGACTTTATATATATATATATATATCTGCTCCCAGAATTACTCCTGTCTCAGTGAAGCTCCCAAGGCTCCAGGCTTCCCAGCCTCACCTGAGTATCCGTCCTGTGTTCCCTACAGTCTGTTGCTATACCTGTGCCTCCACTCGCCTCTCATCTGACTGCCGACATCCTACGTCGACAACTCCCGCAGCTTCCAGGCTGTCCACTGTCAACCCCGGCTTTCAGGCCGCCTCAAGGCGCATCTCCAGTCTCCGTCCCTGCCTGCGCCCTCCACTGGTCCACCACGGTCACACCCGGGAACACGAGAAACCCCGGTGCTGACATAGCCTATGGGCTACATAACCCAGACATTGACCATATGTGGTGGCCAGCATTGGACACCAGTATGTGATGTCAGTAGATGGCACATGTACAGTAGCAATGTGGGTTCTCAATAGAAGAATATAGTGATCACTAATGCATTTCTTATACATTGCAGGGATGGATTCTTTTTTGAACCACTGTAGCTGTATGTGTATTCTAGTTCATTTTAATCTGTTATTGTCTCAAATTACATAGATGCAATAGGAATTTAGGTACTTGTTTCTTATCACGGCCACAATCGCGGGCATCGTGTGCCTTAACTTTAAGGCACACGTTGCCAGCGATGCCCGCAATTTCCTTTGAAAAAAACAGTACTCGGGTACATCGCGTCGGTCGTGTGCCTTAAGAAGGCACACGACGCGACCGACGCGATGCCCACGATTTCCCCATAGGCTTCAATGTTAAAATATTTTAACATTGAAGCCTATGCGCGCCCGACGCGATGCCCCCGATTTCTCCATAGGCTTCAATGTTAAAATATTTAACATTGAAGCCTATGCGATGGACCCGATTTGTCCATAGGCTTCAATGTTAAATTATTTTAACATTGAAACTGAGTCCATTTAACATAGTAAAAAATGGGAAAAGGCCGAATAAGGGCCATTTCTCATTGGCTATGGCCCCGTCATGTGTGTAAAAAATAATGGCCCCCCATTGTGGCCGCCACCCCACGATTAACGCGAACCCGAAGCGTGGCGAGCGCAGCGAGCCCGCGATGGGCGGCGGTGCGCGTCCTCCGACCTTTTCACTCCCCTACTATCCACGTCGGCGTGGAGTTGAGAATAGATTAGTGTGGCGAGCGCAGCGAGCCACCGAGCCCGAAGCGTGGCGAGCGCAGCGAGCCCCGCGAGGGGACGCTGATACGTCCCCTCGCGGGACGCGCTGCGCTCGCCACGCTTCCGGCTCGGTGGCTCGCTGCGCTCGCCACACTAATCTATTCTCAACTCCACGCCGACGTGGATAGTAGGGGAATGAAAAGGTCGGAGGACGCGCACCGCCGCCCCTCGCGGGCTCGCTGCGCTCGCCACGCTTCGGGTTCGCGTCAATCGTGGGGGTGGCGGCCACAATGGGGGGCCATTATTTTTTACATGCATGACGGGGCCATACCCAATGAGAAATGGCCCATATTGGCACTTTTACCATTTTTTACTATGTTAAATGGACTCAGTTTCAATGTAAAAAAAATTTAACATTGAAGCCTATGGACACGATGGACCCGATTTCTCCATAGGCTTCAATGTTAAAATAATTTAACATTGAAGCCTATGGACACGATGTACCCGATTTCTCCATAGGCTTCAATGTTAAATTATTTTAACATTGAAGACTATGGAGAAATCAGGTACATCGCGTCGGTCGCGTCGTGTGCGTTTTGGTATGCACCCGACGCGACCGACACGATTTTTTCCGACACGACCATCACGATAGAAATCGTGGTGGCCGTGCTAGGAAACAAGTACCGGAATTTATATAAGTATTTGGTATATGCCACTTAATCTTCCTGTTTGTGGAAGCATTTCTCCTTCCCCTTCTGTGCTTTCTTGTGTGCCCCATGTATCTATCCCCATTCTGGGTAATATATATTTTCCTGTCTTTATCTCCTTATTCCTACCCACTCCCACTTTTATCCATCCCTTCTGCTGAAGTTTACAAATCAAATACAAACAAAGGGATTTCTACTGCACATACTGATTATATTTGGTGATTTACCCCCCAAAAAATATTATTGGCTGAATGTGTCAAGTAAAAAATACAATCATTAACATTGCAGCTAGCTGTGACCCTAATTCAATCTGGCCATGGCTGTCTGCTTAATACATTATGCAAGTGCAAACACTGTATACTGTTTGAGCACATGTACAGTATGCTGAATATCCCTCCAATTCATTGGGAATTCCTGCCCACTGTTTTCTGTCCGTAAGTGCAGACATCCTCATTAGTATTAAAACTTGTAACCAACCCATGATGGGTGCAAAATAGAAGTCATAAACAAGTGGCCCATCTGTGTTCACATGTTCCAACATGCCCAATACAGTCCCAGGAGATGGTTCAGTTCTATTCAAGCTCAAGGTTGCCTTCCAGTTATCTTCCTGAACTACAGTATTTCACAAATAGTGTAGGCCATCAATAGAAACCGTAGGTCAGTTTGAACACACTAGTGAACTCAGGCCATGTGTTCATGTCTAGCTCAGCACATGCACAGTTGCCTATGTATTTCTTTAAGTATATGCAGTTTGATGCAATCTACAAGATCCATCCACATTGCCGCGTGTGACCAATTCAGAATCAAGCCTTATGTAATTATAAATTGTTGTCTGTGTTTCTTTTGGATATATATATTTTTTTTTTAAAGTGGCGGTGATCCAGAAGTGTAGTTGGTAGTATCAAAGCCGATATTTATATGATCAAAGAACAATAAGTGAAAAGCGTAGGTTACGTACTATGTCCATAACCTGCGTACCCTTTATTCCTAGCTACATGCGAACAAAACGTAGCGCAGTGTAGCTTACCTTTATCGTGTATTATACACTGAAGAACCAATGCATTAATAGGAGATCCCTTCGCAGTACTTTGTCTCTAATCTGCGAATACACTTTTAAGGACAATGTCCATAATACACCTTATCGCTAGATGCGAATAATAGACGAGACCACAGTATAAAGGTGAGGAGATAGATTCTCCGTAAACAGTGTATTTAGTCCCTAATGGACAAAAGGGGATTACAGAAATAAGAATATACAGGGTAACACGTGATACACTTTTCTAACAATAATAAGTACTTTAAAACACTTACAAAGATGCAGAAACAGATACAATCATAATCAGCCACATTACATAAAACGGGAATACAAATGTTACCGTCAGGGAAATAGCGCAGCGCAGTCCGGTCGGAGCTCGCTATATTCAGATTGAACTATAGCCCGGGTCAATGGTGAAGGGATTCATCAGCAGTTCCAAAAATAAAAGAAAGAACCAGCTCAGGGATGGCTATCTTATAGGGTCAGAAGGGGGAGGACAAAGGCCATTCCTATTGGTCAGGGTTCGAATGTCCAGTCCTCAGTGATTGGGCAAGGTATTACATCTGGCTTGGAGACGTGCAGGGGGGGGGGAGGGTACTTTGGTGTCCTTTTGTTTGCTGGCATGTCGTCGGGGATCGTAAACAGCAACACAAACTAGTTACAACTGCATTCCTTTGCCTCACACAGGACACATGATAAAAATACATATAATAGGATTTTGTCTGTAATTATCAGACCATGGGACTTGCGAATATTTGGCTGCGACCGGAATGCTGCGTATGTGACACTGAACATAATGATACCAAACATGTACAGAAACAATCGTGTATTTCTAATTAAACTATGTGTAGTGCGCTAATCCTTTAATTAACTATATTTTATTTAGTGTTAGTGGCATTATGAATTTATGTGTAATAGTATGGCTGCGCTTCTGGTCCACTTTGTCACACAGACTCGGGTATGTATACTTTATTTGCGCAACTCTGCGAACCAAAATGGCGGCCATACTATCCTAAAATGGTGTGTGTGCAACTCGACTTTAACAGTCCACCCTTTGACAGTAAATACAAAACTGTCACAGTACAAAAATTATTTCCTAAAACATAGAAATTCATAATCCTAACAGAAAAATTGGTATCAGTGAATTAAACATATAAGGGGAGTAAACCATCTGCTCTTTGGCCAATCCAGGATCATGGATAAATGAGGGGCCACATTTATCGAACAATCTACTCAGGGTGATGAAGGATAATGTACAATTTTGGGATAAAAATAAAAACAGGGGAGGTTACACTATATACAATTGTTTTTCAGATATGGCATCCTTTGGTAGGCATTGTTTGTGACAACAGACCCTTGAACTCTTTGTTGTCTCTCTTTTTGGTATGTTTTTAAGTATGTTGGTATTATCACTATCAAACATCCGATCCTGGGTAACGTGTCAAGCTTATAGATTCTACCTTGACCTAAACTGGGACGGGTAACACACTCTCAGAACTCTGTATCGTCTGTCCAATACCTGGCAGTAGTGCGAAAGCAGTATCCTTGACTTTGAAGATAAGAACGGATAGTGGGGGGGGGGAAGACAAGAATAGGACCCAAAATAATGGAGAAAACTGAGAAAGGAAAAAAAACTTGTTAGTGATCCTTCCAACCTGTTACCAGTGGGGGGTGTCACAGTCCCTTTTGTAGCTTGTACGGGTTGCTTGACCTTAGCTGCTCTCCAGTCCTCCCGAAATGGTGCCTCTAGCGATTTCTTTCTTTCGCCCTCGAATGTAAGGACCTTCTGGGTTTCTGGTCTTTTGGCAGTAGGACGAACGTACCCGAATCTCTCTCTCTGCGACTTTGTTATTGAGGTAGTGCTGGTCAACAAGACTTGGGGTGGTTCTTTCCAAAGGTCTATCAAGCAACCTGTATATGGCAAAGCAGGGGAAACAACAACATTTCCTGGTTCATGGTTATGACAGTTCACAACAGGTGTCAACAAAGTCCTTTTGCTGCAGTTTTCCAGGTGTGGATACATAATTTGCATTACTTTTTTCGTGGTGTGGTCTAGGATCTCCTTGTGGGATTACCATAACGTGTGGCTGCCCGCCAAGCAATGTTTCGATGGGGACAAATGAGGTGGAGTTCTAAGAGTGATTCTACTACTACAAAAGAGATTGTGGGGTGTACCATCAGTCCCTCGAGGTTTACACATGACTTAAAATCTTTCCTATATACTTGCATACTCAGGGGTGCTTCTGGGCTGCCATATCTATACGCACAAACATCAACACATATATATATATATATATATAAAATTAAGTAAATAAATAACTGAAACGCTTCTAGAGTGGACTGTACAAAGTCAATTTGTATTACCTGCAGAGGATCCTGCTGGAGAAGGGATGTGGAGATGGCTCTGTGGGAACAGCCGTTCCAGTTTCTTTCCCCAGACAAGTAAGGCATGACCCTGTCGTCTTACCTGTCTGTGGACACACCAGTAATTTCGGACTAATTTTCCACATACCTTCCCTGTCAAGACAAGTCAGGCCATGGGTTATCTCTGCCCTGACAGTTTGGCATGTTCTCAGAGTCAATGGTTTTCCTTGTCCATCTTTCTATTCCTGTCCACATCCCTTCGGCTTCCAGACTGCTTCTCCTGCAGGGGACACAAATCTTGTATTTCTATGTGAATACACTGACATTTACAGGGGGAACACAAACAATATCCGCAGAGCGCATGGCTCACCCAGCTGCCTTACCAGCATGTTCATTATCAAGTGACACTGAATCCTTATCGAAGGTGTGGGCTTTACACTTTAAACAGCCATTCTGTCCGGCAGCTGTGTGACTGTCAGGAATCTTTTAAACTTACAACGCTTGCGCCACTGGAGTGCCAGCTACTGAAACAAACATCTATGAGGCGCCATAGGGCCCAAGATCTTCTGCATTACCCCAACAAACGTACTTGGAGTCGGCATGAATATTGGCTGTTTTTCTCTCAGCCCGCAGCACTTCTAATGAGGCTGCTGTTGCTGAGTGAGACGTCCAATGGGTCCAGCCTCTACTGTGCCTTCTCCATCTATTACGGTATAGCCAGTGTACAATTTTCCCTTCTCAGTGTTGTGGAAAGAACGAGGGAGAGAAAAAAAATGAATTACCTCTTCCAATGGGTTGTTACCACCCTTTGGGGGCATGTTGCAAAGGTCTGATTCAAACATGTCATGCAATCATATTCGCCTCGGCTCCCACTAAACTCCACCATTCCAGCAACCTCAGCACCAATCCCACCCTTTGTGCCTTGGAGGGCACACCTGCTAAGAGTGTTGCTGGGTTTACAATATTACCCATTTTACTGGTAACCTTTATAGAATTCATCAATGCAAGTTCCCGTTTAGTGAACTTGGCTGATGAATATTTTTCTCATGTTTAGGTAGAATTTTAGGAGTGTCCAGACTATATGAGGAGCATAACCAGTTAAATCACACCCCAACACCACATTCTAAGTTTTGTTTACCGGTAGTGCTATGGCAACTATACTGTGTAGACAAGTAGGAAGTGCTCGAGTAACTGGGTTTTAATTGTACACTGCAGTACGACATTGGTCAGGCTGGCATCACCAGGTTTCTTACGTCACTATATCTGTCGCCCCCTCAGCAGGTCTAGTATTCCAAATCACATGGTCTCTTGTGTCAGTCATACCCAGGGCAAAGGCTGTAATCAGGCCTGTTTCTCCTTCTTTAATATCCACATCTGTCTGTGAAGACATGGGTTTTGTGATTGCACCTATTTATATGTAAATGCGTTTTACGACCCTTTTCATTCTCTGTTGAAGGGGAATGCTTTGTGCACTACTTGGACTGCTTTTTTCACAAGATGGTGGTTGTGGTTGCCCTGGGTAACATAAGGAGCAATGCTTAAGGTTACTGGGAATTTGTCCAAAATTTACTGAAAAATATATTTTGTGACTACTCACTTTATGGGGTACCGCATATTCACAATAGTTATTTCTCTGCTGGGAGTGCGACAGATTTTTCGAACTATTTTTCTATCATTTGTGGGTTTATGGTTACTAATATGTCCCAGATTTCCCCCTCCCCCCTCCCCCCCCCCCCCGTTCAGGCACAACCGCAATCTGTCCTGAGATACCTTATGTCCTGCCTCAGGAGGATACACCAGAAGTTGTCTATCGCCATCTGCTGGTGTTGTGGATGAGAAAAAGGACATAACAATAGATCATTGACCCATTGTATTGGTATCAAACCATTTGTGGGCTGTAAGGACAGTGTGCGATCCTGCAAGACCTGGGGGAGGGGCTTTGTGGCTCTCTAAAGTTTCTGGAACAGAAGAGTAGGGGAAGAAAAAAAATAAATGGAAAAAGAGAGAGAGAAAAAAACTCAAAAAGGTAGAAAAAAATTAATGACATTTATGTGTACATTTATTTCAACAGAAAATTTCTCTTTTATTTGGATGACACCAGGATTTGGCACTATGGGGGAATTGGCTCTCAACTATTTTGTTCTTACCCTTTTCAACTCCTGTTCTGATCTGTAAGCCCTCCCTCCTTTCTCTTTCCGAGTGGGGTTGTGACTATGGGCTGTGTCTAGGGGTATTTAGCTAAAAGTTCTCTTTTGGGAACCTTGTGATTTCACTGGGTATTTTTCCAGCTCAACCTCAGGTTTCAAATGGTGAAGCTGTACTTTGGGGCGCTATGCTCTTTGTTTTTAAATGGGTTTCTATTGAAGCTATCGTTGCCATTAATCCTGTGTCCTGCCCATCTTTAGTTCAAAGGGAACTCGGTATTTGTGCTGTAGTTTTTAGCTACCTTAGATGGGTTAAAAAAAAAATCTATAACAGTACAGTGCAGCATTAGTCATGGGGATATATCTAACGATTTTGCATCTAGTTCGTGCATACTGGTCCTGTTGTCTCTAAGTTATGAATTCTCTGGAGTCCAGCAGCAGACATAACTTATTTTTCAAGGTAGTTCTGTAATTTGAAGGTCAATCATAGCCGCTGCAGTCAATAAGACAGAGCATTTGATATGCAAGGGCCCAATTATGATCTCTATTTTGTTTTACCAATGGGTAATGCTGCACTTTTCCTGTTACCCCAATTGTAACTGCTATTTGCTTGGCACAACCTAGATCAGGAGGGAATGTTGTTAACGGGTTTGGTAAAAAAAACCTTTTACATTTAAACCATTACACTTACCCATTTCTGAGGCTCATCCCTCAGATATTGTCTCACGTTACCTGGTTGTGAGATGTATGTGTGTCCTACTCCCTGTTTGCATAAATGTGTCATGCTTAGGGCGGCATTGGCTACTAGGTGGGGCTATGGCTATGTGTTGAGACCTACCTGTCTCCTCCCATTGTGTCTCCCAGTTACTTACATATGTGTTATGTTTCCTACGGTTACTTACCCTGCAATGTCTGGCTATGTGTCCTTTGTTTCCACAGTTGAAACATACGGCTGGTTTTTGTCTTACCGTGTCTTGCCTTGGGTGTGGTATGTTTTTGGTTGGATCCTTACTAAAAGTGTGACTATCAGCTGTTACTGGAACAGCTGATATTGGTTTCTGCATGCCGTTTGTCTGTATTTCTGTCATAAGTCGTTTGTCCAGATCAACAGCAGATTTCTTTAAAGTATGTATTGTCATCTGTCTGCAGTTGGGGTAAATGGTTTCTATGCAGGTTCCCAAATTCTCCCTAAGACCTTGTATCAGCACAGAGACAATCGCTCCCTTAAGATGTATGTTGTCCCTGGGGTCGGGGATACCAGAGTGTTTTGGCAACGCCTGCAAAGCACGGTTGAAATATCTGCTGGCAGACTCACCATCTTTTTGTTTGATGGTGAACATCAGAGTATTTTCAACCGTCGCTGGGAAATATACACCCAATTGTATATTTATTAGGCGTATATTTTCCTGGTTGCCCTGTTCAGTTAAAATCTTATAGCCCTCCACACCACTGTCCCGAATAATTTTCGGGACATCTATGTGTGAAGGGAGGCAAGCTCTCAACATGCATCGCCAATCCTTATTGGTGGGCTCATCTGAATTTCCTCGTTCCCTTACAAATTTCTGACACTTTGCCAGATCTTTGCTGGGATCAGGGAAATTTTTGATGATTGAACGACGTTCCAATCGTGTCCACGTATTGTGCATGTCGCTATCCCTTACAGGCATTACCTCATCCCTGTCTCCCCGTCCACAAGGAGGTTCCACTGTGTGCAGAGGGTGGATTTGTATCTCCCCTGCACCATTGGACAACATCCCAGGAATAACTATCTCTGTGCTGTGTTGTGTGTACTTACCTGTGTCTCCATTTGTGTTCCTGGCATCAGCCATCTCCTCGACCAGAATGGCAGTAGCAGCTTGGGCTGTCTCAGCCTCTCTCTCCTTTCCGCTAGCTTCGCAAGGGATGGCTGATGTCAGGAATCCCTCCTGTGGAACTGTATCTTGGTTATAGGGGGTAAAAACAGTACACAAGTTATTCATTTTCAGGTTATTTTTGGTTTCACTTCGGACTTGAATTGTTCCCTTTTTTACATATTGGGGAGTGGAAACATTCGTATTCCTGTGGCTGATTATACTTGCATCTGACAGATAACTATGTTCCCTTTGAATTGTACTTTCCTTTTGCCACAATTTTAGACAATTATTCTGTTCAACTCTTTCCTCGAGTGGCAAGAGCAAACATATCTGATCTCTAACTGCTGATAAGACTTCTGGATTGAAACTACCATCACTGGGAAATTCTAACTTGCTGCCCTGTGTCATCTTTTTCCATTTCTTTTGGTAAACAACTGCTCGTTCACCGTGCTTACTACACATTATGAAAGCTGCCGACCCTTTAGGTCGACTAGCTTCCTCCCTAACTAGCACGGCATCCCTGTGTGACCCGTTATTACCCATGGTTACAGGAATAAAGGTTCACAGCTAGTAGACACCGGTGGGTCGTTTATCCGTGAGTTGCTCCCAAAACACTCCTCCTCAGCGACCTAAAACGCTTCCGCACTTAAGCGTGACGCAAAGGCTACGAGGTTGTAATACTCAATCACCAAGTCTTTCGGCTAGTAGCGAACTGCTAGTCAACTTGCAAGGTGCGGCCAAATTTTCCAGAACACAACAAAACTTGTTTTTCCTGTATCCTCAAAAACCGGTATTTCTAAAGCAGCTGATCAGATCACTGGGTTCCGATTTAGCTTCTTGTACCCTCCCGGTGGATCAAAATAGGTAGGTCCACGGAAGGGGCAGTTCCTATGGGCACGTCGTCACGTGCACCTTGTCCTGCATCGGACTGTCCTACACCGGACTGCGCTACTACGCTGAGTCGTGTCGTCACACACCCGTTCACCCAATGATTGTTTCACACTGGGCGCTATTTACACCTTGGTCTTACGCTTAAACTTGTAATATTTCTGTACAGAAAAAATCTTCCCAGGTTGGTAGTTTCTCACTAGATACTTATGCAGGTATAAATCCCTTTTAATGGCTATAGGAATCTATTAAAATAATGTTTGAGTTGCTTGTTTTTGGGAAAATGAACAATAAAAGAAAAACTTATTTTCTCTTATTAATCACCGCTTTATCCACAGTATGTTACTATACTGTTTTAAATAAAGCTAGTGATTAAATACTGTTCACCTTTGGGTTCCTATGTGTGCTGCATGTGCAGTGCCAGTGAACAGCCACGTATGTACGTGCGTTTATTAAACCTGTTCACAGGCTGCCGATGAATCGGCCACCCACGTGTTCTATAGTGTATTTGCAAGGTTGCGCTCGGGTATCGCTATACGCAGTAATTGCGCATAAATATGGAATAAATCCCTTAACTCCGTCCGAAAGTTACGTATAAAGATGCGAAATAAATCCCGCACTCAATCCGTAAATTACGTATAAAGATGCGAAAATTTCCCAATGTAAGCACATGCGCGTGCACCTTGCGTAATACACAATAAACGCTTCACGTTACTGTAAAAGGCCCAGAACTTATCGCCACGTGGCGGAGTCCCTGGCCCTGCAGTAACTAACAATAAAAGTTATAGTTTTGCACAGAAGGGATCCTCTATGTACTATAATAAACACAGGCCTTTGTCTCCACGTGTGCAAACCTTATCGCACGTGGCACATATACTGTAAAGAACAAGCAACTCAAGACACTATACCCCGTTAAACTACTTGTGGCAGGCAGAAGTACAGTTTACTAAACACTTAATATACTTTATAACACGTGGCTTAATGTTTCCTTGGATTTCACTTATTGTACTTCGGGTTCAAACGCTAGCACCTCTCGAACCCTGCACCGCCGCGGACTTGGCCCCTCCAGCAATGGGTAATAATCACTTCCACCCTTTTGCTGGTATACAGTAGGTCAAGCCGCGCGTTTGGTACAGCGTTCCAGAGTGTGAAACGGCCGGACGCCAGCCCCCAATTATCAAAGCCGATATTTATATGATCAAAGAACAATAAGTGAAAAGCGTAGGTTACGTACTATGTCCGTAACCTGCGTACCCTTTATTCCTAGCTACATGCGAACAAAACGTAGCGCAGCGTAGCGTACCTTTATCGTGTATTATACACTGAAGAACCAATGCATTAATAGGAGATCCCTTCGCAGTACTTTGTCTCTAATCTGCGAATACACTTTTAAGGACAATGTCCATAATACACCTTATCGCTAGATGCGAATAATAGACGAGACCACGGTAAAAAGGTGAGGAGATAGATTCTCCGTAAACAGTGTATTTAGTCCCTAATGGACAAAAGGGGATTACAGAAATAAGAATATACAGGGTAACACGTGATACACTTTTCTAACAATAATAAGTACTTTAAAACACTTACAAAGATGCAGAAACAGATACAATCATAATCAGCCACATTACATAAAACGGGAATACAAATGTTACCGTCAGGGAAATAGCGCAGCGCAGTCCGGTCGGAGCTCACTATATTCAGATTGAACTATAGCCCGGGTTAATGGTGAAGGGATTCATCAGCAGTTCCAAAAATAAAAGAAAGAACCAGCTCAGGGATGGCTATCTTATAGGGTCAGAAGGGGGAGGACAAAGGCCATTCCTATTGGTCAGGGTTCGAATGTCCAGTCCTCAGTGATTGGGCAAGGTATTACATCTGGCTTGGAGACGTGCAGGGGGGGGAAGGGTACTTTGGTGTCCTTTTGTTTGCTGGCATGTCGTCGGGGGTCGTAAACAGCAACACAAACTAGTTACAACTGCATTCCTTTGCCTCACACAGGACACATGATAAAAATACATATAATAGGTATTTTGTCCGTAATTATCAGACCATGGGACTTGCGAATATTTGGCTGTGACCGGAATGCTGCGTATGGGACACTGAACATAATGATACCAAACATGTACAGAAACAATCGTGTATTTCTAATTAAACTATGTGTAGTGCACTAATCCTTTAATTAACTATATTTTATTTAGTGTTAGTGGCATTATGAATTTATGTGTAATAGTATGGCTGCGCTTCTGGTCCACTTTGTCACACAGACTCGGGTATGTATACTTTATTTGCGCAACTCTGCGAACCAAAATGGCGGCCATACTATCCTAAAATGGCGTGTGTGCAACTCGACTTTAACAGTAGCCATGGTGCCAAGAGCATATGCCTTCTGAGAAAACCCTACTCCCAAACTGTGACTGAATGTTAAAAGAAAATAACAATAAACATTAGGGGCAGTGTCGATAGGCATTGTACCCATTCACCCTTTCTTCCCAACCACTTACCCTATGTGCATGTGTGAGGGAGGAATTACAGAACCAGGGGGTGGTATGAATGAGCACAATGGAAAAGGGACAAAGGGAGGCATGATGGAGCAGAAGGGAAAATATACAGAGCCAGGGAAAGGAGAGATGTAGCAAGGGGTAATAAGGGATGGAACTATGGACATCTACGTTTGAGCAGAATGGAGAAGGTATTTTGCCAGGAGGATGTATAATGGCACAAAAGGGAAGAGGAACAGAGTCACGGGAGGAGGTAATGGAGCCAGAGGGAGAAAAGACAGAACCAGGTGGAGGCAGGACAAAGCCGGTTGGAGCCATCATGCAGTAGAAGGGAGGAGGGATAGAGCAGAGTAGGCTTGAGGACAATGAATTTCAGACATCAGTGGGACCATCCCTGGTGTGTACTTTTGGGAATTGAATAGTGATCCTCTTGGCCAGTAGTGGGAAAAAAAAACAAAAAGAATGCAACCCAGATAGCCCCCCTAATTGGAGTATGCATTCAGAGCATAAGTTCCACCAGCTCAACTCTTGCTACACCCCTGCTGTGAGCAATAATCTGAAACATGCAAATCATTATTTAGGACCTCATTCTGAGTTGCCTGACTTCAACTCTGTTAATATATTATCGAAGTGTACCCTTCCACTGCATGAACTAGTTGGTTCTCCGACCCCTTGCCTGCTTACATCCTGCTATCCACCCACCACCCACTTGCTTGCACCTCTTGTAATCTGTATGTCTCCCCTTTCTACTAGATTGTAAGCTCCTCCGTGCAGGGCCCTCTTCCCTCTTCTCTTCACAATTCACTCACAGCTCTCCTATACTCAAACACTCAGTGACCATCTTCGTCTGCATACTCATCTCCATCATTGGCCTCAAGCCTCTATTTGTATGTTGATTGAGTCCTCACTACTTATATTTAAGCTGTAATGTGTATTGAACTGTGGCGCTCTTTACTTGTACTCTTTTTTTTTTTTTTATTCAATGTAATGCCAAGTTTTGTCTCCCTGTACTGTTCCTTTGTACGGCGCTGCGAAACTCTTGTGGCGCCTTATAAATAAAATTATAATAATGCTAATAAGAGAATCAGTCTGTCTCTGTTAAATATCAGTCCATTTTCATGTAGAAGGCCTATACTTTCCACTTTTTTTATTTACTGTATGTGCAGGACCAGCAACCACCATTAGTATTAAGACTACCCTATTTGGGTGAAAAATACTGGTCAGAAACAGGTGTCCCATCATCATCATCTGCGTATTGCAATTGAGCACTGGAGTATACCATCCATTTGTCCGCCCAGTTGTGGTGTCAGTCACCACTGACTGGGCAGTGTGTATGGAGACTAGGCTTCCCATTTGTTGAGATAGATATTAATAAGTGTTTACCCAGCCTTAGCCTCTACCACCTCTAGTATTTCCCTGTAAGGAGTTCAGAAATGTGCCACTTGTATTTGAACTTGCAAAAGACCCCTCCCTATTAACATCAGGTGCAGTAGATTTAAGTAATCCATGACTATGACATCTCTCTTTAAAGCCAATTCAGCGACGTCCAGCAACAGGTTCTTGTCCAGAACCTGTCCCTTTCCTAAAGTTGTATCTTACTTGCTGACTGCGTGTTGGTGTTTAAAATACTTTGAAACTTATTCAGAGGAGGCAGTCAAGTTATTACTGTTTTTTTCTGTGTTTTTTTTTTTTTTTGGAGTAGCTGTAAGTGCAGCGGCACTAAAAGTACTCACAAATAACAGGGATATTACTTTCCTACTATTCACATCTTTTTCAAATGTTCCTATGTACAGTATTGTGCAGTAACTCTCCCATTTTCTGTCAAATTTGTACACACACGCACACAGGCACACATGCACACATGCACACACACACGCACATCCACTGCTGTATGTTATAAATGAGTCTTTTAAATAAGGCTGCTGGCCATTTACTTTGTTTATTGCATGATTTGTACAAACAGAACATCACAGGAATCCTCTGAATATGTAACATATCTGCAGGGCGAGAATCTGCTTCTTTTTACAAGATCCAGTACAGTATTTGCCCCCTGAAACTGTCCTGTATACAGTCTAGCAAACTTGAGTTTCTTGCTACCACAAAAATAATAAATAAATATGTTTTTCTGCTCAAAAACTCACATCAAGTTGATATCTGTAAAGCAATATAGTTTTGCCAACGGCAGGAATCTAGCAGTCATAAACAATTAGTTCCTTATGTGAGTGGTCCAAGGTTAATTTTAGCCTGGTAAACTGCCTACTGCCTGATCTGATAAGTTTTTTCCTTTAGCTCCAGCTGTCTGCTCTCTGATGAGATTTGGCTATAAGGAGGATGGCATTATCAGCCCATTAGCCATCTCGAGCAATAGAAATGTGAGGCTGATTAATATTGATCATCTGTTCTGTGGGGTTATAGGGTGATGCTGATTGGATGTGACTCTTGGTTGTTTCTTTAGGCTGTTCTTGTTGCACTAGCTGAGAGATTTGATTTACAATGCTGGCCACAGGGAACAGCAAAGATTTCATGAGTGCTAACAGGCATATCCCTTCATATTCAACTATACCAATGAATCAAAGGTTAATAATAATACATTATTGTGGTGTTTTCATATCACATTACTAGTTTGAAGAGTCAGTAGAAAGGCCATCTGGGTACTTGTTTCCTAGCACGGCCACATATCTTGGCCATCGGGGGTAATTTGAGTGGCCTGCGACGCGACCGACGCGATGCCCCCGATTTTTCCATTGAAATGCAATGAAAACAGTGAAAAATCACGTCGGTCGCGTCGTGTGCAGCTAAAAATGCTTAAATGGTCCAGACGCGATGCCCGCGATTTCCCCATAGGGAACAATGTTAAATGCCTCAATTTACCCGCGATGACCACGATTTCCCATAGGAAACAATGTTAAATGGATCAATGTACCCAAATCAGCATAGGAACAATAGTAAATGGGCCAAAAAGACCCCTGAACATTGAAATGTCCCCCCAAAAGTAGTTGACGCCACCCCGCCATCAACGTGAACCCGAAGCGTGGCGAGCGCAGCGAGCCCGCGAGGGGCGGCGGTACGCGTCCTCCGACCTTTTCATGCCCTACTATCCACTAGGGCGTGGAGTGAGAATAGAATAATGTGGCGAGCGCAGCGAGCCACCGAGCCCGAAGCGTGGCGAGCGCAGCGCGCCCCGCGAGGGGACGCGGATACCTTCACAGGTAAACGCGTCCCTTCGCGGGCTTCCCAGGTGTCCGCGGCGCCATGGACACCTGGGAAGCCCGCAAGGGGCCGCGTATAACTGTGAAGGTATCCGCGTCCGCTCGCCACGCTTCGGGCTCGGTGGCTCGCTGCGCTCGCCACACTATTCTATTCTCACTCCACGCCCTAGTGGATAGTAGGGCATGAAAAGGTCGGAGGACGCGTACCGCCGCCCCTCGCGGGCTCGCTGCGCTCGCCACGCTTCGGGTTCACGTTGATGGCGGGGTGGCGTCAATAACTTTTGGGGGGACATTTCAATGTTCAGGGGGGGTTTGGGGCCATTTACCATTGTTCCCTATGATAATTTGGCTAAATTGAGCCATTTCACATTGTTTCCTATGTGAAATCGTGGTCATCGCGGGTAAATTGAGGCATTTAACAATGTTCTCTATGGGGAAATCGCGGGCATCGCGTCTGGCCATCGCACCCGATTTTTTTAGCGGCCGCGATGCCCGCGATGGCCCCGATTTTACCCCCGATGAGCGCGATTCTGATCGGTGTGGCCGTGCTAGGAAACAAGTACCGCCATCTGCTATATAACTAGATTAATGGCTTCTTATTTTTTTTTTCAAGTTTTAGTTCACTTATAGCTTTCTCCTTATTTACTCAACATACAGGTATATCAATCTTATTTTATATACTGTATGACATATTAAATATGTACAGTACTTAGGCTCAAACTATCTGGGAAGAGCACAGCAGAAAAGGGGCCTGTTGGGGGCATTTGGGGTGTGATGTGATGTCATTAGGGTAGTCTAGAGGCATGGCCATTTCCCCCCACCCTTTCCTAGTTGTACATAATGTAAACCACTCACAGCCATTCAGTGACCTGTTCCCATGATTGGCTGACAGAGATGAAAGTGAAGGAATACACATACAGTACAGTAGGTTCCTTTACTTTTGCAAGCCAAGGTATAAGTACAGTATGTACATATAGAATGGCTATATTCAATGGATCGGGTCAAGAAGAAGAGGACCAAGTGCCTAAGATGCCCACTGGGCAAGGTGACCAACCGGTTCCAGGGACAAGATGAGTGTGTACTGTGAGTGTGGGTGTGAGTGAGTAATAACGGAGTACAACAATCGATGTATGTGGACTTTTTTTTATATTTCCTTTACATGGGGACTATAGGTACCAGCAGGCCCTTATTGTTATCATGTGGGTGAGGCTTCCAGGAACGTAAAAGACAATATTACTTTCAATTTGACATTTACTGACTGCTATGAATCTCACGCTCACTGACCAGGGTTGCAGAGAATAGCCCCAAGTTTCAGCACAGGCCTGGAATCTACTCAAGGGTGGATACCCCTGTATTGGAGGTTCCAAACCACCTAAGGAATCCCCAGTCAGAGCAAAGGAATCCCCAGTCAGAGCTAAGGAATACCCAGTCAGAGCTTACTAATTGTAGGGTTAAAGCTTTAACTGTGGTGACCAAGTCAGATGTGCTCTCTGGCTGTGCCACCACTCCACCCAAACATGCTAAGTGACACTAACATCCTGAGTCAGGTGATTATCCTAATCCAAGTACAAACAATTCTGCTAAGTTTGTGAGATGTATAGATCGTGTTTTTTATTCACATCACCAGGACCAAAGGTTTGTCAACATCTTCCAATGCACTATATTTTGCCAACCATGCTTGAGCTCAGGTGCAAGATGTCAGGTCAAGTGACATTACTGATTCAGATTCCCTTGCAAGCCTTGTAAGCAATCACACAGGAGGCTATTTCCTACAAATGTGAAAAAACGAAGTTCACAAAAATGAACTATAAATTCCATAAGGAAGACCATTCCTACCAAACACATCAAAGCACAGAGACTTCTGCAATGGATATTTCAAGTGGGAATAACCTAATAATGTGTGGTGAAGATATTGACACTGATGATGTTTAAGATAAGAGTACATATTACTTATTCCAACTGTAGAGAAAAAACAAAAGTCCATTGGTAGCTTGGTTGTGAAACCAAGCCCTTCAGCTGTAAAAGTGGCAGTCCCTGTACTGAAGTGCAGGGGTTGATAAATGGTGGTCATACTTTTTAATATACACCATAAGGGTGGGTAGGAGTTTCCAAGTACAATTTCATCATGCATCACTTTTTCATTATGGGCTGTTTATTTATGGGAAATGGTGATAATTTTCTGTCTCTCAAAAGTCGATCCTTTACCAGCTCATGCTTTTTCCTAATCATGCTGTCTTGCGTAGTTAGCATAGTCAGCCGGAAGTAGTGTAGTGTTCCCGCGAGCGTCCCTGTCAGAATCAGCGTAGTGTTCCCACTGCCACGTAGCCAGCATCTCTGTCAGAATCAGCATAGTGTTCCCCCAAAGCGTACTCAGTGAAGTGACAGTGTAATGGCTGCAGAACCTGTGAACCTGCTCAGCTTGGCAAAGACAGAGGAGGAGGCAGTGTTATTCTTCCAGCAGCACCATTTGCTGCCACAGACTAAAAGTTGCATAAATGGACACCCAATGCGCCTCAGCATGAAGGAGTCAATGCGGCGCTGCCATAGCAAATTGTGCCGTAAGAAGGTGAGCCTGCATGCGGTACATTGGTTCCCGGGTTGCCGATTACCGTTTTTGACACTGGTATGCTTTATTTATTCATGGGCGGAGGAGCTCACAACTGTAATTTTTTGTGAGCGTCAATTGAACACGTCAAACAAAATAGTGGTCCAGTATAATCACCTTATGCGTGAGACCTGCACTGTGGACCTGATGATGCAGTCCCAACGCAAAATTGGCGGTCCGGGGAAAATCGTCAAAGTCGACGAGAGCCTCTTTGTGTAGAGGAAGAGCCATTTGCAGGGAGACTGGTGAGTGATTTGTGACACCAGTACAAAGACGTGATGCCAGTACCCTGATGGCCACCATCGGGATGTGCATTGAACCAGGGACGACCATCTACTCCGATTGCTGGCGTGCCTACAACACAGAGCAGCTGGAGCTGGCAGGGTACCACCACGCTCCGGCGAACCACCGGTACAACTTTGTGGATCCGGAGACCGGGGTTCACACCCAGAACATCAAGCGCCTTTGGGGATCCTGCAAGTGGCTCAACAAATGCCAAAGGGGCACTGCGCGCCATCAGCTCGACTACTACTTGCAGGAGTTCATATGGCGAAAGACTGGAGGCGCCGAAAATACTTTAGAGTGTATCCTCCATGCGCTAACCCTGCTCCCCCAGGCTGAGAAAGGCGACAGCACAGATGCAGAGACAAGTGCATCCATTTCTGATGCTGTTTCTGCCAATGTAGATTTAGAAGAATGACTGATTTATTATTTTCTTTTCTCATGATTAATTGATTTTATTGTTTGTAATTGTGATATTTTCTCCTTTATTATTAACTAAAATCCAGTTAACAGTTAACACATGTTGTCATTACTGTCTCAGATGTATGATGTGGTGTGAATGCATTCCTGAATAACCCCCACTATCCATGGCAGCCCGAGGTGTGGCGAGCGCAGCAAGCCCTGTGAGGGGAGGCTTTAAGCGTCCTCCCAACCTGTTCATACCCCCACTATCCACATCGTCCTGGAGTTGAATTTAAAAAGTGTGGCGAGCACAGTGAGCCACCGATCCCGAAGCATGGCGAGTGACCGCGGATTACTTCACATGTGTTCCTCTGCGCTCGCCAGGCTTCAGGCTCGGTGGCTCGCTGCGCTCGCCACACTTTTTAAAATCAACTCCGCGCCTATATGGAAATTGGGGGTATGAATAGGTCGGGGAGGACACGTAACGGGTGCACTCCCCATGCTCTGGCTGACGTGGATAGTGGGGGTTTGAATATGGCTCCTTTATTGTGCATAGGAAGGACTTGCTCCCGCATACCGCCTTTATGCATGAGGCGCACGTGCTAATAATTACTAAGACACAGGAGTGTCTGAGATGCACCTGCGACTCTCCGCCGGCAACCGCATAATCCCCTCTCTGCCAGCGCTTACCGGCGCTGTGTGAGAGGCGCTCACTAGGCTTGGCATGCATGCCGGGGACAGAGCCATGGATGCCAGGGACAGAGCCGGGCTGCTGTGGAGTCACTATGCTAACTAGGCTAGGCAGTCGTTGGGCTGCCACGCAGTCACTACGCTAACTACGCTAGGCAGCCGTTGGACTACGCTGACAGCGTAGCTTATCCTACGTGTGCATACGTATGCTAATTGGGCACCCGACTAATACACAAATACCTTTGTTAGTATCAGATTTAACTAATGAATTGATCAAGCATTCAATCTATCAATCCTTTAATTGCTTTTCACCACATTTTCCTGTCCTGCTCTTGGGCCACTGATCTAGTTCTGGATTAAAGAAAAAAAATTCTATAGAGTTGAATTGTTTATTAAACTGCCGTCCTATCTGCTACTGCTATGCCATTTCATACAGTAGATGTGTTATTTTCTTGTGGTCTGTCATGTATTTGTGCTGCTGCTCTGTTGCTTTTTTCAGCCAGCCTTGACCAATATTAGTGAACAATAAAGTGAGGTGGTCAAGATTGACTGGAAATTCATGACTGGATTTAATAAGCCCAAATTATATAATTTTAGCTGTTTTTATCAATTTAAAGAAAAAACAGATCCAAAACAAAAATACTTGTGGAGATTTTCACAAAACCAAAACATGAAGATAAACTAAAGCCCAAAAAATACACAGGGGCCAGCACACATCTCTAATGCAAAATTAAATTTGCACACCTTGCATTACAACACAGCTTGTCCAAGTGCTCACTTGTATCATGTGTCTGAATTTGCTCCTACTTTATCTCTGAATAAGGCACTCGGCTTCCACTTAGGTAGACACATCACAACCTACCTTGAAGACAATTGAGTGACATGACATGAGTATGGCCTGCTTTAGCAACAGGGCAGCATTAAGTTGTCATGGGGCCCGAGGCACCCAAAACAGATGCCCATCAAGACACCCCCCTACAGCAGGGGTGCAGAATCTCAGGCCCGGGGGCAGGGCCGGTGCTAGGCACCGGAGCGCCCCAGGCAGGGAGGGGGGCGGGCGCCCCGGTGATCAACCACTTACTTGCTCCAGGGGGGCCGCCTGCCGGGTCCAGTGGTGCGGTGCCGTGACGTTCGGGGGGGTGTCGCTTGCTGCCGCGATTCTCCCCAGGGAGGGGAAGGGGTGTCCGGCGCTGTGATGTTCCAGGGGGGAGGGCTGGCCGCCGCAACTCTCCCCAGGGAGGGTAGGGGGGGTGTCCGTCACTGTGACGTTCCGGGGGGGAGCTTGGTGGGTGATGCGGGTTGCCAGGATGTGA
This sequence comes from Crinia signifera, assembly GCF_055691185.1. Taxonomy (NCBI): domain Eukaryota; kingdom Metazoa; phylum Chordata; class Amphibia; order Anura; family Myobatrachidae; genus Crinia; species Crinia signifera. The sequence goes on from NC_139218.1 coordinate 89,083,198, forward strand.
CGTGATGCTCCCCTGGAAGGGGGGGAGTGGGCGGCTTGCTAGGTGATGCGGCGCGGGGGGGGACCAGCTCCAAACTGCCGCCCTCCAGTGGCCGGCGCCCTAGGCAAATGCCTAAGGCTGCCTAGTGGTGGCGCCGGCCCTGCCCGGGGGCCATATGCGGCCCCCGTAGCCGGCCTGAGTGGCCCGCCCACCGGCCCGGCGGCTTTGTCAGGGGAATTCTTGCGAGAGGTCGATAGATCTCGTGAGATTCCTCTTAATCAACACCAGCTGGAGACTGTCAGTCCTATTCAGTGGCAGCCACCAGAGCATGGGACGGCTGCAGCAGGACGATTTGTAATAGACATTTTTACATATGGCCCCCGAAGGATTTTTTTTTACCCAAACAAACAGCCCTTGGCACAAAAAAGGTTCCCCACCCCTGCCCTACAGCATCTCTGCCTCCCTTGTTTCCTGAACCCTAAGACCGTGGGAGAGAGAAGTGCTGCACACTGTGGGAGCGCACTGCAGAGAAAGAGAAGAATCCTGGCTGTCAGGATGGCCGGCTGGCGGGTGTGCTCTGTCCAGCACCTCTCTCTCCCCTCCTTTGATTGATGCGATCCCAAGCATCCGCTGATGGCAGTAGAAGGAAGGCTAAATATTGCATGAATCTGCCATGCAGCAGCACCTCAGGAGGGGCAAAGCAGCTCCACCCAGGTGGTCCCTTAACACAGGTGGGGGCAGGGGTACTTAGTCCCTGGGCCCCCACTTTAATCTGGCTCTGTTTAGCTTGAGTTTAGTTGAACCTCATGCCTTCCTAGTTTTAAAATAACCAGATATTTATGCAAGCTTAATACAGCCACCAACATTGTTTTGTTCACATTATAATTTATTTGTATTTAGTCCCAGTGGTTATTCCATGTATGACAAACAAAAAGTAGAGAAAAGGTTCTGTTAAAAAACGTAAGCAAAACAACACTGCTAGAGATAACAGAAGTCTATCTCTGCATGCATAAAATAACTAATTAGAATGTGTGATGCGACGTAGAGTTATTTTCTGTAAGCTACAGTATATTCCTGTTGATAAGCAGTGAAAACAAAATAACAAATGTTACTGTATCTCTATCATCAGTGAATTCCTTAGCATTGCACCATTACAAGGGGATTTTCAGTTCCTCAGATAAGTGTTATATTGTATACTGTAGCATCAGCCTTTTCCCAATAAATCATATTAATACACAGTAATCAGTGATGTCACTATGCATATTACGTAAAATTAATTTAGCAAATTAAATGATATTTCAGGTAGATTGAGTGTAGTGCCAGCCCCTTGGTGTTTGGTGTGGTGATGTAATTAAAAGGCAGGTTTGGGTGCTTCAAATAAACTTTACTAATAATAGTGCAAAAAAATACAGGGGTTGAACATTTACAGACAGTATGGTGCAATTACAAGTATAAATACACATATAGGGGGGACAATTGACAGTATTACAATGGTATAGAAAGGAATGTTCCGGTTCGGGGGATCCCAAAAGTCTGTTGGATATGGGGTCTTATTGGTGGGCACAGGTGCGGCGTCCCGCTTGCCTGTGTAATAGAGCTGCCCTGAGATGGTGTTCAGGGTCCTGATTGCTCCTGGATGACGCTGGATGACAGCGCTGAGGTCATGGGTTCAATTCCCGCCATGGCCCTAACTGTGTGGAGTTTGTATATTCTCCCCGTGTTTGCGTGGGTTTACTCCGGGTACTCTGGTTTCCTCCCACAATCCAAAACTATACTCGTAGGTCAATTGGCTTCCAACAAAATTAACCCTAGAATGTCTGTGTGTGCGTGTACATGTGGTAGGGAATATAGATTGTAAGCATACTTGCCTACTTTTGAAAACTAGTTTCAGGGAGATTATAGTTGGTAGTATAATTTTGCATAGCGCCCCATTGAGGGGACGTATCATGCTCCACCCAAAGGGCATGACTCATTCCATATATGGAGAGATTGTCATAAGAGATTGTGAATGTGGTACCTAGAAGCGTGGGTGTGTACTGCTATATCTGAGAGGAATCTTTTGAAATGACTTATATCCAAATGTAGATGAGCCTCAAAGCAGTTAGTAAGAGATACTATACTTTGTATAGTGCTGGGAGATAGTGCTGATGATTCAATGTAAGTGTATGTCTCTTATTCCTTTTTTCCTCAAAAATGTAACAGTGTAATGTGGGCTAGGTGAAATGAGGGAGATTGCTAGACTAATCAGGGAGAGAGGGAGATTGTGGCTATTACAGGGAGTCTCCTGCAGAATGCAGGAGGGTAGGCAACTATGATTGTAAGCTGCACTGGGGCAGGGACTGATGTGGATGTTCAACTATAATCTGTAAAGCGCTGCACAAAATGTGTGCGCTATATAAGAAACTGGTAATAAATAAATAAAACTGTGGGGTTCAGAAAAATGATGTAGTGAGGGAGAAGACTAATTAGTAGTAATATAGGGAAGTTGTTGGGCTATGTTTAGAGACGTGGACGTGATGGCTGACTAATTACTGAGCAGGACACATACTGTAAGGGATCATTGGGAATCACAAGAGAATCACATAGATACTGGAGATTATCCCATTTTACAAAGATTGCAGTAGTACATGTACGTGATGTACGCCTCCTACTGTATCATGTTCTGATATTATCATCAATGATTGAAGACAGCGTTAAGAAATAACTGAAAACATGCTTTATTCATGGACTCAGATATTGTAATGGTTATCTCTATATCACTATAGACCCGAGAGATGAACAGTGCTGCTTTTTGTAACTTTTCAAGCCTGGAAATGTATATTAAATGTTAAACCAATAACTAATGAAACATAAGCTGGCCATACATCAGAAAGATCGATCTTAAGATCGATTGCGCTCATGATTGTGTACAATTTCCCTTGAAATCCCCGGCAGTCCTTGGTGGTTTTTGGACACACAATCTACACACAATCGATCATACAATCAATCATACAATCCATCTACTGCATGATTGTGTACACAAGATGTGCACACAATCTGCATACAATCCATCTTACAATCAGTCATACAATCCATCTGCTGATTGATTGTATGATTATGTACATAAGATCTGCACACAATCTGCATACAATCCATCTTACAATTAGTTGAGATTGTATGATTGGGTACAATATCTTTCTGATGTATGGCCACCTATACTTAGATTTTCTTTTGCCTATTTCTAAGTCAATCAGTTTCACATACAGCAATGTCATTTGCTTTAGTATAGGATCATCTTTTGGACAGTATTCAACAATTAAGCCCTGCAGCATTTGCAACAAATGACATTTTGAGAATCATTTATTTGGCATTTCAGCACTTTTTATGCAACATTTACATTCATAGACAAAAATGTCAGTGAATATAACAATATATTTGATAAGGCACTTATAAGCTTCTGCTTAGAATTGACCTTAAAACATCAACCAGAAACGTGACCCCAATTGACAGCGGTCAGCCTGATTTTCTAGTTTCCACCATAGATGCATAGATGCCTATGTTAAGAGTTTAACATATACGTCTATGGTGGGAACTGGCCATAGACACGTACGTTAAATTCTTAACATGCGCATCTATGGAGATGCAGAACAGCCTATCAGGTGCTGATAGGCTGACATCAGTGGGACTCCCCTCATTCTCTGGGAGGAACTGCTTGTGTAGCCTTGTTACATTTTCCTTTGCAGTTTTTATTTTTAACCCCTGGACAGACGGACAGAAGAGGACTTAATTTACACTGGAGGTGGTGAGTATTATTTTTTACCCCCACAGGTCAGCCTTGGGATTCTACTGGAAAAGTAGACCAAACATATGGGCTCAAGAGAGGTGAGTGTGTATGCATGGTGTGTGTGCGCGCGTAATAACTTTAGTTGTGTGTTTGAGATTTTATTTAAGTATTGGTTCTGTTGTGTCCCAGTGGGCTTATTAATGTCTGCATACTGGGACTTCTCCAGTTCACATTTTCCGGGTCACCCAGCAGGTGCACTCATTATTCAGACACATTTATAAAAAAAATACCACAGGCAGAGTTAATTACTTCACTGTGTGGAGACCTGAAAATGTGCACTGTTGGGAGTACTTGAGGTCCAGGTTTGGAAACCACAGTTTACAAGAAAACCCAATACTTTATTTATATTTCTTAATTTTACACTTTTACTATCAACCCAGCACCCACCACCCAGGGGTTCTGGGTGGCCTGAAGGGGACCCATTTATTTGGGGACCCCACTCCCCCATGGACCTGTCAAGTGCTGACCGGCCAGTCTGTTAATGTGATGGATGGGGGAGCTTGTATAAAAAGTCTCCCTCAGCTGTGGCATTACACCACTGGCTGTTGGAGCCCATTGCTGATTATAATAATACAGGGGACCCCTAGTCTTTTTGTCCCAATTATTTTTATGACCAAGACCAGTCCAGGAGCCATACAGGGGGGAAATTTTACATTTTAAAACCAGGACCGACTCGGAAGCGGTTATACTCATGGGGGGGGGGGGGACTCCACAACATTTTTTTTTAATTGTTTATTTTTTCTATTTTTGCACAGAAAAGAGTGCACATATCTGACTGATTTGTGCATGCTTCATCAAAATATGGATGGAAAATGTGGTCTAGTATCCATTTGTATTTTTCCATTGAATTCCCAGACAAATTCAGCCATGCCAATGATTGTAAATTAGATGATCTGATAGAACTTCTAGAAGAGTTCTATCGAGGATCTATTCATTTATAAGACCAAATTCGGCTGAGCTTGCCATATATAAAAGCAGCAACTAGGCTGAATTTGACTCTGTAAATTTGTTGGCACCTGGGTCCTGGGTGTAAATACCTGCAGGATCCAATGGGTAAGATTGTGTGCATTTGTACCCATTCATTCTTAGTAATTTCCCCTACAGCCCCTACAGCCTATAAATTGTAACACAGAGGCAGATTGGCTGGTACTTTATCTCTCACAATTTTTTCTTTCTGAGATTTCATAATTACCGATCTAAATATAGTAGCCTTTATATTTAGACAAAAAAAGTGTGCATAATTGTATTATTTAACATTTTATAATGTGCTGAGAACTATTTTGTAAAGTAAAAACATTTGAAATGTATGTTTTTTCACCATTTATGTAATGTATAAACATTTAAACAACAGTCCTTGCTGAACATTAATGTTATTTTAAGTTTGAGCTATATTGTGACCTCCATCAACAAGTTATTTATTGCAATATAACTGATTTGAAACTTTTTTTAAACAAGAAATGGTACTTGTGTGTTATCACGGCGCCCACGAAATCGGACGAAAATCGGCTGCAAATCGCATGGAAAAATCGGATGCGATTTTGCGGCCGACTTTTCGACCGATTTTTCATTTGCATGCTGTTCCATCATTGCACACCTTAATTTTTCATTTGCATGCTGTTCCATCATTGCACACCTTGCACACCCCCGATTTCCATCGTAGTGCATCGCATGCAATATAGTGGCATGTGATGCATGCCATGCAATGCATGTGAAGCGATTCGATTTGTAATTGTACAATCACCCTGATGGGTGCTTACAATGTGAAATGCACCGCCATTGTTAATGCCACCCCCACTATCAACGCCAACCCGAAGCGTGGCGAGCGGACGTGGAATATATGCAAAGTAATTCGCGTCCGCTCGCCACGCTTCGGGCTCGGTGGCTCGCTGCACTCGCCACACTATCTAAAATCAACTCCACACCGACATGGATAGTGGGGGTATGAAAAGGTCGGAAGACGCGTACTGCCGTCCCTCGCGGGCTCGCTGCGCTCGCCACGCTTCAGGTTGGCGTTGATAGTGGGGGTGCCGTTAACAATGGGGGTGCATTTAACATTGCGAATCACATCGCATGCCACTTGCTGGCATGCGTTGCTATGCGATCGTTAATTGTACAGTCAGGGGCATTTTCCCGAAAATCACATCGCATACCATCGCATAGCACCTGGGGGTGTGCAAGGATGGAATAACATGCAAATCAGAAGGAAATGGCCGAAAATCGACAAAAAATCGTCCGAAAATCGGATGCAAAATCGCACCGCAGATCAAATTGGCCAAAAAATCAGCAAAAAATCGGCCGTAAATCGGATGCGATATTGGATGCGATTTAGATGAAATCGGGTGCCGTGATAATACACAAGTACCCAAGAAATTCACTGAAAATTTTATGTAGAATATGTCATGTTTAAATAAGAGTAATGTACCAATTTTTTATTCTTAATTTAAAAAAAACATGGGTGACATTTATTAGAGATCGATGTTGGGTTTTTGGCGATTTATATCGCAAAAACGGCCGTTTTTCATTTTTTTCCCAATTCGACTACTAAATGGGTGGCGATTTGCGGCATAAATCGCACTTTTTGCCGCGAAATCGCACTTTCTGAAAGTGAGATTTTTTTTAACTCCGGAATTCGCATCCAGATGTTTTCCCCATTGAAAAATATACAATTCGCATTTTTAATGAGATGCGAATTTGGAAATCGCACAAAAAAATGGTCTAAAGTTCAAAAAAAAAATAGACCTGATCCTGACTGGCGATTTTGTCAGAAACATGGCGATTTTGTCAGAACCATGCACAGATCATTGTGATCTGTGTATGGTTCTTTGGTAAAATATGTTTAAAAGTGAAAAAAAAAATGGCGTGAGGTCCCCCCTCCTGGACATAACCAGCCCCGGGCTCATTGAGCCGGACCTGGTTCCAAAAATACGGGGGACAAAAAGCGTAGGGGTCCCCCGTATTTCTGAAACCAGCCCCGGACTCTTGGACCAGTCCTGGTTCCAAAAATACGGGGGACAAAAAATCTGGGGGTCCCCCGTATTTTGAAACCAGCACCGGGTTCCAACAGCCCGCAGTGTCATTCCACAGCCGGGGGACACTTTTTACACAAGGTCCCCCGGCCGTACCATGAGCACCGTGGCTGGTCAGCCTTGGACGGGGTACCTGGAGGAGTGGGGAACCCCCAATAAAGGGGTGCCCCCCCCAGGCTTCACCCAGATGGAGCACCTCTCTTCTAGCGGGGATCTGGCGCCAGCCCTCGCGCTTCCTCCTCGACGCCGGTCCCCGACGATCACCCCCCCAAACCCTGCCCATCTCACTGGGCAGGGTTTGCGTCCTTCGTTGCCCACAAACTGCAACGTGCATGCATGAGAGACGCTCACGCGTCCCAGTCAGATGGAGCACCAGATGGAGCATTTTGTCGAGCCCCAGCGCTGGCTGAGAGGCTCTCCATCTGTATACGTATAAGCTAATTAAAATGTTTTTGCTAGATCTGAAGTACATCTTCAAAATTTTAAAGGTACTGTATTTGCTGGCGTATAAGACTACTTTTTTCCCCTGAAAAACATGCCTCCAAGTGGGAGGGTCGTCTTATACGCCGGGTGCACTTATATAACAAACTCTATATTTTGAGTGGAAATGTTGGGGGGTCGACCAGTCATCTTATACGCCGGCAAATAGGGTAATAAAATTAGAAACAATACAAGGTATGTTTGAAACTTGCAAAAAAAAACACTTCATATTGAACAACACAGAGGTGTAAGTTCGTTCCAGTTACCCAGATATATACAGTAAATATTGGTGCTCCCAAAATATAAGTAAGGTGTCTGTCTTCAGTAAGACAGGTCATGGGTTTGAATACAGGTGGTGACATTTGCAAAAATGATGTAGAGGGCTTCCAATTAACTGATTCAAACTGGCAGGGGAGGAGATGTGCCTTCTTGGGAGTAAGATTCTGCGACAGATGACTCCATTGCCTCCCAGAGTTCTGTCTCTGGCACAACATAATTATACATTTCTCTTATTTACTTTCAGAGGAGGATGATCAAGGTGAGCTGCAACCAGCACATATTCATCCTCCTAAAACAGAAGAACAAATATTAATGTTACATTTGATGCCAATGACTGAGACAGCTACACCACCATAGCTCAGTCTCACACCACCAGCAAAAATCCTAAACAAATGTTTTAGAGCACAATTGTCTGAAGTGTTTGGAAACCAAGGGGTAAATCTGCTATATATTAAGTTGAATATGAGATATTCATAGCAACCGATCAGATACTTATTATTTAATTTGTGCGCGATGGTGGTGGAATCTTTTTTTTTTTTTAAAAGAGACAGTCATGTGCAAGGTGAGGTTTAACCTTAGAAATGCATACGTAGATCTAATACAATGGATGCTGGTGTCTGGCATCACCACTGTGTGCACCTCTAAATCAGGAAATTTGGAAAAACAGCTCAATCAGCAAATGAAAGAAACCTATGCAACAATTTTGGAGTATCCCTTATTCTTAGGTGAAAGATATGTGAAAAACAAAGAGTCAGTTGCTAAGCCGTCAGTAAGCAAAATTGATCCAACTAATCCTTTGTTTGAAATCAGAATAAAAGGTACTCTTTACCTAGCACGGCGCCCACGATTTTGATCGTGGGCATCGCAGGTAAAAAAATCGCGGGCATCGCGGCCATTGAATGCACTAAAAATCAGGTGCGACGCCCGCGATTTCCCATAGGGATCAATGTTAAATTTCTCAATTGACCCGATTTTACTGTTCAATGCCTCAATGGACCCGATTTTTCCATAGGAAACAATGTTAAATGGCCCACAGAGGCCAAATAGCCACCCTGAAGTGTGAAATGGCCCCCACAATTGTTAACGCCACCCCACGATCAACGTCAACCCGAATCGTGGCGAGCGCAGTGAGCCCGCGAGGGGCGGCGGTACGCGTCCTATGACCTTTTCATACCCCCACTATCCACGTCGGCGTGGAGTCGAGAATAGAATAGTGTGGCGAGCGCAGCGAGCCACCGAGCCCGAAGCGTGGCGAGCGCAGCGAGCCCCGCGAGGGGACGCGGATACCTTCACAGGTAAACGCGTCCCCTCGCGGGTATCCGCGTCCGCTCGCCACGCTTCGGGCTCGGTGGCTCGCTGCGCTCGCCACACTATTCTATTCTCGACTCCACGCCGACGTGGATAGTGGGGGTATGAAAAGGTCGTAGGACGCGTACCGCCGCCGCTCGCCATGCTTCGGGTTCACGTTGATCGTGGGGTGGCGTTAACAATTGTGGGGGCCATTTCACACTTTAGGGTGCCTATTTGGCCTCTGTGGGCCATTTAACATTGTTTCCTATGGAAAAATCGGGTCAATTGAGGCATTGAACAGAAAAATCGGGTCAATTGAGAAATTTAACTTTGTTCCCTATGGGAAATCGCGAGCATTGCGTCGGTCGCGTCGCACCCGATTTTTTAGTGCATTCAATGCCCGCGATGGCTGCGATGGGCGCCGTGCTAGTTAAAGAGTACCGAATAAAAACAGAAGTATTTATTGTATACATTTGCAAATCCATATAGAAGCCATTAACCACTCTTAGGATGTTTGTCCCTAAGAGAATATTTGTAGCCCTAAAGAGTAGTCACTGGCTTCAATTTGTGTATGTTTAAACTACTGTATGTACTTTCTGTAATACCTTTTCTGATTTTTTAAGCCTCAAAGTAGAGCCCATAAATTTATATTGAGAAAGTTTACTCCTAATAAAGAATACAAATAATTATAATAATTATAATTGTTTGTATTAATAAATAAAAATACAGTACATGATATTTCTCTGACATTACCATTTATGGAAAAAGCACCACTATAATGTATTTATAGATAGTACTGAAAAAGAAGTTTCTATGCCATATCATGCTATTAATTCAGGAAATGGTAATCTTCTTATTACTGTTGAGAGAGCCTTGCAGATGACTGGAGGCTTTCCAGTGGTGCATTACATTAGTAGCAATGTGTGCATCTGTGGGGCTTAGCAGTCATATTTCGTTGAAGCATAGAAAATCTTCCTTAGGAGGTGACTGAAAAAGAGAGCACCTGCAGACAGCCGAGATCTGTTATTCATCTTGCCCTTAGATAATTCTCTAAAAGTGGGATAAATTAAAATGTAATTAGTACAATCAGCCCAGGATCAAATCAGTATATATGGGATGTTCACAGAATGCAGCCATGCTTAAGTAATATAAACCTTGTTTAGATATCTACTTCCATACACATCAGCTTCTAATTTCAAGTTATAAAATTATAATTAGCTATGACATATTCACTACCTCTATTACCCAATGGCCCTTATTCTGGTTCACTTGCAAAGGCAAATTCCTTCTCAAATGGAATAAAACCATGCTGCACTGCAGGTGGGGCAGATGTAACATGTGCAGAGAGAATTAGATTTGGGTGAGTTATTTTGTTTCTGTGCAGGGAAAATATGGACTGCTTTATTTTTACACTGCATCTCACTTTGAAGTAAAAACCCACCCAAATCGAATTCTCTCTGCACAAGTTACATCTGCCCCACCTGCAGTGCACATGGTTTTGCCTATTTGAGAAGGAATTTGCCTTTGCAGGTGAACCAGAAGAACCCCCATATACAAAGTGCCCCAGTTCATATTATGACACATTGTATTGCCCCTAGTTCACATTATGCTCCTGTGCCTTTCTTCATATTATGCCACAGAATGCCTCCACATTTTAATGCCACACAAATCATCATGTGCTATAATGTAATGCCCCCATGCCAGGATACATCACATGATCTGAACTCAGAGTATGGTATTATTAAAATTTTGCATTTTATAAACATATTCTGTATGGAAAATGGAAGTTGTGTCCATTTCTTTTGAAGAAAAGTGATAGAACGTGCTCAGAAAAGCATCTGGTTACAGAATCAGAGCTGGATTAAGGGGAGGCCAGTAGGTGAGTACCACTAGCCTTGTCCAAAGGGGCTTCCTGGCCAGAGCTGCTCTGTCCCTGCTGAGGTACTGTAGCACGACTGATTCATGCAATCTCCGGCATCCACTTTGCTGCTGCAGGCAGTGGAGGATGGACACTGCATAAATCAGTCATGCTGCTCAAGAGGAGGTGACAGCGCACATAGGCACACTGCCTGAGAGGAGGGGAGATACAATGGGCAATAGACAATGATCAATAGACAATGGACAGCTGTCATCCTGATTTCTCTGATGGCCAGGAGTCGACTCTCCCCCCCCCCCCCCCCCCTTCATGATGGTTCATGTTGCCAGCTATGAGAGGGAGGGAGGGGGATCCTGGTCTCATTATTCTGGCAAAAGTGGAGGTATGTGGCTAGGGGTGTGCAAGGGGGGTGCCTAAGAAGGCCTCCTGCCTTGGGTGCCCTGGGCCCCCTGAGAGCTTAATCCGACCCTGTACAGAATCTCTTCCTGACAAGGTTCATGAAATTGTACATCCAGTATATTATTAAATCCCAGGTCTTAGGGCCAGATGTATCAAGCTTCATAAAGTGATAAAATGGTAAACTAATATGATTGGCAGCTCCGAACTGTCATGTTACAAGCTGATTGTCATGTTACAAGCTGATTGGCTGGTTGTTTATTACTCTCCACTTCACTTTTTGAAGCTTGATACATCTGGCCCTTAGTCTTAAAACATAATGAAACAAGATACTGTAGCAAAGGGCCTCGGCTTGTTTGAGCAGGAAAACCACACAAAGAAACTTCAGAAAATCTAGGTATAAACAATCCATTCTGTTTTGCAAAGGTTAGAAATCGATAAATGATTAATTGATCTGCAGATATATCTATTTGTGTGCATGGGCGGAGTGTCTCTAGCCCCCCTGGGAACCAGAGATATCACCAGACAAAGCTAGAAAGTTTTCCCCATAGGATAACATGGGACCCGGTAATTCTGACCCCCACCCGGTTCCAACGGCTGCCATTTCACCCCGCGACATTACAGAAACTCATGGTTGATCTCATTCGAACCCAAATCGCCTGGCCTTCAATTTTATACCAGGTCCATATGGGTCAATTGGTTCCGGAGATATTGTGGGTAAACAAAGTTTTTTATTTCTGAAATGTAATTTCATGGCTGTTCATGTTCTTTGAGGGCAGATTACTCTGGAACCAAGCACCCCAGTTTTATGGGAAAAACCATTTCAAGCCCACTTAAAAGTTCTTTAATATGATACTTGTCTCATGTAAATGAGTCATTTGGTTCCAAAGATATAGCTGGTTAAATGAGATAGCCAGCTAAAGGGAGGGGTGGGGGTGGTTTTCTCTCCCCCTCACACCAGAAAATGCAGGGACTAGGCTGGTGTAAAAGCACACAACTACATCCTTCACTTTTGCCGTTAAGGTGGGCCTGTGTACTTTAAATGCCAGGACCTATTTTTAATCCCATTCCCTCCCTCTCTCTGCTCTCCTCTCTCTCGCCGCTCCCTTAGCATGTACACTGGTACCACTAACTCCGCCCTCCCCCTCCAAAACCCTCTCCTATCATGGTGCCCCCCCTGTCATTTGCTCCTGGATCTGCCCCTGTTAGTATGTATCCAACTTTACACAGCAGAAACTCAACAAAGCAACAGATATTGAAAACATTTTTTTTCTAAACAATTGTTTGGCTGATGGAAGGAAACATATAATCAGAGCTTTTTAATATTTTCTAAACAGCCCTTTTGATCTATTCATCAAATAATTTGCTAATCTAAAAAAAATGGCACATATTACAAATTGGACCTGCGCAAGGTGAATGTGATTGTTATCCCGTGGTGTAAAAAACATTGTTTCTGGGTGTAATGTCACTGTGTCATGTGACATTACACCCTCTGCTAATCAATTATGCAATTTTAACAGGGCGTCCTAGACCCTGCGCACTGCTCTTTTTTCCACTTAAGGCCACCATTTGGGCTCTTGCATGCTCAGAAGATTTCTCTACTCTGCTGTCGATAAAGCAACAGAGGAGGAGTGGTGGAATTGGAGGAGGGGGTAGCCCTGTATTACCAGGACCCAGGGCCTCCATTTGGGGGGTGCTGTGTGTACAGCTGTCCTGGGTCCGGCCTCTCTGAGAGAGAGAAAAGGGCACTTATTTTGCTCACCCCACCCCCCTCCGCTGTGCTGTGCTTCTTCACATAATGGACACTGGCAGTCAATTAATATGCAGCACCGGGTGTTGAGCCAATCAGAACTAGCATATCGTTAGCCAATCAGAGCGCCTAACGGTATGTGAGCTCTGATTGGCTCACCACCTGGTATAGCATATTAATTGGCCACCAGCATCCTGAATCTGATGTCCGGGAGCAGGGCTTCAATCAGCCACTGAGCAGTGCAGGCAACACAGCGGAAGGGGGAGACGGGAGGTAAGAGAAGGAGGGAGGAAGGGAGGGGGGGTGGTGCCGGTGTTCAGGGCCCAGACTAGAAATCAGTTCAGGGCCCCAAAATTCCTGATGGCATCTCTGCCAAGACCCACTCTCCTGTATGCACTTTAGCATCCACATCACCTGCACCCCATGTAACTCCCCTACTGCACTGCTGTATTTTTATATAAGCAGAAAAGACAGCAACATTTAGGGATATAAAATGTATTCCTGACACAACTCCAAAATAGATGAATAAATATAATACTGCCATACACGAAACATCTGCTATTTTTGGACAATCCCCATTTAAACAATGAGAGTGATTGCATCGCATTTAATCTACAAAGAAACAATAATCCTTAAACTGAAATCCACTTAATATTCTTATAGTACAGTTAATTCTTTTAATCACACTCTGCAAATTTAGCTCCAGTAGTAACTATACATAGCCACCAATAGCTCCTGTAAGATAACCAGGGGCGGGCTGGGTCGGGGGGCAGGGTGCCATGTGCCCCCCAGGCCGCTTTATAAGTTACTGCAGTGGGCCGCCTGGTGGCCCAGCGTGATGTCCACCTCATCCTCCTGTTGACGCCGCTGGCCGCGGCTCCAGTAACATAGCCACCAGCATCCGGCACTGAGGACATGGCTGTCACTCACTGGGAGTGATGACGCGCAGGTGACGACATGACACCGCCCACCCGTGCATCTGAGGTGGGGTGAGGAGCTGGCAGGCAGAGGACAGGGTTGAGGTGGCCACGGCGTGGGCAAGGGCAGAGAAGCGGGAGCTGCAGCACATGCCCGGAGACCGACGAAAGGTGACATTATCTAAATGACAAATGATGCAGGGGGAACAGTCTGTGGTTGCGGACAGGGGGAGCAACCTGTGGTGTCCTATTATTATGCTGGGGGAACAGCCTGTGGTGTCCTTGTTTTATTATGCAGGGGAGCAGCCTGTGGTGTCCTGGTTTTATTATGAAGGGGGAGCAGCCTGTGGTGTCCTGGTTTTATTATGCAGGGGGAGCAGCCTGTGGCATCCTCCTGTCCGCCGGTACCTGGCCTGCCGTCACGGTCCCATCTCTCCCGGCGCCGGCTCCTGCTGCTATAATGAAAACTGACACTTAGAAAATGGCTGTCCCCATACTGCAGACAGTTTTTGAGGATGCAGGAGGAGTCACTTTTCCTTATAGAAGCAGGAGCCGGCGCCGTGAGAGATGGGATCGTGACCGCAGATGCGGCCAGGCAGGTACGGGCATGGGGGGGCGCCAAAAAATTTGCGGGGGGGAGGGGGGGCGCAAATTAGGTAGTTACGCCACTGGGTGTGTTCAAACTGAAATCCTAATTGCAGGTAAAAATAAAGCAGCCAGTATTTACCATGCACCAAAACAAAATAACTCACCCAAATGTAACTCTCTCTGCACATGTTACATCTGCCCCACCTGCAGTGCACATAGTTTTGTCCATTAAAGAAGGAGTTTGCTTTTGCAAACCAACCAGAAACACCCCCTCTATCAGTTTTTCTCACTGTGGTTTGACCTTGCCTGCAGCAAGAATATAAAATTCTGAATGCTAAAATAGAGTTCTATGGGACTCACATTAAGTGCACAGTACACTATGCTATCCGGAAGCTTTGTGACATGTTAATGAACAAAATTGTAATGATTTGTAAAAGTATCAGGGTTTGTCTTTGGTTTAACTAATACTGTTTTTGTATCACACAACAAGCCCTACCTTCTGTTTTGTAATGTTCTAGTGTTAGTTTTACTTTACAGTGATATTATGTATTCTCACAATGTACTCAGCTATTCTACATAGTCACAATACTTGGATATATATGGCTCCACTAGAGTTAGGAGCATAATCACAGTGAACACTAGAGGCCATCCCACAGATTACACAATTACTCCTTAACCCTTTGGGTACAAACTGAGGGGCAGATTTATTAAGCTCGGTGAAGTGATAAACTGTCTTGTTTTTATCACCGGCCAATCAGCTCCTACCTGGGAAGTTACAGGCTTGGTTTGAAAAATGACAGGTAGGAACTGATTGGCTGTTGATAAAAACCAGACACTTTATCACTTCACCGAGCTTAATAAATCTACCCCTCAATTTGTCAAAATAGGTGTGAAAGATGCAAAACTAACATTTTTATTCATCATAATGACCTGTAATATTTTGCTTATATAGGAAATATAATACTTTTTAACACAACATTGTTTTTTTACATTTATATAACAAATGTGAGTGACTCTTAGTGGATATTTAGCAAATCTCTCACAGAGATGTTAGCATTCAAAGGGTTAACAGAAAGTGGAAGCAAAGTAATCTGTTTCAAACTCACTGCATATGAAGAGAGGGAGCTGTGAAGACAGATTGCAAGTACACTACCGTTCAAGAGTTTTACATGAAAACTGACTTTTATTTATCAAATGAGTTGCAAAATGAATAGAACATATAGTCAACACATTGGCAAAGTTATTTTTATTTGAAATAAGAATTTTGTCCTTCAAACTTTGCTTTTGTCAAAGAATGCTCCTTTTGCAGCAATTACAGCACTGCAGAATTTTGGCACTGTTAATTTGTTAAGTTAATCTGAAGAAATGTCACCCCATACTTCCTAAAGCACCTCCCATAAGTGGGATTGGCTTGATTTGCACTTTGCGCTTCCTGCGTACTACGGTCAAGCTGCTCCCACAACACACCAAGTAAACGGCGCTAATGGACCACACTATTTAGTATTCAAAAATGTACAAATTTATTAAAAATACATAATACAATTTTAACAATACCACCGGCCGGTAGAGCTACCAAAAAATGTGCACAATAATTTCTGACCATAAAAAATGATGAAAAATATATATAATAAAAATAAGAAAGAAGGGAATAAGACTTCTTTCTTTAGGCTGCAGCGTGTAGAGAAATATCAATGTTCCATTATCATTAATCTGGGATTGCCGATTTATGCTAAGGCATATAATGGTTTTTGAGGCTAGATGGCTTTATTTTTCTCCTGTTATGTCCACTTAAAAGTTTAAACAGTCCCAAAAATCTTAAGAAACACTTTGGTGAACTTTGTTGTTAGATATATTTAGCAAGCGTGTTAGTCATTCACACATATAGGCTTATTAGCCTTTAGAATTGCTCCAAACTGTAAGTGCTCAGCCAATCAAGCAAAGCAGCGTTTTCTTGAAGAATAAAAATGAGTGATACTTATGCTTCCAAGCGAGTGCTTTCAAGCGAGTGCAGCGCTTCAATTCCCACTATGGGGTGGGAGTTCGCTGACCTGAAGCGGGTCCCCAGCTGTTGGTCTTCCCTATAGTACAGCTCCTCTCTGGGACTCACAGCTCCGTCAGTTCTCCCCGGCTCACGTGGTAATACTTGTTTGCGGAAGTCGAAGTGACGCTGGATCATCCAGCGTCACTTCGACTTCCGCAAACAAGTATTACCACGTGAGCCGGGGAGAACTGACGGAGCTGTGAGTCCCAGAGAGGAGCTGTACTATAGGGAAGACCAACAGCTGGGGACCCGCTTCAGGTCAGCGAACTCCCACCCCATAGTGGGAATTGAAGCGCTGCACTCGCTTGAAAGCACTCGCTTGGAAGCATAAGTATCACTCATTTTTATTCTTCAAGAAAACGCTGCTTTGCTTGATTGGCTGAGCACTTACAGTTTGGAGCAATTCTAAAGGCTAATAAGCCTATATGTGTGAATGACTAACACGCTTGCTAAATATATCTAACAACAAAGTTCACCAAAGTGTTTCTTAAGATTTTTGGGACTGTTTAAACTTTTAAGTGGACATAACAGGAGAAAAATAAAGCCATCTAGCCTCAAAAACCATTATATGCCTTAGCATAAATCGGCAATCCCAGATTAATGATAATGGAACATTGATATTTCTCTACACGCTGCAGCCTAAAGAAAGAAGTCTTATTCCCTTCTTTCTTATTTTTATTATATATATTTTTCATCATTTTTTATGGTCAGAAATTATTGTGCACATTTTTTGGTAGCTCTACCGGCCGGTGGTATTGTTAAAATTGTATTATGTATTTTTAATAAATTTGTACATTTTTGAATACTAAATAGTGTGGTCCATTAGCGCCGTTTACTTGGTGTGTATGTTTTTTGCGTTTTTGAGGGCTGAGTATCCCTTATAAACGGAAGCTGGGACCATTACTAGTGCCCTGCGCTTGGTTATACTTGTTTTGGTTTCTTGCTCCCACAACAGCTCAATGGGGTTGAGATCTGTTGACTGTGTTGGCCACTGCATTACAGACAGAATACAAGCTGCATAATTCTTCCCTAAATAGTTCTTGCATAATTTGGAGGTGTGCTTTGGGTCATTGTTATAGGAGGAGGAAATTTGCTCCAATCAAGCGCTGTCCACAGGTTGCATGGCGTTGCAAAATGGAGTGATAGCTTTCCTTATTCAAAATCCCTTTTACCTTGTACATATCTCCCACTTTACCAGCACCAAAGCAGCCCCAGACCATCACATTACCTCCATTATGCTTGACAGAGAACACAATGTACCATTATAACACTGTAGTGATAGTTGCTGGAAATGGGCCTCTATACACCTATGTAGATATTCCTTTAGAAAACAGACATTTGTAGCTATTATAGTCATTTACAACATTAATGTGTATTTCTGATTAATTTAATGTTATCTTCATAAAAAAAAAACCAGTGCTTTTCTTTCAAAAATAAGGATATTTCTAAGTGACCCCAAACTTTTGAATGGTAGTGTAGGAGCAGATAGGGACTAAGCCATAGTTTTGATGGGCTTTTAACTAATACACATATCTATTACTTGGTGATTCCAATAACACAAAGATGATATGAATAATACAACAATGATATTTTGAAGTTCTAAATATCATTTTTGTGTTATTATATTATTTTAATAGTCAAAACTTGGCAGTATACTGGAGTATTGGTAGATCTAAAATGGGTGCTGTGATTTTTACCTCATCAATGCTGCATCCAAATCCTGTTAATTCAAGGGGAAAAAAACAGGAAACTAAGTTGCGCTCTAAAATTGTGTCAGTGTATAGCTTTATTGTTTGCAATCTTGCATGTTTTGTCACATAACAGTAACTTCAGTGACAGTGAGAATAACTGAGCAATAGAAGGCAGAAATAATTATATAGAAACAGTTACAAAACCTGTTAAGTACTGTAACAAGCAGTGTCACCCTTTTGATGTGTCTGATCTGACAGGTGATGCGTTCAGAGAAAATGTGAAAGGTTCATCTAGTGTCATGTTTATCCTGACTCAAACACATTGATTATTATTTTAGTAGTAATCGAAGTAGACACATGGCATAAACACAAATATTAGATGATATATTCCTGAGGCTCCATATGGATTGTGCATTTCTTTCGGCTATGTTCTCTAGGAACAGAGGCTATAGGGGCTTATACACCTGCCATATATTGTGGTAGTCCTCATTCTGGAGATGATTGTAATAAAGCACTGATGCATGGGCTACTGGCAATCCTGATGAAAAACCTGTTTAAAAAGCTGTTATACTGGTGCTTCATTCTGCAGGTGTATGGCGAGAACCGACAATAGTCCAACCGATTTCTGGGATGGAGGGGAGCAGTGGTAGTTACCCGGGGTTCCCCGAGAGCAGGAATCCATCTGCAGTTGCAGTCTAGGATCTCCATGGTGCGGCAGGTGTAGCCAAACTTTCAGCACCAATTTTTTTTTTATAAAAAAAAGGCAGTGCCAAGCCAATCGTGTCTCGCCACACCATTGACCCGCCCCCTTGGGCTGGCTATATTAGGCAGCGAGAGAAAGGGGGAAGGTAGTCTGATGGTCAAAGCGGAACTTGCAAGAGCTCCTTTAGACTGCTAAAAATCTTTAAGGCCGCGGCCCAACAGGTGAAGGTGCAGAGTAATAAAATATTAAAACTCTTGGGGCCAGATTCTCTAAGCTTTAAAAGTGATAAATTGGAGAGTGATAAACAGCCAGCCAATCAGCTCCTGTCTGACATTTTTCAAACACAGTCTGTGACATGGCAGATAGGAGCTGATTGGCTGGCTGTTTATCACTCTCCATTTTATCATTTTTGAAGCTTAGAGAATCTGGCCCATATACAGGAGGACAATAGATACCTGCGGGCAATTATTGCTCTGCATGCTGGTACTCTCCTCTGTTACACTGCCCCAGTAAATTACCTTAACTATAAGAACACAAGCCCTGAAAAACTAAGCTTTCTTGAACTACATATGCATGGGCAGATTAAAATCACCATTGAAACCTTTGAGTACTGGTCTTAAAAAGAAAATAGAAGGGCAACAGTAATTTTTTCTATTCATTTGCATTATGAGCGCCGGGGCCGAAGATTTGGATTAGTCGCCGGGATTTGGATTTGGCAAACAGCGTTGAAAGGCTTTGGATTTGAATTAGAATTTTTGTCAAAAAACGCCCAAATCGCGTAATTTTTGCGTTTCTTTGTCCCTAGAGTAATATTAACCTCAACAACATTAATTTTCAGCTCTTTCCAGACAATTTTGACCATTTTACAGATCACAATGTATGGCTATCACAGGATGTGCTGCAGCTACAAGTATCATTGAAGTGTATCAGTGGCCACTGTATCTACTGCCTAGCCTGCATCCACTATCACCTGGATACCAAATGGGGTTTTACTGTATGATCTGGTGGCAGAAAACTGAATGTTTACATACTTATGACATTTATTAAAATCAAACTTCATACAAAACATCTGCATACCGTATGCTGTTCAATTCACTTCCATGCAATTTTATTAAAAACATTACTTGTCCGCTTTGTAAAAAAATTCCTGACAATTTGTTCCAAATCTATGTACAAGAATAGAAATGAATCACATCACAAAACCTCAATATTTAAATGTGAACACTAATCAGATAATCTGAAAGCTACTCTACGTGCAAAACATAACAACTAAAGCTTCTTTTCCATCACATAAGTCTCTGCAACACTTAAGCAAAAAGATTAAAATGCTAAGTCTACACAGAGTATTTGATTTTTGAATTACCTAATGGTCAATTCAATATATATTTTTTAAAAAGGACGGTGGAGATTATGGATTACTAGTTATTTTTTTAAATGACTGATTAACAAAATAGCTAATTCTTTATAGGCTGCAGGGAACATCAGCTGCTAGACAAGGACTGTCATAGACGTGCACACATTGAGTGTTACCTCTAATGCTGTGCCCACCCTTATGAACACCTCCCTGCCTCTAGCAATACCTTTTACCAAAGATGTTTACTTTTTAGAACTGTATTCCATTAAAAGAAGCACCCATCAATATATTATGTGTGTTTTGCATTGTTAATTGTACTAGACCATTATCATATCACTACATAACTGTGTCCATATATGTTTTTGACTTCATTTGCATGTACTGTTACACAGAGTAATTAGGAGATTAAAAATGAAATAGGCAGGAGATTATGGTGTGGCTGAGAGACATAGGGCCGTCTTTCCCATTGGGCTTGATAGACACTTGCACAGGGGCCCTAGGGGGCCAACCCAATGAGAAAGACAGCGGGAATCTGGGTGGTGGGGTCCGGGTGCATACCTTTGTAATTTCCTTTCTTGACAGTGTAGTTTACTACACTGTTGTCTTCTTTTCCGGCAGCGTGAGCCATGAGGGGGAATGGCCGGCCAAGCAGTGGCGGAACTACCGTGGGTGCAGGGGGTGCAGCTGCTATGGGGCCCGGCGGGTGGGGGGGCCCGGGCCCCATGGACAGCAAGCAAGCACTCCCCTGCACACCGTGACCGCCAATATACAGAGCCGCCATTAAGCAGGCCCCCCCTGGGCTTGCCTGTGCAGTGTGCTGCTCTATGCTGGGCTGGCCGGGGGAGAACTTGAGAAGGCAGGCAGGGGGGAGGACGACGCCGCCGTCGCCGCCGTGCACTTTGACCCGCGAGATGTAGCGTCATCATCCCGCGGGTCTGCTGCTGCTGCTGGCGTCCAGGAGACGTGGTATATTTAAAAGTCACATCTCCCGCTGGACCGCGCTAGCCAATAGACACTCGCGGTCCAGCAGCCACCAGTTGATTGGCTGCTGGACCGCGAGCACCTATTGGCTAGCGCGGTCCAGGGGGAGATGTGACTTAAATAGCAGCACCTGACCGTGCACAGTGGGGAGCTGGGAGCGGGCAGGCCCGGCGATAGCGGGGAGGGGGTTCGCGGAATGCACCGCCGCTGCTGCTGCTGCCAATAATCTCTGCATTAGTGTGTCCCACCCACCCTGCACTAGTGTGTGTGTCCCACCCACCCTGCACTAGTGTGTGTGTCCCACCCACCCTGCACTAGTGTGTGTGTCCCACCCACCCTGCACTAGTGTGTGTGTCCCACCCACCCACCCTGCACTAGTGTGTGTGTCCCACCCACCCACCCACCCTGCACTAGTGTGTGTCCCACCCACCCACCCTGCACTAGTGTGTGTGTCCCACCCACCCACCCTGCACTAGTGTGTGTGTCCCACCCACCCTGCACTAGTGTGTGTGTCCCACCCACCCACCCTGCACTAGTGTGTGTGTCCCACCCACCCTGCACTAGTGTGTGTGTCCCACCCACCCTGCACTAGTGTGTGTGTCCCACCCACCCTGCACTAGTGTGTGTGTCCCACCCACCCTGCACTAGTGTGTGTGTCCCACCCACCCTGCACTAGTGTGTGTCCCCCACCCACCCACCCTGAACTAGTGTGTGTCCCCCACCCACCCACCCAGCACTAGTGTGTGTCCCCCACCCACCCAGCACTAGTGTGTGTCCCCCACCCACCCAGCACTAGTGTGTGTCCCCCACCCACCCAGCACTAGTGTGTGTCCCCCACCCACCCAGCACTAGTGTGTGTCCCCCACCCACCCTGCACTAGTGTGTGTCCCCCACCCACCCTGCACTAGTGTGTGTCCCACCCACCCTGCACTAGTGTGTGTCCCACCCACCCTGCTGTGCACTAGTGTGTGTGTCCCACCCACCCTGCTGTGCACTAGTGTGTGTGTCCCACCCACCCTGCTGTGCACTAGTGTCCCACCCACCCTGCTGTGCACTAGTGTGTGTCCCACCCACCCACCCTGCTGTGCACTAGTGTGTGTGTCCCACCCAGCCACCCTGCACTATCTCACCCACCCTGTTCTGCACTATCATTTACTCACACCTTCCCTCCCTGCAAGCACATTTCAGTCCCCCTTGGCAACGCTCAATTTCAGTCCCCCTTGGCAACGCTCAATTTCAGTCCCCCTTGGCAACGATCAATTTCAGTTCCCCTTGGCATTAAGCATGAAGCCCCTGGCATCAAGCATGTAGGTAAGTGGCACTTATGTGTTAAATGTGTAATGGGCATTACGGTTTGTTAAATAGTGTGCAATGGGCATTGCGGTGTGTTAGTATGCGATGGGCATTACGGTGTGTTAGTATGCGACGGGCATTATGGTGTGTTCTATAGTATGCAATTGGCATCATGTGTGGCCTTATGTGTAATTGGCGTTATGGCTGTGGCATTATGTGTAATGGGTATTACAAAGTTCGCTAAAATGTGCAATGGGCATTACGGTGTGTGGTATAATGTTGGGCCATGCCCACTTTTCACGGAGCAGGAGCCTCACCTACTACAAATTGGGGGGGCGCGAAACATGCCCTTGCTCCGGGCGCCGTGGCACCTAGCTACACCACTGGCTGCGCTAGGGAGAGACTCAGGAGGGGGGAGTCAGGGACACTGCCTTTGCCTGCTGCCTGGAGTGGGCCTGTGGACGCACGTGCAAAGGGATCTGGAGTCTAGATCCATCATCCGGAGTGAGGACCCCTAAAAAAACATCATCTAATATATCTGGTGAACTGGGCAATATATTTTATTACTGTATTTTTCTGCATATGTGGGTCGCATAATGTGTAATGGCGGGTCGGGCACTGTGGTGGGTCACATAATGTGTAATGGCCACTGCGTTGTGTTGCGTAATGGGCATTACGGTGTGTTGCATATTGTGTAATGGGCGTTGCAGTGTGTCGCAAAAATGTGTAATGGCCACTGCGTTGTGTTGCGTAATGGGCATTGCGTTGTGTTGTGTAATGGCGGGCACTGAGGTGGGTCGCATAATGTGGGCAGGGGGGGGGCCCCATTATAAATTCTGCTATGGGGCCCACAAAGTTCTAGTTACGCCTCTGCGGCCAAGACTACAAATCCCAATGTGCCCTGCACTCAGCTCACTCCCTGGCTCTCTACACTGCTGGCTGCGCTTCCGGCAGCGTGAGCCATGAGGGGGAGTGGTCGGCCAAGACTACAGCTCCCAATGTGCCCTGCGCTCAGCGCCGCTCACTGCACTCACCGCAGCCATAGTGCAATTGGCCGGTGGCTGGGGACTAACGTTGTGCTGGACTGTTGGGGGAAACAAAGGTAGGCGGCAGCACTCAGCATGTGGGATGTCGGGGGGTCTACTGGTAAACTATTCCATGGGAACGGGGGGTATCCTGGCAAACTATTTAATGGGGGGGGGGGGGGTGGAGGAGCGATGGAGGTGGGGCTCCCAGCAAACTAATTCACAGTAGGGGGACCCAGCGAATTAGGTTGCCCGGGGGCCCTCACTAATGTTAAGACGGCCCTGGAGAGAAGTTTTATATTGTAGCGAGTGCCAATAGACGATGGTAGACACGCCTAATTGGTGGTGTTAGACACACCCAATCAGTGGTGTTAGACATGCCCAATAGGTGGTGCTAGGAACACTCCTTTGACTGTGCACACCCTAAAATAATGTGCTGTGCATGCCTATGAGGACTGTGGTTTATCATCATTAAACTCAAATTAGCTGATTCTGAGGTACAGATGGAACTGCGCTCACCTGTAGCACCGGTGCGGCAAAACGACCGTCTTGGCATGCCGCTCACTAGACAGGGATGTGCAAGCATCTCATATGCTCGCACAACCATTACTGCAAATGGGGCATGCGAGCATCTCACACACACACACACACACACACACATGCCTCATTCACACCACGCCGAATGGCACACCGAGAGATGCTCAGTTGAGTTCAGCTACATCTGTGCAATAGGAGTACAGCAAATAAGAGCAAGAATTTTGCACCCAGGCAAACAATTTAAAAATGGGTACACATCTGAATATGTATCTGTCTAATATGTTAGATTAGATTAGACAGTAAATCTTAGCTAATCATTTTTTTTTTGGTAACCTTTTGATTGATGTTTGAGTTGGTTCCCGATGAGAATACTTTATAAAGGTCATCACTGTGCATTTCCAATTTCAAGTTTATTAAACAAATTTTGAAAGCAAATGCATGGTTTAACAATTACCTTATATTAACCTTAGTGTTATTTATAAGAAGTATTATTTTACCCTCAATGGAAGTCTGTTTTATCATTGAAGAGATGGACATACCATAATTCCATTGTACAGGGATACACTTTTGAATATAGTATCAACTTTTAAAACTAATAAACAAATTCTAGCTAAGGAGGACTTTCCTAGATAGGAATAAGTTGTATGTCACCATTGCAGTGATTACAGTACTATAGTATGTTGACATAGAGGGCGAAATATATTAAGCCTTAACAAGAGATAAAATGGAGAGTGACAATCCACCATCCAATCAGCTCCTACCTGTCATTTTTCAAGCACAGCCTGTGACATGGCAGTTAGGGGCTGATTTGTTGGTGGTATATCACTCTCCATTTTATCACTTTTCAAGATTAGTACATCTGGCATAAAGAGTGATAAAGGACCAGCCAATCAGCTCCTAAATGTCATGTTACAGATGGGGTTGGAGAAATGACTGTTATGGGATTATTGGAAAGTCCTTTAAAACTCTTTATCACTCTCCACTTTATCTTTTATTAAGGCTTAATACATTTGGCCCTTAGTGCCTTCCAACCTGAGGGGAGATGTCAGAATCCCATAAATGTAAATTGTAACTGTAATAAACAATATCAAAATCTATCTGCTACACAGTTCAAAATGAATTACTATTAGGTAATACAGAATATTGGCCATAATGTAAGTTTAAATTCAGTACTCTGTGTGTTCTTTTATATGAGATATTTCTCAGTATGGAGAGTGTGACATAGTTCAATAGTAAATCACACTTGCCTACTTTCCAAAATGGCCGGGAGGCTCCTGAAAATCAGATGGCACTCCCACCCCCCTGGAAATGTGGGCAAGTGTCCCACATCCCGCTCACCCCCTATCCCTGCCCCGCACACCTCCGTTGGTCCCCACTGAATGGGTAGACTGATGATGCGATTTAAGCTGAACCGCTTCATCGTAGCCCTGCTCCCCACTTCTCAGTGCCAGAAACTTGGACATTGCACAACAGGCGCGGGGCCACAATGACATGGCCGCATCTCCACGGCCCCCGGATCTAACCCTTTATTAGAGTCCCACCTATTTTTAGGTCAACCTGGCTGGTTCTTCTAAGATGGAGCAACAAAAAAAAGTCATAATTTTCTTCTTGGTGCAGTATCACTTCTTATAACAGAATAACTGCCTCTTAAAAAATACAAATGCAGTAATTGTAAAATAAATAATTTGGTTATGATAAAAAAAAACAACAATGTCATGACATAGCTGGGATGGTATATTTTATGTATCTCTTTCTGCAGCAAAGGAAAGATACAATGTATCACATGGGCTAATAGGCAGGAGATTATGCAAGTAACAATATTACCAATATGAAAGGAACCATTACTAATCCTAATCAGATTATTTATAAATGATGATAAGGAACAAAGTAAAATGCTGTTGCTGTAAAATAACTTAATTGCAGAGATCTTTTTTTTAGATACTAGGGTTATTTTAGAAGATTCTACAAAAATATGATGTTCCGAAAACTATAATTTATGTAAACAGTTGATATATCTTAATTGGTTTCTAGCATGAAACATGTTTACTATGTTTCTGGATGCATATTATATAAACCCATGTCCCTCATGGGTGAATACAATACTAGTTCACCAAATAACACTGTGAATTACAAGAAGGCTGGTAAGGATGAATATAAACCACCACTAATTTTATTATATAACAACCAGTTACTTAAAGATGTGAATTAATGTATGGTTGCAGCTAGTTCCTCTGTACTGAATGGAGTTTGAACCACGTGACCAATGGAACATACCATGTGGCAGTGGCAGTAGCAAGGATGGTGGAAAAACTATTTTTTTTTATCCACAGCACCATCTATTTTTCTAGTAACGGGTGGTGAGCAAAGCAAAGTGCAGCGAGCCATGGAACCGAAACATGGTGGGCAACAAAAAGTGCAGCGATCCACCGGGATCGAAACATGGCGAGCTGTGGAGTGATGACTAAATAAATAATTTAATTGCAGGAACATGCTTTAATTTGACAAAAAAATTGTGTGCCATTAAAGTGAAGTACATTTGGATTTCTTGGCTGTATTTCCTGTAGAGTTCAATAACAAAAACATTATTGATAATGTTGATGCACTGTCACTGTGTTGATGTCTTATTTTTATACAGTGGAACTTCAGTAATACCCCTTTCACACTGCACTTATTAAACAGTATATTTTTTCATCTTTTCTTTTCATCTTAATGCGTTTTTTACGGCTGCAGTGGGAAAGCACCAGAGTTAATTTACCGGTTAAAGATAACCAGTATTTTAAAACGTTTAAAAAGCATCCTACAGGTTTCAGAGATGTTTTTTTTTATGCAGTGAGAGTGGCTCTGAAACAGTATTTAGTAAAAACAACAGACTACAGACCTGTGATAGGCTTGCTGCCTTGAAACGTGTTCAGGGGATTAAACGGGTTGCCTGTGAATGGTATTTAAATGGTATTTAAAACGGTTTACTACTGCAATGTGAAGGCTCAGACCAGTTTTAAATACCCTTTCAAAATACCGGTTTTTAAAATGTTTTGGCAATGTGAAAGCTGTATAAATGTATCTCACATTGAAGACTGACAATGGACCTGATTCTAATTTATAAGCAAAGCAAATAAGCAAGCAACTGAGCTAAACTATGTTGCACTGCAGGTGAGGCTGATGTAACATGTACAGAGAAATGTACATTTGGGTGGAGTGTGTTCAAAATGAAATCTAAATCACAGTGTCAAAATAAAGCTGTCTAACATTTATGGGCTGCATGCAAAAGCAGTCAGTATTTACCCTGCACTGAAAAAAATGTAAATTAATTTACTCCCCTTGCATGGTATGTGGCATTGAGAGGAGGGGCAGGTACTAAATGTCCAGGCCCGGTTTCTTGGATGGGCCAAACGTGGGTCTGGGTATGCCCACCCCCACGCCTCACCCCCTTGCATGATGCCATAGCCGCGTCTTCCAGCCCAGCACATGTTGTTGTGTGTTATCCTGCTGTAGGTATGGGGAGGCTGCTGACAATGATTGCAATTGTCTTCTCTGGCTGGAAGTAAAGGTGGGTGAGTGATCACCCTGCCTGGATCTGACCCTACCTAATGGGAACATGGCACCCCCGACTGTGGGTAGAGGCTGGATAAAAAGTAATTCGGTACAAGTACCAGTAATTCCTACACTTACAGATTTTTAAAGGGGGCATGGCCATACCTCTCTGATCAGGTTACTCCCCATTCATTACAGGCGACTGAAATCCTTTCTACAGCACTGTGCATGTTAATTGTGACACCCACTTTTCTCATCTTAGCATTAGTCACGTGCGCTGGTGGATCCAATCTCTCCACCATTGACCCGCCTTCAGTCACAAAATGGGCTCCTTGGTGCAGAGCATCCCTTGTAACTTGCTTAAGACACTGTGGATGCAGTGCTTTAAAAGACAGCTGGGCTGCATAAGGAAACATGCCCATGACACTCCCTTATCACACCCATGGCACCTTTACTTATGCAAAGACTTTAGGTCACCTTCTAGTCTCCACCTTGAACTGACCATTGCTTGCAGAAGAAATTTCAAGTAATAGCGGCAGGGGCGGCTAGGGTGGTGCAGATCCTTCCCAGGGTAGAAAATGACAAGATGCCCTATGGACGGAACTGCCCACCTCCGTTATCTTATCTGGATTCCGCTGCAATGTATGTTGCTAGCAATGCACCCAGTTTCTTCTGTGGGCAGGGGGCATAAATTCTTTCTTGCACAGGCAACAAAATGTCTACTTATGGCTCTGCTCTGCAAATACATTAATTAAAATATGTTGAACTGCAGTAATGACTTAGTGGAGCTAGATTTATAGATGTACTTACAGCATATTTACCTACTTAATGGTTGCTCCCTCCAGGAGGCAGCCAGGTTGCAGAGGATTAGGCATGGAGAAGGTGGTCCAGGTATGTGGAAATGCAAGCATAGCTCCGCACCAGGGGAACATGGGGAGGGGGCAGGCAGAGGTTAGCAACTGGTGGGGGAGTGTGTACGGGGGGAGCAGGATGCGGTAGACTTGCCCACTTTCCCAGGGGGCTAGGCCTGCCACCTGATTTTTGGGAGCCTCCTGGCTCTTCCAGGAAAGTAAGTAGTTGTGACTCTGTAAGTATGACTTACAGAGACACAACTACGTCCTAAAGAGTCACAAAGAAGCAGTATCATTTTAACAATAAGGTGGTAAATACTACAAACCTAGG
Organism: Crinia signifera; assembly: GCF_055691185.1. NCBI lineage: Eukaryota > Metazoa > Chordata > Amphibia > Anura > Myobatrachidae > Crinia > Crinia signifera. The sequence continues at coordinate 89,111,940 of NC_139218.1, forward strand.
CCTCAATATAAAAATAAAAATCATTTGAAATAATCCTGATACTGTACTGGGTACTAGAATTGCATTAAACAAGAATTATTCTACAGCCCTCAAAGTGTTATTAGTTACATACAGTATACAGTAAGTGACTGGATAAATGGCTATTTGGCAGTGTGAGTTTATGTATTACTAGTGACCCGCTGTTCCCTTGTTCCCCTCCTGTTCAGAGTCCTGTACTTTCTGTTGCTCTCTATTTGGATGTGTTACAGATAAGTCGTGCTGTTATGTTTATTCTGTCAATATGAAACACAGCCAAGTTCTTATTACTGAAGAGTGTCCATCTGTCCCCTTTTAAAAATATAGATTAATTTTGAAGTTCTAAGAAATATTACATTTGACACCATCATCATTTCTAAATGTTTTTTCTTTTTTTAAACTCTAAACATTTTTTGAGACATATTACTGAATAAACTGTAAGTCATACATACTTGCTCAAAATCATTTACGTCACAGACCAGGTGGATATGACGAGTGGGGTGTGGAGATGAAACTTCTCTGGAGGTGGTGCCCTGAAATTATAGTTATACCAATGAATTTACTTTAAACGAAAGCAATATCATACACAACACAATGATTGTATCTTTACAAATATGCCCTACCTGCAAAGACAGCTTTTTATTCCCTTTCCTCTTACAGTAACGGCTTCAGTATATTTGTAACTGAGCCAAATAGTCTATTTTCTAGAATACAGAGCAAGTTCAGATTGCAAAAGGATAAAGAGTGCCCGTGGCGCTTACAGTACATTCATTTGTGCCGCTGCCAAATGTGTTAATTTCCCCCAAATGCAAAACAATTAAACCCAGTGTGGACGTGCACTTACAGAAATTTGGTAAACAGTACACAAATCAATCTCCATTGTAGCAGCAGGAAATTATTGGTCTCATATAGAGGATTCACTTAGGAAGAACAGCAAAAAAAAAAAATATTGGAATAGTTCACTCAAATAATAGGAGATGTGTAGGAGACAAAGCATGAAGAAGTTGCATAAGAAACCAATCTCCCATTGTTGATCCGAAGACACTGTGTAAACGGGGGCGTTTCAAGAGAGGAGAGGACCCCAGTGCAGCCTCTGCTGCGGGCCCCCTCCTCTCTGAAAGGCCCTTATTCTGATCGGTGCGGATATATCCGCGTGCGTTCGGCCCGCCGATGTTTTGTGTCTGCGCATGTGCAGAGGCGTCTCTGCGCATGTGCGAGCGGGGCATACGGCCAAATCCCGCATGATATGTGAACACTCCGAACAGGGGGTGGAGATGGGCGTGAAGGGCTATTTGGGCTCATTACCATATGCATACGCCCCGCGTTTCATGGGCGTTCCCATGCAAACGCTGGGCGTACGTATGGTAATGCAGTCATGACGCACGTGTAGGGGGCGGACATATGACATCGCCGGATGTCAGCTGCCCGCCCAGATCCCTGCTTTTGCACGGAAACATGTCCGTGTGGTCTGAGGTTGCGGGAGCTGCTGGAGCATTCGGTCCTGCATTCGATGGTCTGCGACCATCGAATGATGGGGGAGGTTCCCTTAGATGGAGGAGGCGTATTCCGTGAAAAATACACGTGCGGTCCGTTCGGCCAGCTTCTTACCGCGTACGGACGGAGTTGGCGATCCGTATGGAAGGCGGGGTTTCGCACGCACGGTCCTGCCCGCATATTCGGCTCCGGCCGCACCGATCAGAATAAGGGCCAAAGTAAGTAGACTCTGGCATTATACTAAAGTCTGGTGCGCATTCGCAGATCTTTGTGCCTTATTCCCAGGGACATATACAGTGTGCATGCGCAAAACATCCAAAAATGGCTGCAGTGGCCATTTTTCAAGAGATTTGCGTCTCCGGTGCCGCAGGACTCCGGAGAGTTAAGTGGCTGCATGGCTGCAGTGTGTGCATTGTGGGATGCCCTGGACCCAGGGGCCCATATGCATTGCACACACTGCACCCATTATAGAAACCGGTGATACCTTCACATACAAGTTGAGGTGTATACAGTATAGTAAGTCATTCAAATATCCTGTTAGTTTTATGCTGTGCTACAGATAATTCCAAACTTAATTGCAGGAATTAATTTGGGTTTAGTGAGGGAAAAACCATTGCACAGATTTCGCCTAATTTTGGATTATCCCAGGTATGAGCGTTCCAGATACCAATAGTATACAATTAGAAAACAGTGGGGTCCCAGAACAAGTCTTACTTATTTTTTCTAAAATTAACAATTTTAAGAAAAATCAGACTTGCTCTGGAGGAAACACTGCATCCCATTTGCAGTCGCCTAATTAAATACCAAAACCCCACAATTGAATCTGCACCTAAAGAGTTCGATTGTGAGTTGTATTTCTGGGACCACTACTGAGCTATTATTTTGACACGTTGCAATGTTGGGGAGAATGGGGAAAAATGTAGGTAAATCGATCCACCCACTATATGTAGGTAACTGTACTTTTGTTGTCATGTGACCATAAATTCAGGCAGAACCTGTCATTTCTATCAAGCTGTGCTATAAATAAGCACATGGTAAAGTTGAATGCCTGGCCATGATGGGACATCTGAGGAGACTTTTGACTAGTATTGCACACTTCTTTTAAAAAGGGTTTTCTGTGCCCCTTTTCTCCCCTGTCTGTCTGCAGCTTAATACGTTCTTGTATCCAAGGAAACTAGGAGGTCATTCAGGTTGATTCGCAAAGCTGCGAAATTCAGAGCTTTGCAAGTCAACCAAATGCCGCCCGTCACCCGCATGACCATCCGTCCCCTAACACGCCGAGTTTCCCCGCACACATGTGAATGGATGTTTTGCATAAAGCATGGGAGCGAATCATTCGATGGTTTGTGACCATCAAATGATTTCTACAGTGCTCGCAGATGTAAGACACCGCTCTGGTGTTTTACATCTGCGAGTGCCCTGTGCGGGAAGCTGGTAACAGGCCTCAATATGTAGTATCTGCTAAACCAGGGCACAGTGAACATATTCTCTGACACATTTCATGCTTAGCAGGATATGTAATACCGGTCATAGGACCTTATTCTGATTGACTCGCAAGGCTGCGAATTTTGCAGCCTTGCAAGTCCATCAGACGACGCAGGCCACCTGCTGCGACACCCCAGCATACCTGCGAATGGATGATTTACATAATCATCCATTGCAGACAGGGAGAAATCATTCGATGGTCGCGACCATCTAATAATTTCTCCAGAGCTCGCAGGTCAAAGAAACCTATAAGGTGTCTCTAAACTGTGGGCGCCCTGTGCAAGGACAAGGCGGGCAGCTGACATCCCGTGATGTCAGCTGTCCGCCCCCCGCACCTGCATCGCGGCCTCATTAGCCTGAGAACGCCCAGCGTTCTCATGGGAATGCCCATGAGAACGCTGGGCGTTCCTATTTGCTAGTGGGGCTGACTGGCGCCCCCTGTGCAGGGTGCATGCACCTGGCGAACAGAATGTTCACCATGGGTGCACGCACCCTGCGATCGCATGGAGGACCGAATAAATCAGAATAAGGTCCATAGTGTAAGGTGTATCAATAACAACCGCAGGCCATAAATAACATATTGGGCCAGAAATAAAATATTGTTCTATGATTAAGCATATTTGACACACAGGAACACACATAGTGCCAGATGTAATGTGGTGTGAGTCGGGCGACTGTGCGGGATGCCAGACAAGCTTTGAGGTTTTTTAAAGAGGCAGTCATTTACAAAGTAAAACCATGCTTTGAAAATGATTGCCAATTTAAAAAACACAAAGCGTTCAGTTGGTTACCCACACGAGTGCCGGACTTGCACCGGATAACATCTAGCCCTATATTTCCTGCGTGTCAAATGATTAAGCATTAATCATAGTACAATATGTTGAATCCCACTCAAAGACTGCTTATAACCAGTGTAATTAATTGTTCTTAAACACTGTTAATAAATAACAAAAATCTTTCCTTGCTCCATGATTGGGTGTGTCTAGTCCACTGTTACTGAGTGCATCAGCAATCTCTAATGACTTGAGATAACTTAAGCCTCTACTTCGATAATTTTGGTAATGTCCAATTGATGATTGACAAAAGATAGACCATCTTGCTTTACTAGTCCTGTTGCTCAGGAGCATAGAATTGTGTGGTGCCGGGTTGTTTAAACTGACAGGTAATTTCCTTAAATGGCTATACAGTACACAGATGCAAATAATGAACATTTGGATCCCACAATGTAATTTTTGACATACAATACACTCAGTGGGCGAAGTAGACATTTTGAAGTAGGGGTAGTGGAGGAAAGGGGTAGGGGAAGTGGAGGAGAGGGGGAGTGGAGGATTGAGAGCAGAGGAGGAGGAGTGAGGAGGTGGGGGAGCGGTGGAGGAGGGGGAGCAGAGGAGGAGGAGGTGGAGCAGAGGAGAGGGAGGAGGGGAGGTTATGGAGCGAAGGAGAGGGGTGAGGAGGAGGGGAAATGAAGGAGCAGAGAAGGGGGAGTGGAGGTGAGGAGAAGCTGAGGAGAATGGGGAGGAGGGGAAGCAGAGGAGTGGGAGAGGAGGAGGGGGAGCGGAGGAGGGATGGGGAGAGGAGGAGGAAGGGGGAGAAGTGGAAAGGAGGTGTGGAGGAGGAGCGGAGGTGGAGTAGTCAACGGGGGAGAATGGGAAGGAGAAGAGGAGTGGAGGTGGAGCAGAGGTGGAATGGAGTGGAGGAGCAGAGGATGGAGAGCTGGAGTGGAGGAGAGGGGGGAGGAGGATGGGAAGTGAAGAGGGGGAGGAGGATAGGAAGTGAAGTAGAGGAGGAGGGGGAGAAGAGGAGCAGAGGAGAGGAGAAGGGAGAGCAGTGGAGGGGGATATGGGGAGTGGGAGAGGAGGAGGAAGGGGGAGAGGAGGTGTGGAGGAGTGGCCGACGTGTGGAGAAGGGAGAGTACTACAAGCGGACACTGCACCTCCTGTCACCGGCGCTGATTTGTACATGATCAGCCGCAACTGTAGCCTAGTGTTTTCTGTCCCTGCTCCTGGGTCTGCTTACACTCTCTCCCTGCTTCATGCACTACAGCTCAGTGTCCCCAGCAGCTCCCACTTGCTGGCACAGGACATTCTTCCCAGCGCTGGTTCTTCTCATGATGCACCCCAGTGCAGGGTCCACAGCAGCTCCCGCTCCCTGGGACCACACTTTCTTTCCGGCGCTGGATCTTCTTTTGCTGCACCCAAGCACAGGGTCCACAGCAGCTCCCACTCACTCTCTTCAGTGCTGGGAGCCACTTACAAGTAGCTGATCTCACAGTAGAGTTGAGGCACAGTAGGGCTTGTGGGATACGGAGCACTGCACGTGTTTATTCATTTAAAATAATAACACTTCCAGGTCAGTGGAGAAGTGCAAGTATGACAAACACACTTCGACCACTGCATACAGTACTGATTATCTGGTCTAATTTGTAACCGATTTTCAGTCTAAAAAGATTGGAACTAGATTAAGAGAAATGTTATGACATTAAACTGTGCTTCAGCAAGAGACCCTGTGGTGTAATAGTGTATCGAGGAGTGTCTAACGTTATATAATGTAATAAGGCAAAAACCACAAATGGTATAGTTGCATCATTTATTAAGTTATAGAACAGTGTGTTGGACCAGAGCTGAACATGTGCTGTATAATTATAGAAAAATTATTACTGCTGGGGGAAAAAAACAAAAGTGGCCAGATAAACTTATTAATGGATTAAGATCTCTTACCAGGGCTGACACTAGAAATTGTGGGTCCTGGGACTGATTTCTAGTCCATCCACTCCCCTCACCACCCGGCTCTGCTGGTCACAGAGGAAGTGCTTGTAAGAGCCAGTCTTCTTCTCCACCTCCGGACACTGGCGGCCATTTAAAATATGGCGCCGACTTGTGAGCCAATGCTTGACCAGTCTGAGGCACACAGTGCACAATTCTTGATAATTAGACCCATTACCCACCATAAATTACCGCAATTAACTGGATACCCTCATAAGGTTTTTGTACTGTATATATTTTCAAATTATCCAGTAACTGTTCAATATGTTTGAGAGCTGTTTTTATTTGTTTTTTTTTCTGGCATTGTTTCTAATTTATATTTACATAATAATTTTTGGCTGCAAGGTGTTTATTCATTATGTCTTATACATTTGACTGTCTATATAAGATTCAGAAATTAGATAGACCAGTGGTTCCCAAACTTTTTTGAATCACGGCACCCTTAAGCCAAAAGTTTCTTATGGACATATTTAGAAAAAATATTAAATAATTTGTGTTTATATGTCATTCCTAGGTTAAATTTTGTAGTAAGGAAAAGGATTTGCTTCTGCTTGTCCACATAAATTATGGTTGGAAGCCACAAGCACTGGTTTTGCCTATTACTTCGACCATAAATAAATTTGAGTTGGTTCTGGACAACCAGCCCAGGGCACCCATGCAAGTGTCCTGAGGCACCCCAGGGTGCCTAGGCACACAGTTTGGGAACCACTGAGGTAGACACATTGCTGATATTGCCAAAATGTTAATAGGTGACATAGCGAATGTCTACATTGGGTTGGGTTGCAGCAGTAGGGGAGGATAGATTTAGGCATTAGAATTGGCGGGTATGTAGGGGGAAGTGAAATGTACATTCGCACAGCACGCCTGTGGTCACTGTCTGCAACAGTATTAATGCAGACTGGCAGTCCACATGGCCAGCACCTGAGAGGAAACATGCTAGTGGTATTACTAGGATACTGGACCTCTAGTAAGAGGGAAATAATACAGCAACTCACAGCGGTAACCAGAAGTGCCGGGACTGCACTGACCAACAGGAAGGGGGGGTAATGCTAGCACTAATGTTGACATTATCGACGTTATTCAGGTCCATGCGCACCCATGTGAATTTGCACGGATGTGCAATGTTTTACAACATTTCTACGCATGTGCATGCGCTGTGTGTGTGTCCGGGCGCTTGCACACAACACTGTGGGCGAGGGCGTGGGGAGTTGGGCTGGAGGAAGCAGCCAAGGGAATGCACAGCATTTCATGGGCATTCCCATGGTAATGAGCCGGGTGCCGGGGGCGGGCATCTGACATCACCGGATGTCAGCTGCCTGCCATGTTACCGTAAGAAGTAGAACCAGTTAACCCAGAATCAATAACATGTTCTCTAGCCTTGTGGTAAGATGAGTTTGTGACTTAATAAAACAAAGCAATCGAGTTATCCTGTGCTACTGCAGGATGAAATTAGATTTTGGTTTTGTATGTTTTCTTTTCTTCATTTGAGTAAAATATAGTTCAGAAAAGAATGTCTGAATCATCAGGAAGCAGAATTGGATTTACAGGGAGTGAACAGATGGATTCATGGGATATTTTTCTCTAGAAGTTGGTATGCCAAGTTTGTAAAAAACAAACAAAAAAAGTTTCTAAAAACTAGGAACATTTATTTGTTATTTAAAAAAAATGTTTTACCGGTTTCTGTCATGTGCCTTCATGTCTTGTCTGTTAATATAAGCTTATCCCATTTAATTTAATGTCCTCACATATACCGTATCTTCAGTACAAAAAACACAAAGACTAGATATCATTATTCTACAGTTACCAACCAATAGTGTATCAAGGGCAGGGTGAGTGGGGTATGTGTCCCAGGTGGTGATACAGTAAGGGGACAGGGAATCATCCTGACTGTATCACCACATTATGGGCCAGATGCACCAAGCTTTAAAAAGTGATAAAGTGGAGAGTGATAAACAACCAGCACCTAACTGTAATTTTTGCACTGTGACCCACCATGTGGCTTCCTGACACCCACAATCCACAAATTCAATCTCTGAAACATCCAAAACCAATCACCATCCAAAACCAATCACCATCCAAAACCAATCACCTGAAGTTACCTGAAGTCTTCTACCTCTTCCCAACACTGTCCATGTCAGCACAAACTCAGATCACCCATGATCACCGCACACCCTCCACCCACTAGCACCTGTGACTACTATGCACCCCCACTTCCCTGAGTAGTGGAGATATAGGGCTGGTCTATACGCATCACCTGGCAGCACCCATGACCACCATGTACCTCCCTAAGTAACTGAGTGCAATCACATAAGCAGTAGAGGGGGAGTTGGAGAAGGATCAAGAGGACCTGTACTACATCAGCCCAACTGCTAAGAAAGTCTCTGTTTCCAGTGGTGTCTGCCTCACTTGACTGGTGACAGTCTTGAGCCCAACATTCCTTCTTTATTACAACAGGTTGCTCCCCTTCCCCTTCCCCTCTGCAATCATATAGAATGGATCCCTGTATAGTATCAGTGTGTATATGAAACCCCGAGTATTGTCAATCTGGGAAATGTAAGATGTGTATTCTACTTCACATGTGATGTTGCTATGGGCAACCAATCAGATCCTGTCTACTAGGGTGCTAAATAAATAAGTAGTAGATTCTGATTGGTTCCCCCACTGTTTGTAGTGGAACCATGTGAATTGTAATTTATATTTGGAGCTCTATTTATAATAATTTGCCCTGGTCACCAATGACCCTAGTTACATTGCTGCTTAAGATCAGGGCCGTCTTTCCCATTGGGAATGGATGGTAGGGATTCGGGCTGTGGGGTTCTGGCGCACACCTTTGTAGTTTCCGGACGGCTGGCTGGCTGCTCTTCCTGCAGCATGAGCCATGAGGGGGAGTTGCTGGCCAAGACTACAGTTCCCTAGGTGCCCTGCGGGGGGACTCAGCATCTAGTGATGAGCAGCCCTCCTGCTACTGCGCACAGCGCATATGGCTGGACCACTGGGGGAAGTCAAGGTAGGCAGCAGCAGTAGTAGCTCCAAACTAATTCACGTCGGGGGGGGGGGAGGCTGCCGGGGGGGGTCCTCCCGGCAAACTAATTCACAGGAGGGGAATGCTGCCGGGGGGAGGCTGAGGGGGGGTTTAATCATTGCAAACTATTAAACATTGCTTTATGTATTCATTATTCTCATGTCTTAATGACAATAAAGTCACATTTTCTGTTTTTTTTAGACCAGTATGCATGTTAATTCAATTAATTTGATTTATTTAAAAAAAGACCAGTACGGTACTTTATTGTTAAAGTACCGTATTTATCGGCGTATAACACGCACTTTTTTCCCCCTGAAAACAGGGGGAAAAGATGGGTGCGTGTTATACGCCGATATGCGTGCTATACGGCGGTAATTTCATATAATAGGTGCGCGCCAGTGGTGTCCAGGTGTGCACCACTGGCGCAGCACCTCTACCCCACACCTCCGATCAGCTTCAGCCCCCCCCCCCTGTCCCTGTGCTCCGGCGATCGGAGCTTCCCCGATCCCCCCAGTGACGTCGGCGGCAGGCTCGGGTAATGTCGGCCAGGCTCGGGGGGACTCGGAAGCGCTCAGGCACCCGAGTCCTCCCGAGCCGCGAACATCCCCCAGCCTGCCGCCGACGTCACTGCTAAATGTGACAGGCGGCTAGGAAGGGGGAGAGAGGCAGCAGGGAAGCTCCGGCGTACTAACGCCGGAGCGGAGGCGAGGGGGGGGCGGGCTGCTTCTAACCTTCTGTGGTGGGTTTTGCTGGGGCAGGATAAACCTGCCCTGGTAGGTTTGTCCTGCCCCAGCACAACCCACCACCCAAGGGGTTAAAGCTCCTCCCTGCACAGTGACTCCTTCCTCCCTGGCTACAGCAGCGTCTGTAAAAAAAAATAAGTTTTTATTTAGAAATGTAACTTTTTTTCCTGAGATTTCCCTTTTAAAATGAAGGTGCGTGTTATACGCCTGTGCGTGTTATACGCCGATAAATACGGTACTCACTTTCATGTAATCGATGGTCTTTATTAATCAAATCAATTGAAATAAAGTTAAATAACATGCATACTTTTGTATGGAAGTAAAACACAGGAAATTATGTGATGAAGGAGGGGATTGTGCCTATACAGAAAATGCTGCCATTAATGTTTCGTTTTTTCCCCCAGCAGAATACTATATATAGTCTAAAGAGTTATAAACAGCCCGTTGCGTCGGTTTTGATTTATAATGAATCTTTCCCTATTTTATGAGCTGCTACTTTAATCCTTCTATCTAACTTTGCACTTCTTGTGGGAAGTGACTCCTATCAGCCATGAATAATAACAACCTATTAAATGTGTCACATATTATAATAATATTAGCTGATTGCTCAAGATAGACAGCCGGTATGAGTGGTATTGTAATAATAGTAACAGGACACCAGATGGTCAAAATGATGAAGTACCAAAAGTGTTGGATAAAATGAAAGCAGACCATGATGTAAACTTCCAAGTGATAAGCACTCTACCAACCTACGCACTTCAGTAAAATGTATTAGCACTTGTACGTTAAATGTACAATCAGTCATGGGAATACATTATACACGTATTGCAATTGAGTGTAACCTATGTGACCCCAGAATCTAATTTTACTGCTTTAATGTGTTCTTGCTAATGTGATTTTCGGATTTCAAATGGTCACAGAAATTAAATTAAAATATATACAATATGTGAGTTTGCATTATACAGTACATTGTGAATGTGAATGATCATTAAATCCTTTTTCAACCATATATATGGTTGAACCCGCCCTTCTTGCTGCTTAACCCCCACCCATCAGTCCCTGCCCCAGTGGAGCTTACAATCTATATTCCCTACCACATGTACACACATTCATTTTAGGGTTAATTTTGTTGGGAGCCAATTAGCCTACTAGTATATTTTTGGGTTGTGGGATTGTGGGAGGAAACTGGAATACCCGGAGGAAACTCATGCAGGTAAGGGTAGAATATACAAACTCTGCACAGTTAGGTCCATGGTGGGGATCGAACCCATGACCTCAGTGCTTTGAGGCAGTAATGCTAACCATTACACAATCCGTACTGCCCTACAATGCAGAATGCAGAATGCATCATATTGATTACTGTCAATCATGACTAAACAAAGCCACTGACATACATAAAATTACCCTCTGATATGTTCAACAAGAGCTCTACAATCTATCCACGGTAGTTTTTTTATGTAAAAAATAACACTGCAGTATCCCTTTAACTACATTGTAAAGTTTACAGAATATTACAAGCAAAAACATTGAAGATTGGTTAAAGCTCCAAAGCTTAAATTCTATGAAATTGCATATTACTTCCAAGTGAATACCTAACGAACTTAGCTTAATTATTAAGATCACAATGTGCGTCAAAGGAATAATTTCACTCTTTGCATGAAATACATTGGTATAACCTAAGCACGCTGTACGTCATAATACATTAGAAGAGTGTTCTTCTGAAGCAGCAGGAACATAACTTGCCTGATCGGGTCACAGTTACCCAATACTATTATTTCTATAGCAATGAGGACAGAATCCTTCAAGACTTTGCTGAACAGCCATTTTGATGATGCAATTTTATTTGAAATGCTACACACAGTTTGAACATTAGAAGTTTGAAATTATAATTTGTTATTTTCTTAAAAACTGAATAGATTAATTATTGAGATATTACTACAAATGTATTTACTCTATCACTCTTTTCAGTTATCCAGGTATATTAAAAACAGTGCTAACAACTAGGGTTGGAATGTTTCAATATATGGACATCACATGATCAGAAGACACAGGATATGTACAAAGTTTTATGCTGAAACAGGAAGTGCAGCCATCTTGCAGCTCTCAGCCCATAGTTTTTCCTGAAATTCTGCATTGTACGTTATATCAGCAGATTTTGTCTTTTGTCCGTTGTATAAATAACAGCCGCCAATTCCTTCAAGGTCCGGAGAGACCGCAGCATAGATTGAGGTGGCAGCTCCTTCTTCTGCACTCTGCAAACAAAATTGTATAGTTAGATACAGTAAATGTACTTAGTGAAACTGATATCTGATTGGAGCTAATTCTAGTGGAGTAATTAAATACATGACAAATTAGAGGTCACTGAAAATATCACTAAAATTAATTAAAATAAACTGTGTAGTTTGCTGTCCTCAGGGGCGGATAAGGGGGGATACGGTAATATTGTTGACAGCACTTAGGTCGACAGTCATTAGGTCGACAGATGGAAAGGTCAACGGGGTTCTAGGTTGACATGGGTCAAGGTCGACAGGTGTCCAGGTCGACATGGGTTTAGGTCGACATGGGTTAGGTCGACAGGTCATTAGGTCGACATGGTTTTTTTCACAGTTTTTTGAGCCGAGATATGCTGACAGGTGGTATTTCATGACCTACAATCAACTAGGGCATGGCGTGAGAATAAAATAACCATGCCCGAAGCATCGCGAGCGACGCGAGCAATGCGAGGGGATGCGGTTGACTTCCAACTGTGTCCATGTCGACTGTGTCGACATTCGAATAAAAAAACCTGTGAAAAAACCCGTCGACCTAACCCATGTCGACCTAAACCCATGTCGACCTAGAACCCTGTCGACCTTCCCACCTGTGGACCCAACAGTGTTGACCTAATGACTGTCAACCTAACTGTGGTTGATAAAACGATCCACACCAAGATAAGGGGCCTCATGGGCCCGGAGCTGAAAATGTTCAAGAGCCTATTATGACAAGTGGAGGTGAGGCCAATGCCATGTAGGTCTGTAGAACTCATACACTATATGACTGGCTCTCGCCAATTTCCCCCTGCCTATTTCTAGACTACAACTTACAGAAGGTTCACTTGAGATAAATTATGTTTGGTAGCAGATGACTGTTTCAATATTCCATTGATTAGTTCATCTTTCATATTGCCATTATTACATATTTGAAATCCCCAACTCACCTATTCTGATATTTTTTGGTCTGTAATAGGCTAATAAAGCAATTCCAACATGTTGGATTTTCACAGTCATCAGACACAATAATTGGCAAAATGCAGTACCCAACCAACAGCTGCTATTGTTACTCAGTAACTTTATGTTTCAGTTCTTTACAATTCTTAGACAAAGCTCATTTGAGTAGGAATTGCTCTACCTTCTATTTTATTTAATTTCTTTTACTGTATTTCCAAATGCCTCAAAGGGTATATTGGCACTTTATAACAAAAAAAGAATAACATATAACCCTCCTTGTTTATCACCTTAGATCAGGCATGTCCAAACTATGGCCCTCCAGCTGTTGTGAAACTTCAAGTCCCATCATGCCTTGCCACAGTTTGGCTATTAGGGGATGCTAAAACTATGGCAAGGCATGCAGGGATGTGTAGTTTCACAACAGCTGGAGGGCCATGCCTGCCTTAGATGAATACTCCACCTTCAAACAGAAATAAGCATTATACACACTGCTGCCATCCAGGCTGCATAGCCGGGCAGTGTCTAAGCTAACTACCCTAAAAAACTTTGCATGCGCATCCTAATCTTGTAAATGCTAGGGAAGAAATACGGCAAGCCAAAACAGCTGTTGGGCAGGAGAGTGGTGGGGGTAGGTGGGCACATGTGAAGCCATGAAGCCAGGGGGGAGAGGTTCCGCCGGCTGCCTTGTCACTGCTCGCCACAGTGATCGGTACTCAGGGAAAAAAGTCAGTGCATGAAGTGCTGGTATGACATGCAATCATATATTGGCATACTTTTTGTGCACTTATAGCAGTCAGATATGTTTTTCCATATTGAATACTTTATGTTGTCAAGCTGATATGGTTATTGTTAGCAATTTACTTTTCTGAATTACTGCAAAAAATAAAAAATCTGATAAGCTTTGATGATGTTTTTTAAGCGACTGAAAAAAGAAATGAATAAAAATATTTGTAACAAAATACATAGTTGATTGGGAAATATGAGAACAATAATTAAAAATGCACATCTCCTTTGGTTATAAATGGCCTTGATCAATACTAAGATGCTACAAGCCTCATTTAAAAAAAAACTTCAACATGTCTAATCAACCACGTAAACCACCTGTTACAGAGCTCTCAATGAACACCACATGGATCATGTACAAAAGCAAACGACTGTGCACAAAGCCAAGTAAAATGTATGAAACATTTATTTTTGGCTTTTAAAAATCCCTTGACAGGTATTTCCAACTGATTCTGTTTACTGCCGGGTACATTTAGCATTGCTAAATCTTGGAAGAAGAAGATAAAATTATGAAAATATCTAAGGCTCTGTTTAGCTATTTTGATGTTGACATCAATATTTAATAGGCACATTTAGTAGGAAGATAATTAACAGTTATGATGCGTTATTACAGTAAAAATTAGAAACAGCCATTTTATTGAATTTTGTTAATATACATTTTTAATTTTGATTTACAATACACTTTAGGTTAAAGTTATCATGACCCAAAAAAGGAGCTGCACAGTCCAATATGGCCGTTACCTGACCTACTGCTAAAGCTGTACATGTGACAAATGCTGGAAGACATACTGTACATTTCAGCTTGATCTTTTTTGTTATCATTTATTATCCTTTATTTATATGGAACCACAAGGGATCTGCAGGGCCCAATTACAAAGTACATAAACAAATAAGCAAAACAGTGACTTACAGTAGAGGACAAGTACAGGGTACATACACATAGCTGCATCAGCAGAGGACACTGGAAGTATCAGCGTGGCAGAAATATAGATGCTGTCAAATCCATATATATATTATATAGATTTATATAGAAAGGATTTGATGCTGTCAAAGACGGTTTAAGTAAGAGAAGGAAAAGCACATGAGGGAAGAGGGCCCTGCTTGTGAGAGGAATATCAGTGTTGGCTGCAGTGCAAAAATAATTCAGTGTAGTGAGCTTCATATTTAATTCAGTGTGAGTATGGGGAAGTTTCTATAAAATAGAACATAGGGGGATATTCAGTACCGATCTCAAAGCAAGTCTCTAATGCAAAACCATGTGCAATGCAAGTGGGACAAATGTAACTTCTGCAGAGAGAGTTAGATTTGGGTGGGGTGTGTTTGAACTGAAATGTACTGTATATTGTAGGGTAATAATAAAGCAGCCAATATTTACCCTGCACAGAAACAAAATGACTCACCAAAATCCAAAGCCCCCTACACACTACCCATCATCGGCGGGGTTGCCGGTGCCGGCTCCGGCAAAGTGCATACACCCTTGCCTATGCCGGCTTGGAAGTAGGTGATGGATGGCTTGGAAATGAGTGAAGGCATGACCATCGTTAACGAGGACCTCTCTCGTCTGTGCATGTTCAGATGAGGGTGAATCGTTAACTATATGGAGTGTACACACCGGGTAATATTGTAAATAATATAGTTCAGAAAGCCCTCCCTGTGCGATATTGTTCACACCTGCAGTGCAGCATGGTTTGACATTTGAGAAAGATTTTACCTTTGAGATCCTTACTGAGTAACCCCCATAGATAGTAAGCGCTTCGCAATAATTATAATTCCTATATTATCTTTAACTGTAAGTTGCAAGTTGCCATACTATTAAACATTGTACTTTGCTTCCTTCATAGGGGAGAAGCGGTGTCAGCACACATAATGGCGCTGATACTGCTTCTCCCCCACAACGACCATTCGCTCCTAGGACAGGCTTTTCTGTTGGAATTACTGTGCAAGGCTGTGTTGGAGGTGGTACACAGTTCCAGCCAGTTACCCCCCCCCCCCCACTTTAACCCCTGCTTTGGTTATAAATGCTCTTGATAATAAGACCTATAAAATTTGAGATACATTACATTATAGCTACATTGTAAAAGGCCTCTGTTCTCATTTGAAAACCACTTACCACCTGTTGTATTGCTCTCTCTGAACACCACACGGATCATGTTCTAAAGAAAATGATTGCACCAAGTCTTCTAATACTGTACACATGAAACATTTATTTTTTACTTTTAAAAATCCATTGACCACTATTTCCAACTGATTCTGCTTATTGCCGTATGTATTTTGCATCATTAAAGCTTAGAAATGGAAGATGAGAAGATTCTGAAAACATCTAAAGCATTGCTATTTCATACAGCAGGAAACTTTGTAGATTTGATATTGAAATGGCAATCTCCGTACATACAGTATAACCATTATTGTACCATTTGCATCATAAGAAGGGGGGAGACATATGGAACACACTATAACCCTACCTGTCATCTGACAAAAACAATCTTACAAGAGGCTTCCCGAAACGCAGCCTGTCTGTGTGTTGCCGTTTGTTATTGCTGGAGGTCCCTGACCCACATTTAGAGCATTGTTACTTCTAGAGGAAATAATGAAAGGATATAAATAGCATATGAGTTAAGGTGCTCATACACGGTACCATTGCCGGGGTGCAATGAGATGCGCACTCCCACGCACATCCCGTCCCACAGTATGAACTGCACATACTTTTTGTACTAGATTGCATTGCAAAACGTATGCGATGCAATGTGATGTAGTCCAAATTGCATACAATAATTGTATGGGCCCCCTTAATGTCCATACACACTAGGCGACTATGCCCAGCGTGTATAGACAGCGATGATGTCAATCATCGCTGCGGGGAAAGCCGCTCAGTGCATATACACTGAGTGGCTTTCCCCCTGCCCGGCGCCAATGGAGGGGGGAGGACGGCGGTGCATAGCGCAGAGCTATGCAAAGCTGTCCTCAGCGCCGCTCATCTGCTGGTATAACCAGCAGATGAGCAGCTTTCCCAGCGATGATGCGGGAGCGCGCAGCAGCGCTCACCGCTCATTGCCAGGGCATACACACTGGGCGGCTTTGAGCTGAAAGCCACTTAAACAGGCTGTTTTGAGCGGCTTTCAGCTCAAAGTCGCCCAGTGTGTATGGGCCTTTAGACTTTTGTGAATGATAAAGAATCAGGTACAGAACAGGGGAATGTATTTCAAGATACAGTAGACTTCTCTTTAAGCAATTAGCCTTAAAGGCATCTCAAAAACTACTGATTAAGTATACCAGTAATTTAACTTCACTGCAAAAACAGTCCCCATAGCTTACAGTCCAGGAGCATATCAGGAATGGTCACCATGTTAGCTTAGAATGTCATCAATTTCTCTAAAGGGCAAAATTGTTCTTCCAGAGAAGGATTTTATCTGAACATGTCATATTTTCATAAAGTCCTGGGATTACTTAAGCCAAATGCGGCCAAGTCATACCTCCCAACTTTTCCCCCGCTGTGAGTGGGACCAGTCAGGCCAGAGCTGTGGACGATCCCAAAAAAGGGGGGAAGCCTCGGGTGGAGGGCATTGGCTTCATGTATAGGGTCCTAGCCAAGCACCACAACCCCTGTTTTGTCACCCCGCCCACCCCAAAGTCTGACCTATGGGTGGGGTCCAATTAGCAGCACAGTTGGTAGGTATGACCAAGTACTGATGTATTGTCTGGAAATCATGATTTTCAGGAGCCTGCCAGACATTCTGGGAGAGAAGGCAAGTATGATCTGAAATTCTACTTCTAAAGCCCCGTACAGAGTGTACGGTTTGAGTTAACACTACGCACGTTAATGATATCATTGTGCATATCGTTCAGCGTGTACCCACTACATTGTTATCGATGTGTGCTTCCACAGATCTATAACAATATCCCCCGATTGTCTGAATGTGCGGTCAAATCTGACTATATCGTCAGTGACTGCATGTTCAGCAGTGGTCCCGCTGACAGCACTTAACCATATCATTAATAATATTGTTCAATGTTTGAGATGCGGATCGTTTGCTTGGTGGCACTGCCGATATCAAACACGCTATTGGAGGTGCCGCATATCATGTACGGGGAATTATTGTGGATCATTAGAGTTGGATTTCTGTTATTTAGACAAATGCGGATTTGAAAAAAAATCTATGGTTTTACGTGAATGCAAATCTAATTATCTGTTTTTGCTTTTTCCTATATACAGCAGTATGTACAGAGCATATAATACAAACCTGATGGTGACATGTTACAATTTAGCATTTCTAATTCATATACAGCACATCACAGTCTAGATTCACATGTTGCAAATCTTGCAGAGTTCTTGGAAGTGGTACAGTAGTAGGAAGTAAAGAGGAAGAAAAGGAATAAGTTGTATCGTACAAAGAGGCTGTTGCGTATTAACTGTTCCAGGAAATAAACTAGAAGCAGCTTGCTGTACTCAGATGCCAAAAAATGCTTCCGTTTGTTACAAGCACTTAGCTGTGCTGGGCACACAGAATAGCCAATCCTGACCTCATGCCAAAACTGATAGTTTCCAAAGTATTACAAGATAAGGCATGTTTCCATTCATTTACAGCAATTTTATGAAAGACGGAAGGTGCCAAAAACTGGGCACCATCAAATAAAACCAATCCAAGTTATATAGCCATATCCATTGCTTTTATTCTTTTGCCTGCATGCATCTGAATGTGGCTTGCTCTTTTTCAGGACATGTATACAAAGCATATACTGGGCCATACTTGCCTACTTTGGAAAACTAGTTTCAGGGAGATTATAGTTGGTAGTAGAATTTTGCACAGCCCCCTATTGAGGGGGCGTGTCCGGATCCACCCAAAGGGCGTGTCTAGTTCCATATATGGAGAGATTGTGAAAAGAGATTGTGAATGTGGCACCTAGAAGCGTGGGTGTGTACTGCTACATCTGAGAGGGATCTTTTAAAATTACATATATACAAATGTAGATGAGACCCAGACCAGTTAGTAAGAGATACTATGCTTGCTGAAGTGCTGGGAAATGGTGCTGATGATTCAATGTAAATATATCTCTCTCTCATTAATTTTTTCCCAAAAAATGTAACAGTGTAATGTGGGTTAGGTGAAATGAGGGAGATTGCTGCTATTTCAGGGAGTCTCCTGCAGAATGCAGGAGGGTAGGCAGCTATGTACTGGGCTAGTGAATCGGACCATACCAAATGACGCATACTGTAGTAACTTAGGGGGTTATTCTAGTTCACTCTTTCTGACAGAATCCTTCTTAGATGGACAAAACCATGTGCACTGCAGGTGGGGCAGATGTAACTTGTGCAGAGAGAGTTAGATTTGGGTGCGGTTTTTCTTCAAAGTGAGATCTATATTGCAGTGTCAAAATAATGCAGCCAGTATTTACCCTGCACAGAAACAAAATAACTCACCCAAATCTAATTCTCTCTGCACATTTTATATCTGCCCCCCCCCTGCAGTACACATGGTTTTGTCCATCTAAGCAGGATTTTTTCAGAAAGAGTGATTGAGAAAAAGGCCCTTAATTCTGATGGGATCTTGGTGATCAGTTGATGAGGTATAGGTCTCCACCAAAAAGGTATAAAAATAAAGAATGCATAGTGTACCTGGTGTTCATGGCAGAAAATAAATAGCACCTCTACCACATGTTCAACATCTTTTTTTTTTTTTTTTTAATCTTTTTATTTGTTTTTTATTCCAAACATACAAAAGAAACATTGTAATATACATAATGATGTTGTTTACATTCTTCTACTCCAATGTCATTAGTCAGGGTCTATATAATTATTATTATTATTATATTAACATTATGGAGTGAGTTTTATCAGTCAAATGTTTTCACCTGAACATACAGTGAATTCCTTAAAACATACATTATATATAATTCACATTTAGCAACCTGACATACGAAGACAAACAAGAGCCAAGAGCCAGTGTATTATTAGTTCTATATATATGTCATTCATGTCACATTAACTATTATCTTAACACATCACTAAGACATCTGTACCTCTAAGTTTGCTGATATTTGTAGTTTTGTGGCTTCGTCTAAAGTGTTAATATATGGTGACCATTTTAAATAAAACTTAACAACACCTTTATGCAAGTCTAATTTAGCGTACTTCCGTTCAAAAAATAGTAGCTGAGTGACTTTTTGTTTGAGGGTGGATAGTTGAGGTGCGGCCTTTTTTGTCCAAAAGGTTAAAATGCATTTCCTTGCCAACATGTTCAACATCTTAGTTAAAATATTTTTAACTAAATATTTTTTCACTTAAAAAAGAAGAAAAGCTGTAGTATTTTCCCTATTTGCATGCTGTAACCTTTGCAATGCTGTATACATAGCAGTTTACACGATGGCACTTTCTCTGCATAGTGCAATCTACCGGCAGCACTGATCAGGTTTATGATTGGAAGGTCAGTCAGTACAGTTAGCAGTGTGGTTTCTAACAGGGGATGAGAGCCAGGGGATTTTGTGTCACCTTGAAATATTTTAAGCATAAAATAGGCTTCAAAGCAAGTGACAGAAATGCTAAGTATCCATCAAACAGAATATGTTAACAAAGCTGCACTTAATTAATCAGATCTTTGTGAGTCAGAATTCAAAGGAAAGAGCCCAGCTGTGTGTGTATTTCAGGTAAAATAGAGGAAATGTTTGGTTCATTTGCATAATTAGTACTTAGATTTCCCAAATGTATTTTTTCAATAACATAAAATAATGGATTCTTCTAAATCTTGAAACACTACATAAAAACATTGTATATTAAAGTCTTCATCTATGTATAATTACGGTAGTAGAATCTATTTCAGAACACTAAAATCCTAAAGATATATTAATTAAGACCAAGAAAACCCCCAGTGTTGGTGAATATGGCTGTTTTTGCTGAAATTATTATTATTATTATTAAAGTTTCTTATATAACAGAGCACATTCTGTTGCGCTTTAAAATTGGAAACAACAGTGATAGAACAAAACTGGGTAATAACAGACAGACAGATGTAGGGAGGCCCTGCTCGTAAACTTGGCATCTAAAAGGAAATAGGCATTTATACACAAGGACAGGTGCTATCTACAGTATAATGCTCCAGCCATTTGCAAAGTTTTTTGGTGAGCTGTATGACATAGTCGAAAAAGGTAGAAGTGTATAAACACGTGCTAGAAAAAGTGGTACTTGTGTATTTTGGCGGCGCCCATCGCATTGCATACCATAAGGCATGCGATGGTATGCGATGCGACGCGATATCGCGCGATATTGTACAATGCCATACAATTTTAAAATTGTATGACATTGTATATGGCATACAATGCCATACAATGCGATGCGATTAAACATTGTATAAGCACCCTAATGGGTGCTTACAATGTTAAATGCACCCCCCCGCCACCCCCCCACTATAAACGTGAACCCGAAGCGTGGCGAGCGCAGCGAGCCCGCGTGGGGCGGCGGTACGCGTCCTCCGACCTTTTCATACCCCCACTATCCACGTCGGCGTGGAGTTGAGAATAGAAAGTGTGGTGAGCACAGCGAGCCACCAAGCCCGAAGCATGGCGAGCGCAGCGAGCCCCGCGAGGGGACGCGGATACCTGTGAAGGCCACGAGGGGACTCCGATACCTGTGAAGGTATCCGCATCCGCTCGCCACACTTTCTATTCTCAACTCCACGCCGACGTGGATAGTGGGGGTATGAAAAGGCCGGAGGACGCGTACCGCCGCTGCTCGCCACGCTTCGGGTTCACGTTTATAGTGGGGGGTGGCGGGGATTGCATTTAACATTGTAAGCACCCATTACGGTGCTTAAAAGCACCCTTTAGGGTGCTTATACAATCTTTCATCGTATAGGGGGCAAAAATCGCGTCGCATCGCATGCCAACGGGTGCATGGCATGCGATGCGATTAAAACATCGAGCGATGGGAATCGGGGGCGCCGCTATAATACACAAGTACCGAAAAAGTGTATACTGGAAAAAGGGATTTAAGAATTTATTAAACATACATATTTCACTGGCCAGTGATAAGATAAAACATTATAAAATCAAATATACAATTGATGATGGCAATTAATTAGTTCTTTACTGTGGCCCGGTTATCTGATTATATTGGTAGCTGGTGATAAAGAAAAAAAAAAGAAAGAAAATCTCTGTAGATCAGTTATATCCAGCTGTGATCTTCACAGTGTGTCCTCTATTATTCAGGGCACAATGGTTATCGGTAGCTACAATTTCATGTCCACTGTCTGGCCAGACAGAAAAAAATGGGTGACCCCCATTATCTGCTAGTTTCCGAACATTCAGTCACTGTTAATACAGTGCTGGATTGGAAAGTGTCAGTACTTGCTTTTAGGCTGGCATATAGGGATCCTGTTTTTGGAGCTCCAGAAAGGACTGTCAAGGTAGCAATCAGTTGTATGATGCATTTCTCTGCCTCCTATGGGGTGTCAGCGACTTCACAGTCATGTTGTTTCATTATATTGCTGAGCTGGTAACTAGTAGGATATTTTGCTGATTGTAAATGATAGGGATGTTAGAATTAACTGAGGATTTCCATGCATAGGCATAATGCTGCAGACACAATGCTTTGATCTGGTCATAGAAATGATTTACAGTGTGATAATAAATTCATCGTTTTACAGATATTAGTTACTTACAGTAGTTAAAACATACATTAGCATCAGTTGTGTATAATTAAGGTACACAGGTAAATGTATAAGCTAAAGTCAGTGAACTCAAGCTCAAGCATCATGATGACTATAGTTATACCCCTTTCTCACTGCAAGGCAAATTCCCGGGTCTAGCATGTCAACCCGGTAATTTGCCTTTTAACACAGGTTTTTTTTTCAGTGTGAACGGGTCAACCCGTGTCAAAATTCACTGGTCTCCAACCCTTCTTTTTACTCATGTTTGAGATCCGGGTATGCAGACACTGGTTGACCTGTTCCCACTGCAAAAAAACAAAACAGTGTTAAAAGGCAGGTAGAACTGCTTCACCCGGGAATTTGCCTTAGCAGTGAGAACGGGGTCTGGTGCCGCAGTCGTAAAAGCCGTGTTGTTCACACTCACAGTGTGAACACGGCATTAGTCTCTCTACTACTGGTAACCATTAGTATAACAGAAACCTGTTTTTCTCCTGTTATTCTTCCTAAATATGAGCAAAAGTAAACACTTTTGTTATAACAGTGAGAGACCACTGGGAAGGATAAGTGTCAGTTCCAATAAGAGGAAATCTGATTTTAACTCCTGTGGTTGTACCCTGGTTTTGTCCTTTGAGAATTATATATATATATATATATATATATATATATATATATATATACCCACACACAATATTTACTTACAATATTTTATTTTGATTATAGAGAACTCTGTAGATGTAGAAATGTTCATTTCTGATTTACCATGCGGGGTTTCTCAAGCTCAAAATCTTTTCTTACAAACAAGAGGAAAGCCACAGGGACTAGAACACAAGGTAGCAGGAAACAAAGCAGAGCAGTACTGAATATGTGGGATTCACACAATGTTCACACATCACTAGAGCTAGCAGACAATCTCCCTTACTTTCATCTACTTGCTAAATTTCAAGTTTATCCAAGTTCATGGGGCATAAAAAGCAAAGGAATAAAGCGAGGCAACACAAAATGATCATCGCCAGTTTACTAAAATGAATAAATATCAATTCTAAAAAATAAGATATTGTGATCATTTAAAATAATAGGACAAGCTGTAAATATACAGTAACATACACAGTATCCTTGTCAGTAATGCCTGCATAAACAGTGCATGTTGATGCACCTATTGTTTTTATCATTACTACAGTATTAACATTTATTTATACAATGTCAGCATTTTCCATAGAGCAGGGCTAATCAAATGGGCTGGTGCAACCTGGCCAGTGACCTGTAACCACAATAATCAGTCTGATGCCTATCAGCTTGCAGCTAGCTTCCTGTTGGCTGTCATGTGTGATAGCCAGAGCCAATAAAATCAGGAAGCTGAAGTCAGTCGAGTCCTGGTAACTGCTGACTAGAAACAATAAGGATGGCAGGTAACAATTATTTTTTGATTTAACAGTTTTTGGCCTATAACCTGGCAATTACCACTGATAACAATGAAGGAAGTAAGATTATAATCCAAGTTTTAGGCATTATTTAAAAGTAATTTTGTATTTTAAGGACATATACAATGTAGCAGTATAGTCAATAGTGAAAGAGATTTTTGCTGAGATCTAGCAAACTCCTAGAGGTACATTTACTAAGATGTGTGTTATATTAATGGGATGTTGCCCATAGCAACCAATTCTCTTTCTTTTTTAGAGAAAATTTGTTTATTTGGTTTTAAATACATGTCAACATGGGTTTAACATAGAAGAAGATAGAAACACACAAAAACCCCAAACTTGCGCTCAAATCAGAATGTTGGCTGCACCACTGCGGAGTCCCCTGTTAGACAGGACCCAGGGTTTTAGAGATGCAAAGAAAAGCCACTGAATAAAAAACAATTTATTAATAACAATAAAAAAAGCCTTTAGGGCAATCGTAAACATCACTTCATAAAACAAATGAATCATTTCATTGAGGGTTAAGACTTCCAACGTCGAGTAGAATGCCCAACGCGTTTCGTCATATAGAATGACTTCCTCAGGGGCGATGGAAGTTTACAATTCATACTGTAAATTACAATATACCAAAATGAGTGACACATACAAAAACATAAAATATATTTACAAATATATATATATATATAAAAAAAGGAAGGAAACAAATTTCCAGATGAAGAGCAAGGTTGGAGAGGAGGACAAACGGAGAAACTCAAAACCGGTGGGAATACCGTAATGGAAGGTAGTGGTAGTTAAGAGAAGCGTTGGACCCATACTAGAGGTAATGCACATAAATCAGGGAAGAAAAAAAACACCAAATAGAGTTAGCACAGAGTTCAATAAGTACCAGTGTCTATGGTGCCTAAAAGAGCTAAACATGACTAAACAGACCAAGGCTAAAGATGATTTATCATACCATCAAGGTTAACTAAAAATGGTCTCCTTCAGATTGAGAGGAATCTTAACATTAGATTTCAAAAATGACGTGAAAAATCTGAAATTGATGAAAGAGACAGAATATGTATGCCGTATCTATAAACAGAAGTGCTTAAGTGGCCAGAGAGTTATTCAAATGAATAACATACCACAGGTTGTTCTAACAAGCCTCAGATGTCATGGTTACAACTACTTCTTAATGTCAGAGATATCCAGGTCAGAAATAGGATAACAATTCAATATTCACTGGCCAATCTATGGACATAGAGTTTATGGCCAGGTTCACATCAATCATATAAACAATTTCAAAGTACATAAAGAAATTGTCAAAAAAACAACAACAACATCTATAGAACATATATAGATAATCAAGAGGTATTTGAGGGAATTACATACCACTGGGCAGAATTAGTTAACCACAGACGGTAGCACAACCAGCATCTTAATGACAGAGCGATCAAGTCACAGTAACCGCGGTGACTTAGTAATCATGGGCCATCTATAAACAAGAGATCAATGGCCCAATTCACATACAATAATTCAAAATAATATGCAACAGTGATTAGAATAAATCTGGAGTGGGAACCAAAGATACTTACAAATGGTCTACAGAAACAGGATGTATACAGCAGGCGTCCACCAGCTAGAATGAACCACTGCTGGCTGTGTGAGTTTATATAGGACCCAGGCGATTAAAACCCAGGCGTATCGAAGAAGATACATCGATAAATAAAAAGAGAAGACGTATATTGTGATATTAATAAAATCGTGGATGAGACAGGATCATTGTTAGACGAGATAGACATCTATGAAAGAACTATGAAGACTACAAAATGTTTATCCTGATATACATAAATATAGAGTTATAATTAAGTGTTCCTTCTAGGAACCGTGGTGGGCAGGGCGCTGCTGCACGGGGGCAGTGTAAGGGGGATAAACTGGGCCTGCCGACGTCACTGTTGTAGACGGTCCCAGGCCGCCAATGACACAAAAGGGGGTGGGCCCGGCCCCGCCATCTCTAAAGGGGGCAGGCCCAGCCCCTCCGAAGTCTCTGCACTGCCGGGGAAGCACCGGGCATCACCATCTATGGCGGCGCTGGGCTTCCCTGGTAACACCGGCAGGGTCGGAGGCAGGCTCTTTTAGCGTGGCGCTGCTAGAGGGGCTGGGCACATTTTGCCCTTTAAAAATTGGGCAGGACGCAGCGCCCTGCTAAAACAGCCTAGCGGGAACACTAATTAGGAGAGTGGGGGGGTGTAGGTGAAGGGGAAAAAGAAGCAAGAGTGAGAGAGAAGGGAAGAAGAAGTTAGGATAAGGGTAAGGCTAAGAAAATAAATGTACAAGTATAGAAAGCTAGTGGAGTTGTCGATGGTCATCACAGCAATAATAGGGATAGAGAGGCATTACAAGGTAGTCAGCGGTGCCTCGGCGAGGAAGTGGTTTGTCCACGGCGACCATGTTTTAATAAAGTTAAAGGGAGTATCATGTAAGATAGAGGTGATTTTTTTTCAATTCTTTAGGTGGCCCAAATAGAGTTGATCAAATCCGTTATAGAAGGATGTGAGGGAGATTTCCACTGTGCGGCAATAAGGCATTTAGCCATATTGAGGATGTGATTACTCAATTTTTGGATTGTAGGTGAGGCATGAGACAGTGGTCTAAGCAATAAGAAATAAAAAGGCGATGGGGGCATTTGAGTGCCCATGAGTGAGTTAATCAGATTGTGGACCTCTTTCCAGATGGGCAGGACCACCAAACATGCAGAAAAGCACCCCTTTGGCGACATTGTCTCCAGCAAAGGTCCGAAGATAGTATATAGCATGTAGTCTGGAAATGACCATGTACCAACGGAAATATATTTTATATGCATTTTCCTTAACTCGTACAGACATGGAGCTCTTGGCAAAAGCTGCTGGAATCCAGACAGCAGCATCCCAATAGGGAGTATTAAAGTTAAAGCTAGAGTTAAGGGCCCCATACATCAGCAATTAATTGTGACAATTTTCAGATATGGAGATGATTGCCACAATTAATTTTAGATGTGTGGGCTCCCCCTTTTGGCAATCCCAATCAAAATCGTCAATCGATTGCTTAATCAGATTTTTAAACATGCTTAATAATCTGGTATTATCTACGGATCTTTTGTATATGTGTGGGCATTCCCAATTCGTCTTCTTCATCTATTTACATTATGAACAGATGAAATGACAATCGATTGGGCAATTTCCAGATATGAAGATACAATCTTTAGATGGAAAAATCTGCCGATCACTGAAATAAATCTGTAATGTGTGGGCAAGTCAGATAGATTGTAAAATCCATTTATCTGGCCAAAAAATCCCTGGATCTGGAAATCCATTAATTGTGATTGCTGATGAATGGGGCCCATTACTTTTATAGGCACTATGGGGGTGGTTAGACCACTGAAGGGGGCGGTTATACTGTAGGTTAGGCTGCGGGAAATATGGGTAAGAGCAATGGTTACAGTACTCACAGGGTTCCATCAGCATTGTGACAGTATTATATTTATTACATTTAATTTTTAACGTGCCACAAGAGTTTTGCAGTGCTGTACATCCAATGCATACAATAGAACAGCACAGGGATAAAGAACATAACATTACAGTAAATAAGTAACAAAAATAAGTACAGGTAACAGAGAGCACCACAATGCAATACACAATACAGCTTTGACGTATGTAGCAAGCAGGGCCGGCGCCACCACTAGGCAGTGCTAGGCATTTCCCTAGGGCGCCGGCCACTGGGGGGCGAGAGTTGGGAGCAGGGACCCCCGTAAGGTAGTTGGGAGCAGCCACCCTTCCCCCCTGGATCAGCGCGCCGGATTGGGAGGCACATGTTAATACTGGGCAGCGCTGAGCACTTGGCTCACCCTCAGACGCTGCCCGGCTGTATGCGTAAGATGTCTGCGCTGGGAGTGAACACAGCGCAGCAAGCCCTCCCTCCTGCTCGGTAAGCGAGACCTCCTCATTCCCGCCCGCTGAGCCAGCTCGCCCTGCCCGCTGAGCTAGCCAGCTCGCCTGCCCGCTGAGTCCCCCGACCCGTGGTGCCTGGGGCGCTCCGGTGCCTGGCACCGGCACTGGTAGGGAGGGAACAGTCAGCATACTACTACGGGCTGGTGGCCATAGGCAGGAGATGAGCATTTACCAGCAAGGGAGTATGCGGGCAAAGGGGATACGGTCACTAGGTCAACAATAGGAATGTCGACATGCATTGGGTTGACCACTGAAGGTCGACATGCATCAATGTCAGCACAACTGAAGGTTGACATGGGGTTAGGTCGACAGCGTCATTAGGCCAACACATGCAATAAGTTAACATGAGTTAGGTCGACAGTCAAAAGGTCGACATGGATTTTTTTCATGGTTTCTTGAGCCGACATGTGCCAACAGGTGGTATTTGATGTCCTATCATCCACCAGGGCATGATGGGAGAACAACGCTCGCCATGGGAGGGAACGTGGTGCACTTTTTTAGTGTTTAGTGTCCATGTTAACCTTTTAGTGTCCATGTCCGTGTTGACCTAATGCATGTGTGAACCTAATGACCCCGTTGACCTAACCCCGTGCCGACCATCAGGTGTGTCGACCTTGATGCATGTCGACTTTCCCCTTGTCGACCCTATGACCCATACCTGGGCAAAGATGGTCACTGAGTAGGAGAGAGCTGTAAGTGAGTTGTGAGATGAAGGCTATGACGACAAGAGGGAGGAGAGAGGGAGGAGTGCCCTGCTCTGAAGAGCTTACAATCTAGTGGGAAAGGTGGACAGACAGATAACATGATGTGCAAGCAAGAGGAAGGTGGCCTGATAGCAGTACGTGTGCACAGAAGAGATAGTCAAGGCATGAGGCAGGGAGCAGGTTATGCGGCAGGCAGCTATGTATATATTACATTATTACAGTAATCATGACTGACAAGATCATTCATTATTTTATTATATTGGTATTACACATGAAAACAGATGAGCCACATGAATAACCAAGAGCTGGGGTCATCAAGATAGTGCCACTGTGTGCAGAGTAAATACACAGCATTGTTTTATTAGAACTTAAGGAAAGCACATTATAGGTTTGCATTATAAAAACTTTAAGACATGTTGTAAAGTTAAATGGGGGAACTTATTCTCTTACTCTATCTAGTGCAGGTCAAACACAAACCGCTGTGATCTCCACTGGTAAACTATCCTCTACTATGGCCACCGGAGTTGCTAGGACATAAAGATGAATGCAGGAAGTCATGGCTGGTTAGAGTGGTGCTTATCTGCTGTTATTTACAACATGGAGAAATCTACATGATGAACTCTGCAGGAGAGTGACCCAGCTGACCACTTTTCATCCCATCGGATCAGTAGCAGAGCCCTTGTTGAAAAGAGCCAAGTCTCCAGCTTTCTTGAGCCTGATATGTGTTTACAGAACCCTCTTTTTACCTCCAAGGCTATTGACAGATTAATAAGGCCCAGATACTACACCCCCTAAATCTTATGCACAGCTCCATGTGCTGCAAAGGAGGAGATTTGTCCCCTCAGCAGCTGTCTGGGCCGCTGATAGCCCTTTCACAATGCAAATGCCAAATCGCACCCGGGATTTGGACATGGGACCATCCTGGGAGTGAACAGGTATTTGTGAGGAACAGCTCCCCTCAATGATCCATCAATAAGCCAGGTCACTGATGTCATACAGGGGTGGGGTGGAGGGGCGGTGCATCATCGGGGGCAGGGGAGGAAGCAGCGATTGGGGCTGGCGCTGCCTTCTCCCTATAGTGTAAACGGGACCCAGGTTGCTCGACCTAGGTTACCAGTTTACACTGCCAAGCAACCGGAGTCCGACCCAGGTAAAACCCTTATTTTAACTCGGGTTTAGATTGCTGGGTTGCTGGACCCAGGTTTTTCCTGTTGGCGTTTGCACAGTGACCTGGGTCGGTCCTGGGTTATTTGTGCAGTGTGAAAGGATTATCAGGAGGAAAGTTTGACCAGCACTAAAATATAACACAGGCTATTTGCAAAGTATGGTACTTATTCACATTGTTGGTCATTTGAATTTGTTCCCCATGATCCTCCTAGGGATCTTCCTACTGCATGAGGCCTTTAAGATACATTAATGTTAAAGTGATGAATGATCCAAACAAAAAATGGCATGGTCTTTATGCAGCCCTGCTGTTCATTATCAAGAGTATAGCAACATTATGTAGTAACTGGGACACCTGCAGCATTTGCTTTGACATTTATTTGGCTGAATTGTGCTCATTTGAAATCATTTGCATGCAGACATATGGTTATTTTAATAAAATATTTGTAAGAATTCTGCTCATTTCTGTTAATGAACAATAATCAGAAATACATAAATGTTTAATGTATATGAACTAATGGTATGTGAACTCGCCACACTCAAATGATGCTGGGGATGCCTGTATCTGTAATAATGATGCCTTCAATCACATCTATGGTGAACATCTGCTTCAGTTCCTCTTCAGAGGATGAGGATTCTACGTTGGGGTGGGCTACCTCCTGTCCGTGCTGCACATCCCACCTTCTCTGCATTTTTTTTCCTGTACTCTGGGTTTGATATCAGAGAATTGTTTACTGGAGCTGTCCATGGTCCTGTAGACATCTCCCATTAAGGCAGTGGTTCCCAAACTGTGCCGTGGCACCACTTGCAGGAGTGTCCTGGGTTGGTGGTCCAGGCCATTTCAAATGATTTAGGGTCAGTGACATAGGCAAAACCAGCGCTTGTGACTGCCAATCATAAAATATGTAGACAAACAGAAGCGAATCCTGTCCCTCACAACATAAATTAACCTAGGGAAGACATCAGTACAATTAACTTATGTTTTTCCTAAATTACTCAATAAGAAACGTTTAGCCTAGGGGTGCCAAGAAAAAAATTGTAATACTCTAGGGCGCCCTGATTCAAAAAAGTTTGGGAACCCCTGCACTAAGGGAAACAGTCACTAAGATGGGAGTTCTACTGAAGATGGGATGTTGCTTATAGTAACCAATCAGATTCCATCTATTATCTTCTATAATGTGCTAAATAAATAAGAAGTAGAATCTTATTGGATGCTATGGACAACATCCCATCTTCAATAGAACTACAATTTACCCATAAGTTCCCATTATCACAGAACCCTTTCCAGATTTCCTTTTGGGCAGGGAAGTCTTCCTGGACAGGGAGTCTAGAACCCAGTTTTACACCGGCCTCGGCTGACAACGAGGCACAATTACCTTTGTATCTAAAACAAATAGTTCACCCACAACTTGACAACTCTCTCTCTCTCTGTCTCTGCAGTTCCTTTTCCACTGTCTCATCTGGCTGTTTGGGTGTCCCAAGCTGCTGTTCTTCCTCACTATCATATAATATATGCCCAAGCCCCTGCCTATATTGAGCTTGTGGCGCAATCTAGTTTCTGCAAATGCGCATGGCCCAGCCCATTTCTGAAGATCTATTTGTGTGGGACTACTATGTGAATATGCTTCCATGTGCTTGCTAGCCAGAGCCTTACAGGTTGTGGGGTAACAGTTGTTTGCTTGGGTATGGATTGTTTGGTCGACCTGAAGATGGTCGACAGTCATTAGGTCGACACTACTAGGTCGACATACTGAAAGGTCAACATGGGTCTAGGTCGACATGGGATAATGTCGACAGGTCATTAGGTCGACACAAGCATTAGGTCTAGGTCGACAGTCAAAAGGTCGACATGGGGCTTTTCACTGGTTTTTTTACCCGAATGACGACACCGTCGACATGGACACAGGTTAAAGTGCACGGTGGCCCCTCCCATGGCTCGCTGCGCTTGCCATGCTTCGGGCACACTATTTTATTCTCCCACCACACCCTAGTGGATGGTAGGGCATGAAATACCGTCTGTCGGCACATGTCGGCTCAAAAAACCCCAGGTCGACCTTTTGACTGTCAACCTAATGCTTGTGTCGACCTAATGACCTGTCGACCTTGTCCCATGTCGACCTAGACCCCTGTTGACCTTTCAGTATGTCAACCTAGTATATACTGTAGTAGATTGTGTTGTTATTTTTCAGTATAACCTAACCCCTAAAGAGTTAAAATAATCTTTCAAAGCTAAAAAAAACATAGTAACACAAGATGGGGTAAAGCGCTCTGCATGAGACTGTGGATGAGACACTTTTATGATGCATTTAGAAAACAGACTTTAGTGGCTTTGACTTGCTTCATTCTGTTTATATAGACCTCTGTTTTAATATCACTCAATACAGTAGTAGTTAGTTCTTGTGCTTACATGCTGAGTTAATGCAACTGCTGTACACTGGCAGTCGCTCTGACTATGAAAGAGGAATGATTTTCATTTGTTTTGTTCCAGGGAGGAACATCAAGAATGATAATATTCACATTGTACTGAAATAACAAGTATATATATATAGTATTCACAGCAAGAAAAAAGCAAGATGTTGAATATGACAGCAAATCAACCACTTGGATGCCTAACACCGGTAAAATGATATAAAATGACCTACAAAATGTATTCTTTGTCACCTCAAGTCACCATGACACTAAAGCTGTATTCATTTGCAAAAATAAAAAATGTACGATGTTGATTTTTTTTTTTACAAATGGTTTTAGAAGGTAATTGAAGTCAGTTTATCAATGGTGTATGTTTATGCAGAATACCCATTTAAGATGGTACCTGGTATATATATTGACAGGTTCTAGGTTGACAGACAATAAGGTATGGTCAACATAAAAAAAGGTCAACACAGAGTTAGCATGGCAATGGTCGACACATAAAACGTTTTCTTTACTGTACCATTCAGGACTGGCGCATGTGCATTACTCATTGGAGGGGATTGTGCATGCACAAACTGGCTTCCATGGACTGCATCGGCTGCAGCCCATAGAAGCTGTGCATGGCTGCCGAAATCCATGGAGTGGCTTCCAAAAGGAAGCCAGCTCTCTTCTAATCGATGCCCACACTGGCAGTCCCAGAGGAAGAATATACCTCCCAATAGGACTGCCTGTTCTGCGGATGAAGCCACTGCTAGGCATACTGTAGCCAGTGCACTCACGGACTGCAAATGGCTCATTGAGATGGTGGATTTATTTTTGCAATTCCAACAGTCTGGTTTAAATATTTAAAGTAATTTTCTTTTTTTTATTCCAAAATGGTGTACATTGAATGTTGAACAATGTTAATGTTCTTATTTTAAGTGGCTCACCATTGGATCTGCTACTAGCACTAGGACTGTTGAGCCTGACTAGACATTGGACCTGAAAGGGTTTACTTGCTTACTGCAGCTTGGAGCAGAGCTATCCTTTATTGGATTTGTGCAGATTGGACCAGATCATCAATGAGGACATTTGTTTGGATTTGTATCCTATTTTGTATTATTTTACATATATTTACATTGAATATATTTAAATAGAATAGTATGTTTTCATAATACACTGATAAACAAGTGTCTCATATTAAATTAATCAGCATGATCTCCTGGTGCAGCAATTTTGCATTGCAAATAAGATGCATATTTGGCAAAAAAAGACCCCCAACACTAGAGGAATTACAGAGGACATGGAAGTTCACTCCTGCCAGACATTACAGTATCTGTACAATGTGACTGTCATTGGGTTTTATTTGAAGTTGTGGTGATGAGGTCTATGTAAAGTAGCAAAGAATATACGGTTTGCACTTCATGTTATGTTTTATATATTTTATTTATTAATTTCTAGATATGGCAAAATTAGTTGGTACCTTACTACAAAAAGAACCCATATTTTCCTTTTAAATAACTTAAAAGTGACAAAAGTAATTGGCATTAATCATCATCGTTTAATCCATATTTAATAGAAACCAGACTTTGCATTTGATTTTTAATTCAATTGAATATTTAAGAGAATAAAATAAATAAAAATGGAATGGTCAAAAGTAACAGCAACCTTAACTTAATATTTTATTTCCTGTCCTTTAGAGGCAATGACTATAATTAAAGTGATTTCTTTCTGCAGCACTGTCTATATGATGTAGAGACAGCAAGGGGACCTACAGATATTATTTTAAAAGAACAAGTGTAAAAAACTTGTTATAATATAGATAGTATTTTACATATTTAGTAAATGATATGTATTATCCGTGTGATTCCTTTCTAGACGGGTAGACGTAGTGCTCAGTTATTATTTTGCAGTGTAGCCTGGAGTTATTTTTCATTGAAATTATAGTTTCTTCCTGTATAACATTTTGCAATTTTCTCTGGGCCAATTTGTGCAGTAGCTGCGCCCTCAGAGAAGTGTATGTAAGATTCCCGCAGCCTCTATCATCTTGTTTGCCCCCAGCAAATACTAAATAAATTGCTGGTTGTCGGTTATTTGTGAAGTTTTCTTTGAAGTACATATGTACTGCAAACTTAAAATTGAAAGCAAACACATACGAATGCATGTACATTGTATGATCTTTTATTAATTTAAATAATAAGTCCTTCATTTTAATTTAACTGGTCAAAGATCCATTTTCTAATTTATTCAGTACGGAGTTGACATTTTGAAAATTTCAATTAAACTTACTTGTGTTCTTTCTGGAGTTGTTCAAGCGACATCATGTAGCTTTTAGAATTTTTAGATGTCAAGCATGTGAGATGTTTGTGCAAAGAATTCCTTTTTATTTCAGTCAATTATTTATGATGCTGAAAAGTAAGCAAGAAAAGATAGCAAAAATTCTCTAGGTACAGATGGAGCACCTCTCAGCCAGCGCCTGGGCTCGACAGAACACGTCGAGAACCAGCAACGAGGCGGTGGAAACCCAGGAGGAGCTCCGATTGAAGGGGATGCACGGGTGTCTCGTGCGCGCGCATCCCCTTCTGGCAGCTGGCTGATGTTGGCGATCCGACCATCAGTTCATGCAAAGATAAAAAAAAAGATTAAAAAAAGTAAAAGTAAAACCTAAACTACAATAATGATTTGTAAGATCAATTGTATCATAATGCAATTTGTATTTACTGTAGTAATGTGATTTGTAAGGAAGGGATGATTTACACCAGCATTGTATTAGTCTTTGTCAATAGAGCTCAAGGACCTTACGTACAGTACTTGGAGCTGAAAACATCCAAGTGGCAGAGGCTTCCTAAGTACAAAAATTGTTTACCTCCCAAACTTCTGCATTGTGGGAATCGGGACCTGTCGCGCAAAAGGCCGAGAAAGGGGCTAAACTGAAAGTCCGATGAGTGTGGTCTATAGTAAAGGGACGTGGCCTAGCACCGCAATCCCTATTTTTCATCCCTAAGCAACTGGGCAGCCCCAGGCTCTCTCCCCACACTAAAGAGATGCCATGCAGATGTCATCTATTTGCTGATCCCCGGCTGCTCTGCAGTAATGTTCTCCAGCTCCCCCCAACTGCCCAACAGCCCATGGGACACTGCAATCTGCGGGAGGGAAAGCCTGCCATTAGCGGGACTATCCCGCTGTAATCGGGACAGTTGGGAGGTATGATGAATGTATAAATTAGGAATGTAATTTTAATACTTATGATTTATGGGTAACCATGTGGACAGCTGGTGTTTGTCAGTGATCATCATATGGTCATGATAATGTGTCTTTTTTCATGTAGAGACCTGGAGCTGCAGTTCCATCTTCCATCTGCCCCATTGTAAATCGTACAATGATTAGAGCATCCTCTTTTTTTGAAGTGTGAGAACTTGAATATTGCTGCTCTACTATGATTTGTGAGTATCGACCCCTAGGGTGGGATGTACTAAAGGGAAAATGCGGTAAAACGGGGGTTTTACCGCATTTTCCTATTTACCATCACCCGTTCGCCCCGTTTTTGCTTGGCAGGGTATCGCCACCCCCTATAGAAGCCTATGGGCTTCTATCACTGCCCGACGTCCGCGCACCCCCCCTCCTCCCATCCTCCTGATCTCCTCCTCCCCCAGCAGGTGTCACAGCCGGGAGGACATCCGGCTGCAGGGGGGAGGAGGAGACGCAGGGGGACACTGGCAGCCGCCGGGATGTGACGGAGACCCCCGCAGACCACATCAAAGGTATCGCGGGGGTCTCCGTCACCGCAACCCGATGCTAGCCGCATATGTTAGTACATATGCAGCAGCATCGCGGCGGCTGCCAGGCGAAGGGCGGCGATGTATATTAATACATCCCACCAAAAGTGTCACAGACACCAACAGCTCTGCAAGCCCCCAGTAAAATGAGGGGGCATGGCAAACAGGAGGGTCCACACCCTTAAAAAAAACTTAGCAGGGGCAGGTGGGTGGGATCACACACCCTCTTGGGGAGAGGAAACTGGCTGCCTCTGTAGCTGCCTCTCTCCCCAGCTCAGCACACAGCACTGAGAGGCCCAGGTCTCTGCAATGAGGGAGTATTATTCCATCAAAGACTATCCCCACTTTCTTTAAATCCAAAAAAGTCCCATTCTTTTAAAAGTTGTTCAATAATGAACCACACAGGTTGGTTGTTTCAATACTCTGAGATCCCTTATGACCGTATTTACTTTATATACTACTCCAATCCCACAACATCCCACCAAGTTTTTAACTCTTTAGTAAATAATTTCTCAATATCCCAAAATGTAACATCAAAGCTTCCATTAGCACAAAGAACATGTTCAGACTTTTTTCTCACTAAGCACATGTGACTGGAAACGCAAAGGAGAACATTCTACTGCCTGCAACATCCTCCAGCATGACTAGTTTGGCAGAGGGTCAGTAACGGTGTGGGGTGGCATTTCCTTGAGGGGACACACAGCCCTCCATGTGCTCGCCAGAGGTAGCCTGACTGCCATTAGATACCGAGATAAGATCCTCAGACCCCTTGTGAGACCATATGCTTGTGTGGTTGGCCCTGCGTTCCTCCTAATGCAAGACAATGCTAGACCTCATGTGGCTGGAGTGTATCAGCAGTCCCTGCAAGATGAAGGCATTGATGCTATGGACTGGCTCACCCGTTCCCCAGACCTGAATCCAATTGAGCACATCTGGGACATCATGGGCCTTATTCTAGTTCACTCTTTCTGACAAAATCCTTCTTAGATGGACAAAACCATGTGCACTGCAGGTGGGGCAGATGTAACATGTGCAGAGAGAATTAGATTAGAACACGACTTTTAATCGCGCATGCCATACACAAAGTGCACACAGATGCGATGCAATTTAAAATTGTATAAGCCCCCTATACGATTTTAAATTGTATAAGCACCCTAATGGGTGCTTACAATGTTAAATGCACCCCCACGCAACCCCCAGTATGAACGCCAACCCAAAGCGAGCCCGCGTGGGGCGGCGGTACGCGTCCTCCGACCTTTTCATACCCCCACTATTGATTTTTTATAGTGTGGCGAGCGCAGCGAGCCACCGAGCCCGAAGCGTGCCGAGCGCAGCATGCCCCGCGAGGGGACGCGTATTACTTTACATGTATTCCGCGCGGCTCGCTGCGCTTGTCACGCTTCAGGCTCGGTGGCTCGCTGCTCTCACCACACTAGATAAAATCTACTCCACGCCAACGTGGATAGTGGGGGTATGAAAAGGTCGGAGGACGCGTACCGCCACCCCTAGCGGGCTCGCTGCGCTCGCCACGCTTCAGGTTCACCTTCATAGTGGGGGTGGTGTGGGGGTACATTTAACATTGTAAGCCCCCATTAGGGTGCTTATACAATTTAAAATCGCATCGCATTGCATTGTATGGCATTGTATGCCATATACAATGCTATACAATTTTAACATTGTATGACATCAGGGGAAATCTCGTCGCATCGCATACCATCGCATGCCTTATGGTCTGCGATGCGATGGGCGCCGTGATAGTACACAAGTACCGCAGATGCTTTAGTCCAGGTCTGGGAGGAGATCCCTCAGGAGACCATCCGCCACCTCATCAGGAGCATGCCCAGGCATTATAGGGAAGTCATACAGGCACGTGGAGGCCATACACACTACTGAGCCTAATTTTGACTTGTTTTAAGGACATTACATCAAAGTGGGATCAGCCTGTAGTGTGTTTTTCCACTTTAATTTTGAGCGTGGGTTAATAAATTTGCTTTCCATTGATAATTTTTGTGTGATTGTGTTGTCAGCACATACAACTATGTAAAAAACAAAGTATTTAATCATTCAGATCTCGGATGTGTCATCTTAGTGTTCCCTTTATTTTTTTGAGCAGTATATATATATATATATATATATATATATATATATATATATATATATACCACCCGGGCGCCCAATAATCGCTGCCAGTAACTCACTGTATCAACCAACAGCTCAGCTGCTGGACTACCTTCTTCAGCCTCTGCTTTGCCGTAAAGCTTCATTTTTGAAGGACACCACTACTTTTTTGAAAATGCTATTGGATATCCCTGAAGTACCATCCGGGACTATGATGTATTGTATAGATGTGGTGAGTCTGTACACGTCCATACCCCATGATGGGGGTATGCGTGCCATGCGGTCTTTTCTCAATGGTATCTGTGTTCAATCATGAGTTGTTCCTCAAATTACTTGGTTTAACCCTGGAACGTAATTTTTTCCTGTTTGATGGTCATTATTATTTGCAGCTGCGGGGGTGTGCCATGGGGTCGGCGGTGGCACCCTCGTACGCTAACATTTTTATGTTCCAGGAGGAGGAAAAGGCCTTTTTGGCGTGGAGTTGAGAATAGAATAGTGTGGCGAGCGAAGCGAGCTACCGAGCCCGAAGCGTGGCGAGCGCAGCGAGCCCCGCGAGGAGACGCGGATACCTTCACAGGTAAATGCGGCCCTACGCGGGCTTCACAGGTATCCGCGTCCGCTCGTCACGCTTCGTGCTCGGTGGCTCGCTGCGCTCGCCACACTATTCTATTCTCAACTCCACGCTGACGTGGATAGTGGGAGTATGAAAAGGTCGGAGGACGCGTACCGCCGCCCCTCGCGGGCTCGCTGCGCTCGCCACGCTTCTGGTTTGCGTGGATCGTGGGGTGTCGTTAACAATTGTGGGGGACATTTCACTGCTAAGGGTGCCTATTTGGGCTCTGTGGCCCATTTATCATTGTTTCCTATGGCAAAATCGCGGGCATTGAGGCATTGAACTGAAAAATCGGGTCCATTGAAAAATTTAACATTGATCCCTATGGGAAATCGCGGGCATCGCGTCGGTCGCGTCGCACCCGTTACTTTAGTGCATGCGATGGACGCGATGCCCGCGATGGGCGCCGTCCTAGGTAAAGAGTACCGATATCTTCATGCTGTGGACGGGTGGACAGGAGCGTTTTGAGGCCCTCATGCTTGAGATTAACTCCATGAGTTCTGCCATCAAATATAGTTTTTCATGCAGCACAGTTAGGGCCCAGTTTCTGGATGTAGCTGTGACTATTGAGAATAACATAATTCAGACCGATGTTTTTTTCAAGGATGTGGACAGGAATACTTTCCTGATGTATGATAGTCATCATCCTCCCGCTTTGAAAAGAGGACTCCCCATGTCTCAGATGATGCGAGTGGCCAGACTTATCAGTGACCCTGCTAAGGTTTCTGAGCGTCTGGATCATCTCATCAGTAAATTTATTACCCGTGGTTATGATGCATCATTGCTGCAGAAGCAGAAGTCCAGGGTGATGTCTATGAATAGAACAGAGTTACTCCAAACTAAAGAAAAAAGCTCAGCAAACATCTTACCCTGGACATCTACTTATTCTGTTGCTAGCTCTGTCCTCCACTATGCCTCCAAGGTTAAAAGTGACCCTGACTTGCCTGTCTTCCAAAATGTACGTCCAGTAGCAGCCTTTAAAAGAGGACAGAATCTTAAAGACCGTTTAATGAAGACCGATGTTACTGGTCTGGACTGTCCTAGAGCCCCTAATGTACATGTGAAGCCTCCCGGCTGTTACAGTTGCTTCAATTGTGCCACATGCAGGTACTTGGTGTCCTGTAAGAGTTTTAAACATCCGCATAGTAGCAAGGAGTATACCATTCGCTCTGTATTGACATGTAAAATGTCTTTTGTGGTTTACATCATTATTTGTCCTTGCGGATATTACTATGTGGGTCAAACCACTAGGACATTCCGCGAGCGCATGGCGCAGCACAGGTCTGCTATTGATCTGTCACTGTCTGGACGTGACATAGATCAACCTGTAGCACGTCACTTTAAAGCGATGGGTCACCCCCTGTCCTCATTAAAATACCTCATTATTGATCAGGTGCAGGATTCCCCTAGAGGAGGGGATAGAGTGAAGCGTCTCTTATTGTTGGAATCCAGGTGGATTTACCGCCTGGATACCATTTATCCCAAAGGATTGAATGATAAAATTAATTGGAATTCGCTTATGTAAATTATGATTCTGCTGGTGTACATGTATCTGTATTTCTTTGTATATATTTTTTCTCATATATTTTTTCTTGTTTATGTTTTATTGTAATTGATGGGTATATTTATGTATTGTGTCCATGATCCTCCACAGACTGGTGTGAATTTGGCTTTGTGTAGGTGCACACTGACTGGGTTGCACTCACCGCCGAGTACGGGCTTAGCAACACTTGAGCCTGTCAGAAGCGGGGATGTGCGTTTACACTCGCCGCAGATTTCAGGCTATATGTGGTCGCTTTGCGGCACTTGAGCCTGTCTGAAGCGGTGTGGTGTGCCTGGTTAATGTTGATTGTTTGTCATATGCCATACTACACTGGTCTCCTGTACTGGCGCTGTAATGAGAGTGGATGCGCCTGATACGGATGTCCCGGGTAATGGCTGCCGTGGAGCGCAAGCTCAGTGGTTGCTTGGCAACTCTGAAGCACTGCGCTCCCGGATGTGCATTGTCTGGTGACAACTTCCGGTCAGCGCGGCCGGCCCGAACTCGGCGTGGAGACATGGTAAGTGTCACTTGGTGGGGTATTTAAACGTTGTTTGTTGCATTGGTAATTTGCTGTAGGATTGTGTCCTGACGAAGGGGGTTACACCCCGAAAGCTTGGCATACATGTAATACACATCCTTTTTGCTTCATTTTGCCTCTTGAGTGCCATTATTTGGATCTGGTATATATATATATATATATATATATATATATATATATATATATATATATATATATATACATATACATACATACATACATACATACACACACACACACTTTTTTTTAATATAAAACCAAAGATAAAACTGTCACACAATTAAAATTCAGTACACACTGCTTGTTATTTCTTTGATGGAAGAAAGATCCAGTAGTACAAAGAAAGGAGAGTGAGATCATATTGCTATTTCTATAATTCACCTCTACAGTTGCCCATTTTTCTGCTTCAGCATATGATTTAACATTTCTTGACATTAAAGTTAATTTATGATTCTGAACAAGTGTTACAGTGCCCAAGAGATCCAGGACCCCCAGCTCTGTGTGTCAGCATGACAGAAGGCAAGACTTCTATGTCTGGAAGAAAGCTGACTATAAATGAACCTTTCTTACATGGATGATAGATAGAAAGAAAGCGTGGCATAAAATGTAATGCTTACCCATGGTGCTACCTCTTACTACACCTAAAGCTGCTTTCAGAGATAGGTTTCTCTATTTCCCATTTAACCTGGAGGCTTCATGAATATTTACATTCCTTCATAGATACAATGGGTCAGAATAGGTGCCTATACTGTTGGTCATTTATTGCCTTCAGCCTTTTTTTAAACCAATTTAATTTGTCTTTAAGAAAGATGACTAGGTGCCAGTAAAATGTACTTAGCCTCAGGGGTAAATTGACTTAAGCTTCTAAAAATAAAAATAGGTGATTTTTCCTATAGCAACCAATCAGATTTGGTCTATCATGTTCTAGGATGCAATAGAGAAATGATAGACAGTAATTGATTGGTTGCTTTGGGCAACAAAGCCTCTTTTCATCTTGAGACGTTTTAGTAAATTTGCCCCTCACTGTTATTATATCAGTAATATCTCTAATTTATAATACAGTATCTTAAGGGGTGGACACACGAGCGATCCATCTAAGCGATTTTGACTACATAGTCAAAATTGCTTAGAAGGTTAGTAAAGATCTCGATCAAGGTTATACAAATCTCCCTATAATATCGCTTAGTAAAAAAGAGTTGCCAGGCAAGAATATTTTGATTAGATCTCTGGCTGTCTAGTCAAAATCGCTGCTTTTCACTGCTGAGGGAGATATTCACTAGGCGATCTGCAATGAATACCAACCAAGTATGTTAATTCTAACATAGCTAAAATCGCCCATAGACAAAATTGCTGGTGCATTTAGTCAAAACACTTAGTCAAAATCGCTGTTGTATCTAGTCAAATCGCTTAGTCAAAATCACTTAAAGTCGCTCACTAGCAAAAAATTGCTCCATGTGTACACCCCTTAAGCGGCCTGCAATGATCACCAATTGACATATAGCCCTATTTATTCCTTGAAAGTGCCTTATGTTTCCTTCAGGCGTGTTTTTATAACATGAACTGTGTTTGTTTGTTTCTGCATCTTAGCTACCTCTGTAGCTAAATTCTTGACCAGAAGATACTTTTATCTTATTTGAAGTGTTGAGTTGATCACTATTGTGCAAATTCGTAATCCATTTCATTAAACTGTGCATGTGTACAGACACTTACAATTACAGTAAATATTTTACAATGAAATATTAACTTTTTAGAATGAAGTATCATCTGCAATATGACCAAACAAATGACAATTGTATAAAAAAAAGAAATTTGATAACCTACCCATCAATTGACTATCACTTAAAAAAAGGCATTTAATTTAAATAATAGTACTGTAACTCCATCAGATTTGAAAGAAACACAACATCAAAACTGTGTGTTAATGGAAAGCTAGCAATCATTTCACAAACAAGAAACGGCATCTTCTCAATCCATTGTGGATCATGAGAAGAGAGATAACACATATGTGGCCCAGCAAGTAACAATGTAGGGTAAATAAATCTTCACGACATATAAGATATCACAGGAGTGATCATAGATAAAGGCCCCCCCCCCCCCACACACACACACACACACACACATTTCCTCACAATTCGATAGCATGTTGTAACCTTCACTTATACCTTGAAGTTACATTGCTAATCTTCATCTGTATCATAGACTTGCAATCAGTGCCCACAGGGGATAGGATTTTATGCTGGTTCTGCAATGTTAGTAAACACTGGAGCAGAAGGAGAGCCTAAGAAGAACTTTCTGGCTTTCCAAAAATACAACAGAATATGCAGAGTTTAAATACTCTAAATGGTTTATTTGATTGTAAGCTTGCAGCAGGGCCCTCCTACCTCCAAGTCTGTCTGTTGTTACCCAGTTTGTTTTATCACGGTCTACTATTGTAAAGCGCAACGAAATATGCTGCGCTATATAAGAAACTGTAAATAAATAAATAAATAAATAAATAAATATGATAGAGAGATGTAAATATGTAGGAATTTAATGTTTGTCATTTACAATATACATTTCTTTACCTAAACAGGTGCATTTTGTTTACGTGATAACATTATTTATTACACAGATGATGGGAGGTATGCAATCCAGGATCACGGCTGTCGATCACTCCCGACAGCCGTGATCCTGGCCCGTTTGCAGTCTGATTGACTGCAGAACGACAGGAGTGATTCAATGTCCCGCCTTCCGATCGGCGCAAAGGGGCGTGGTCACGAAAACGGCCGTGGATTGGCCATCTGCGGCTGGTATCGCGCCAATACACGGCCGTTATTAGCAGAACGGGCCCGACAGCTGTCGGGCCCGTTCTGCCGCGATCCCGCTTCAATGCTGTCGCTAAAGACCGCATTGAATAGGGAGCCGCCGCTATTTCTCCCGTTGGATACATATTGAATACCCCCTATGAGTAAATTTCTTTTGATACAGGACCTACAATATGAGTCCACAAAGGCTTGCATAAGCTCAGATTGACAGGCGTTTTGTTTATTAAAATGACATGCATACTGGACTGTGGAACTATCCTAATCACTTACATGCTTTACAAGAAAAAAATCTTGGTGCTCTACTGCCATGAAAACTGAATATCTTTATATTCTCTCAACCATTAATCAGCAAGATTAAAGTTGATAATCACAGTTATAATTAGGTAACGAAAGGATTCATGTGTGTAGTAATTATAGTATTTACGATCATTTCCATTAAATAATAAATCCCTTTTTGTTTAGCGGGTTGTAGTACAACATATACCACCCCCTGCTGTTGTAACAAAGAGAACTCTAATTTTCCGCACAATGCAAGTCACAATGACATACAGTATAATGATTTATGTGAAAATTGTTTCCTGCTAAGCTTTGTAACATAAAAGCATTTTTAGAAAACCTGAATATGGTGACTGTTCATATTCTACAATTAATACCAAATCCCACGCAATTAATATTCTTGAGCATGAATTGCATAGTCTTGCTTCAGTCAGCAAGAGACTCAAGAGATCTGCCTCTGCTAAGTACAAGTTTCATTCATAATAGCTTCAAGGTTCATTTATTCAATGAATATGTACTGCTCTAAATGGGGTGAGG
Source organism: Crinia signifera (assembly GCF_055691185.1). NCBI lineage: Eukaryota > Metazoa > Chordata > Amphibia > Anura > Myobatrachidae > Crinia > Crinia signifera. Next base: position 89,155,933 of record NC_139218.1, read on the forward strand.
GAAGCATTCAGAGATTATTTTAGTTTATCAATTTTAATAGAAACCTGCTTAAATAACACTGCATTTCTGCATTGATGCTGCCAGGTAGGTAACCCAGTGAATCACAGTACCGGTTGAATATCCCGTACCGGAAATGCTCAGGACCACAAGCATTTTAGATAAGGGATTATTCCAGATTTCAGAAAGAAAAAAAAAAAAAAAAAAAATATATATATATATATATATATATATATATATATACATACACACACATACAGATGTAGCCCCTGTCAGTTTTGCTCGACCCCTGCCAGAACCTCCCCTCTGGCGAGCGCCGTCGGAAAGGGACTACATTGAAATGGGGCGCACATGCATCTCACGCACATGCGCGTCCCAATCTTTTGGCGGCAGTGCAGTGCATCCTGCCTGCCTCCGCTTCAGGGAGACGGGCAGGGTTAGGGAGGGGGGTGTCGAGGGGGACCGGTGGCTGGGAACCGGGGAGCTCCGTTACCATGGGGCGTGCGAGCGTCACGTGCGCACCCCCTGGCGGGAGCTGGCAGCTACCCCTGCCTGGATGAGCCAGGCTCCATCTGTATCATGTGCGTGCACTGCTATAAGAGTCTCCTAGAAGGTAAGACACTGTTATATACTCTTCACCTATTGTATCTATTTTATATTTGACCTGATGAAAAGACCGTGCTGGTCTTGAAATGTTGTCAATCTTCATGTGCTTTTTTCACTAAATAAATCACTGCCTCTTAAGACCGTGGAGTGCCGCCTGTCTGTCACACACACACACGCTGCGGCTGCTGTGGGGACATCTGCTGTTATATCTAATACTACCTTGGAAGGCACCCCGGCAATATCTTCATCATCCAGAGTGCCAGATAGCAACTAACATCGATATATATATATATATATATATATATATATATATATATGGGGAGCAGACTCTCTTATCGCGCCACTAATTTTAGTAGTTTCTTTGTGGGGGCTGCCAAATCTATACAGCCTTCAGTCAGAATTCCATAAACAAGCAAATAAAGTCCAATGATTTGTATGAATTTATTAAAATGTCTCTGGTTCCACACTACAATGGTGGTTTGATCAGACCATAAAAAGTTCAGTGGTGTATTTCACAATAGCAATATAGACGATCCCAACGCGTTTCGTCCCCACACGGGACTTCATCAGGGGTTCGCTATAAATACAAACATACGAATATTCATAATTTAATAACAGTTTTTACATCTGTTTCTTTAATAACAAAAAATTCTTTAAAAAGTAATTATTTTTTTAAAAATGGGATGGACTTTACTCGTTGAAAAAAGCATTCTTACAATATTGTAGGCAAAAAAGACAAATTACAATTAGTTATTAAGCATGAAGGTGGAGAAGAACAGGTGATGAGAAGAGGAAAACGATGAAGAAGAAAAACACCATTTCCAATAGGATTGGAGGGAATTTGAACTTGACTTGTGGTTTAAAGACGTACCTAAAAGTATAGGGACAATTTCCACTATTTTCTTGGTAAAAAAGGTGTCCTATAACTCCCAAGGTACCTGATAAACAAACATATTTTTTCATTAGAGGGCATACTGATAGTGGGAATTAACTGAAGAGGAAGGGATTTTTTTTTTTTTTTTTTACATATTATTTCGATGTTCGTACCCTCAATATTTCATTGGTCCAGATGAACAAGGGCTTCGTTGCTCTGGTATTTGATCTCTCAAAATGTTCGATACATATAATCAATAGGATCCGTATATGTGTAGAGGTTTAAAATAACTGTGGGTAATGTATATGAAAGTAACATAAGTATGCGATAATATCATAGATTAAGCAAAAGGTTCTATTGAGATCTATATCCATTACCTTGGGATTTCAGGGTTCGAGGGTATTCTCCCTGCTAATACGCCCACAAACTGTTCACTTCATAGGGATATTACTGTTGAATAATTAAAGAATAATTTAACTGCAGACTAATATACTAGTTGAGAAAGTATGGTAATACCATTGTACATCGATTTACTTGAATGTATACCTACAGATATAAGAGCCGTTAGGATAAGCATTCGATATATCGGTTGTTGCTGCTCCAATTAGCCCTGTCTGGTAGACACTCTCATTCAGGGGCCGCTTTAGATCTGTAGGGAATGAAGTGCTAGGGTTCAGCTGGCAATCTGTGTCACCATTATTTGGACTTATGGTTTAGCTAAATAGTGGGTATACAAAGTTAGATCTCTAATAATTTATGCTAGGCCTTTCCCAAGAGGGTCAGGTGATCCTACGGGTGGCCTCCTTACGGGGCGTCTCCCATAATAATTTTTTATTATTGTAACCAGGCAGTAGACAAACAATGATAGGTTTGGGATACATACCAATGTATACTCGAGGATAGGTGCATTCAGTATGCAGTCACAAATTGATCGGCTATACGGTTATCACTGTCTGGTGAAAAAATATATATAAACATTCTTAGACCCCTGCTCATAGAATCTCCGTGTGGGCTGGTTAAATATGCAAGGTTATACTTTGTTATACTAGCCCATAATAATAAAAACATTATTATTTTTATTATTATGGGCTAGTATAACAAAGTATAACCTTGCATATTTAACCAGCCCACACGGAGATTCTATGAGCAGGGGTCTAAGAATGTTTATATATATTTTTTCACCAGACAGTGATAACCGTATAGCCGATCAATTTGTGACTGCATACTGAATGCACCTATCCTCGAGTATACATTGGTATGTATCCCAAACCTATCATTGTTTGTCTACTGCCTGGTTACAATAATAAAAAATTATTATGGGAGACGCCCCGTAAGGAGGCCACCCGTAGGATCACCTGACCCTCTTGGGAAAGGCCTAGCATAAATTATTAGAGATCTAACTTTGTATACCCACTATTTAGCTAAACCATAAGTCCAAATAATGGTGACACAGATTGCCAGCTGAACCCTAGCACTTCATTCCCTACAGATCTAAAGCGGCCCCTGAATGAGAGTGTCTACCAGACAGGGCTAATTGGAGCAGCAACAACCGATATATCGAATGCTTATCCTAACGGCTCTTATATCTGTAGGTATACATTCAAGTAAATCGATGTACAATGGTATTACCATACTTTCTCAACTAGTATATTAGTCTGCAGTTAAATTATTCTTTAATTATTCAACAGTAATATCCCTATGAAGTGAACAGTTTGTGGGCGTATTAGCAGGGAGAATACCCTCGAACCCTGAAATCCCAAGGTAATGGATATAGATCTCAATAGAACCTTTTGCTTAATCTATGATATTATCGCATACTTATGTTACTTTCATATACATTACCCACAGTTATTTTAAACCTCTACACATATACGGATCCTATTGATTATATGTATCGAACATTTTGAGAGATCAAATACCAGAGCAACGAAGCCCTTGTTCATCTGGACCAATGAAATATTGAGGGTACGAACATCGAAATAATATGTAAAAAAAAAAAAAAAAAAAAATCCCTTCCTCTTCAGTTAATTCCCACTATCAGTATGCCCTCTAATGAAAAAATATGTTTGTTTATCAGGTACCTTGGGAGTTATAGGACACCTTTTTTACCAAGAAAATAGTGGAAATTGTCCCTATACTTTTAGGTACGTCTTTAAACCACAAGTCAAGTTCAAATTCCCTCCAATCCTATTGGAAATGGTGTTTTTCTTCTTCATCGTTTTCCTCTTCTCATCACCTGTTCTTCTCCACCTTCATGCTTAATAACTAATTGTAATTTGTCTTTTTTGCCTACAATATTGTAAGAATGCTTTTTTCAACGAGTAAAGTCCATCCCATTTTTAAAAAAATAATTACTTTTTAAAGAATTTTTTGTTATTAAAGAAACAGATGTAAAAACTGTTATTAAATTATGAATATTCGTATGTTTGTATTTATAGCGAACCCCTGATGAAGTCCCGTGTGGGGACGAAACGCGTTGGGATCGTCTATATTGCTATTGTGAAATACACCACTGAACTTTTTATGGTCTGATCAAACCACCATTGTAGTGTGGAACCAGAGACATTTTAATAAATTCATACAAATCATTGGACTTTATTTGCTTGTTTATGGAATTCTGACTGAAGGCTGTATAGATCTAATTATCAAAGATCTCACTAAGGGGCGCCAGCCCACAACTGCTATCCATATATATATATATATATATATATATATATATATATATATATATATATATAGAAGAGGGTTTGATTGGCACTCTCGGCTAATGTCTGGTCACAGACCGTGGTGCCTCCACACAAGGGGATGATAGAAGCAATATTCTCCTGGGACGAACCTCAAGGAAAAAATGAGTGGCACTCTCCGGATTTTAGTAAATACACGTTTATAGTGCAGAAGTTATAAATACATGGTCGTCAACGTTTCAAGGCCTCAGCCTTTTCGTCAGGACGGACATAAAGTGCATACAGTTTCCTTTGCACAGCACTGTATGCACTTTATGTCCGTCCTGACGAAAAGGCTGAGGCCTTGAAACGTTGACGACCATGTATTTATAACTTCTGCACTATAAACGTGTATTTACTAAAATCCGGAGAGTGCCACTCATTTTTTCCTTGAGGTTCGTCCCAGGAGAATATTGCTTCTATATATATATATATATATATATATATATATATATATATATATATATATATATATATATATATATATAGATTGTTTCACAATGCTGGCGGCACTCAAACAGGGACTTCATATGAGCAATGATGAGCTGAGACCGTGATCAGCTAGTGCTAACCATTTTGGAACTTTAATTCCTTCGTTAGAGTACTCTGATGAAGGAATTAAAGTTCCGAAAAGGTTAGCATCAGGTTCAGGACATCGCTTTTCTTTCCTAAGTCTTACCTTTAAAAGTAGCCACCCAGTCATCCATTTCACAAATCTGAATGGCCAACAGACATGCTTGTACAGATCAGTGTTCACAACTCCAGGATCTACTGCATTCGCAGTCACGTGACTTCCTTCTGCAGTCAGCTGATGTTGTAAATAGTAAGTAAACAAGACAAGGGCAAGCTTGCTCTGAGAATATGCACCATGGGCTGAGTAGCAATGGCTGTGTACAAACAAGAAATTAAAGCTATATGAGTTAGTAATGACTTAATTATAAAAAAAAATGAAATAACAAATCAACAATAAAAGTAATAATTCAATAATAAATCAACGAAAAGGTACTTGTTAATTACAGCATATGAGTGCCACTTCTTGGGAGTTCACAAGAGAAAGCTTTTTTCTGCTGTATTGTCTTGTAATATTTCTGTGATACCATCATACATACAGGGCCTTATTCTGGTTCGGTCGGTGAAACGTACGTACGGTCCGTTTCACCGTACGTTTCCCGTACGCGCACGGTGAGCGAAAGGCCGCCCACAAAACATGCACATACGTACGGTCACAAACACCGACAAAGGGGAGTGGCGTACACTTGAGCGTACGCCACCGTGCATGGATGGATCTCCTCTTAGGCCAGTATTCAATGAGAAAAATTTGCCTTGTTTTATGGCGAGTTTGTGCTGTTTTCGCGTTGGAAGGAGCATTTTGCTCTCCAAAAGTGAACCACCCTATTCAATGTGATATTTTCGCCGTGTCTCTCCGTGTAGCAATTCTCCATCTTTTCATGGAGAACTGGAATGTGAACTTTTAAACTAAAAGGTTTTTTTTTAATTTTGGTGTCAAAAAATCAGGATTTTTTTTCTGTGAAGGGGCATGTTATTTTTATTCATGTGCTTATAGCACATGAATATATATTTAATTTAAAAAAACTATTTTTTTAATTTTTTTTTTTTACACAGAGCAGCCAGCAGGGGGCCGGAGCTCTCGAGCCGCTCATTAGATATTCATATATTCACTGCATCCGATCATTACATATGCACGATCGGGTGCAGTGAATACTGGGTCCCCCGCTGGCTATAGGGGGGGCAGCTTGTGCTGCCTGGGTCCCGGGGAGCCCACCTACCCTCCCCATATGTTCTGGGGCAGCCAGGGAGACTTTAATCTCCCTGGCTGCCACCGTCCCCCGGCTCCCTGCCAGCTCCCTGCCGCGGACGCTCGTCCGCTGCAGGGGTTAAGACTCGCCGTGAGTCTTAACCACATTGAATAGTGGGAGCAGGAGTGGCAGCGAGCCCTCCGGAACAGGGCGAGTGCATGGCAAGAGAAAAAATCTCTCGCCATGCACGGAGAATATTTCACATTGAATACTGCCCTAAGACATCGATAACTGGCATACAACAGAGCGTACGCCACCGTTTACGGACGTCTCTCGTCCGTTTTCCCACCGACATCTTGCATATATCTGAGTGTACGCCACAGTGCATGGACGGGTCTCACTTTTTTTCAATGGAAAACTCAGCGTATGTCACCGATCGTGAGAGTGAGCGTACGTCCATGCACGGTGGCATACCCTTCACATATATGGACCTGCTAATCTAGCCTTTCAACTATAATTAAGACAATTAATTAATTATTCTAATTGTTATTCAATTATTGTTTTCTATTACCTCAATTGTCTACCTTAATGAACACCCTAATAAAACAACATTTTAACCCTCATTACATGTATATTTATTATGTTCTAATGTGGCATTTTAATCACTATCTATGTGTCCCCACATTGCTTTTACTTTTAAATAAAGTTATGTTGGTGTTACAGTAAAAAAGTTGACACATGTCGACTTCTGTAAATTGAGTGTCCTGCTGTTTAAAGTATATAAAAACACTTACTGAATGTGTGTAGATGGTTATAAACTAACTACCTTGACATATATAAGCAGGTCTTAGAATGAATCTTACCTAAAATGAAACCAACCTTTGCATGTAGAGAAGTGTAGAAAGATATGCTTCCAATGTGTTTGAGTGCTGTGTGTGGCTTGCAGGTAGTGAAATAATGGTTTTCACTTAATAGGCTGCAGCATTGCTTATTACATTCAGGTGTATGAGTTTGAGTAGTAATCAGCGTTAATTAGCAGACCCAGGCGTCCGCTCTCATACGGTATCTCTAGGGGTGGTCTGGAGGTATCGTTGGCGTCCGCCTGTGTTCTGGCCGAAATGCACAGCGTGTTCGCCGATCGGGCGGTTGTAGCAACGTACATTTTTGGTGCACACCCCCGTGTACGCCCATGTTTACGCCCAGTTTTCCTCATTATTTCGGCCGCTCCCCTCAACACGCCCCTATGCCATCCACAATGACCGTACTCTTGCGGACAGGTTTTTCGCACGGAAAGACCCATCCGTGAGAGGTGTGAAGTCGGCGCGCCTGCGCATTGCGAAAGCTACGCATGCGCAGAACAAAAAAAACCCAGATACGGTCCCACCGTAGCAAGCAGAATAACCCCCACAGTACCGCCCAACTTCCCCGATTTTCGTGGGACATTCCTTTTTATTTGGCTATTATATATTTAGTTCCACCCACAGGTAGCAGTGTCCCACGTGTGTGTGTGTGTGTGTGTGTGTGTGTGTATGTGTGTGTGTGGGGGGGCAGTTGGGAGGCTCCCTGTCACTTGCAGCTCTGCTCAGATGATCAATGAATAGATGAGGGTGTCTTGTTTTGTACACTTAGAAACATCAAACTCCCAGTGTAAAATGGACATGGAGGAGCAGGATCAAGCAGTAAAACATCTGAGCAACAGTCTTTGGACATGCTGGACATACTCACAGAAGAGAACTGTCTTTTGGGGGTGTCATGAGTGTGTAGACAGAGTTATACCATATTCATGTAACATGTTACTTATACAAAGGTCACTTGACACCAACCACCTCTTAAGCCGGGGAGCATTTGGTGTATTGAGTTCGAGTGGCGAATACCAAAAATATCCATTCATGGGAGATCTCCATTAATGACTAAGGGTTTGATGTATCAAGCACTGAAAAGGGTGAGGAAGTGGACCAGTTGAGAATTTGTCCATGATAGACCAATCATCTTTGAGGTGTTATTTCTCATGTACATTCCAAAATAACAAGTAGAAGCTGATAGGTTAGTATGGGAAATTTATCCACTGGTCTACTCCACTTTTTTTTTGTTGCTTCATACACGAACCCCTTAATTATCAATAGAGGCCTCCCATGAATTGTCTGGACACTCTTGAACTCAAGACACTAAGTGCTCCATGGCTTATACTGTGAATGGAGTCAAGTGACCTTTGTATAAGTAGCATGTCCAGCAATTTTCCTCAAGGGCTTTGTCCTATGATTGTTAGGACAAAATTACAGTAAATGTCAGCAGTTAGCATTTTCTTTTCTCTGCCAGGCTCTAAAATGAGTTTCATCTATAAAAAAGTTTCCAGATTGGTGAAAATGAAAGTTTATTTGCTAAGGCTAATACATTTTTTTTGCACATTTAACAGGATTTGGGTAGAAAATTTCACATGCTTTGCATTTTCTAAGGAGACGTTAGAGAAGAAAGAAGCCGAATGTCAGTAGCAAAGTTTTCACACAAATATTTAGTTACAATCAGAAACCGCATCTGTAGAGTGAGATCAGGATAATAAAGAATACTCCAGAAAATTATCTAGCTGTCAAAAATGTACTTCCGCAGACCACTAACCATTGTTCAGGATGCAAATAAATCCTTTTGGATTTGTATTGCTGATGTTGCTAATCTCTATAATTTGTGACAGACAGGAAGATATTAGTGAAAACATTTTATAACTGAATAAAATATAGCGTGGAAGCCAACATAGATCTTAAATAAATCTATACATTTTGGTAAGTACCAGCACCTTTTTATAAAAAAAAAGGTACTTGTTTAGTTTCACGGCGGCAGCTCTACGCTACGCTGACAATGTAGCAGGCACCGCGTGAAACTACACTGGGACCCGGGTGGTGGGTGGCAGAGGGAGCAGGGTGGGTTTTATACTTACCGATCCCTACAGACGATGGTCACGGGCGGCAGCATTCAGTCCCCCTCCTCCAGCAGTCACTCCCCGGTGCCAGCAATGTATGTAATTCAGCACATTGCCGCTGGGGGAGCATCACATGGTTTCCCTGCTCCCCCAGCGGCACTACTCTAATTGCATACAATGTACGCTAGCAGTGCCGGAGGAGGGGAACTGAACGATGGCGCCGGGGAGTGACTGCAGGAGGAGGGGGACCCATCGGTGGATCGCGAGGACCCAGCGGACGCGGTGGCCAGGCCTGAGGGAGGGTAAGTATAATGCACAACACACACAAACACATTTCCCCCACTATCCACGTCATATTGCCACTATCCACGTCATACCCTCAGTATCCACATCAGCGTGGATACTGGGGGTATGACATGGATAGTGGGGATATTAACCATTGTTTAGTGTCAGTGCTACAGAAGCAGTTTACGTAGGCAGCATAGTGCTGCATTGGTATTCTCAATACAGCACTACGTAAACTACGTAACTGCCGCCGTGAAACTAAACAAGTACCAGGAAAAAAAGACAAGCAGATAAATACAAGGAGTCCACTGTGAACCACAAGGAGTCTCACCTGAATGATCTTTATTCTGGTTGATTCACAAGGCTACAAATTTGCAGCCTGACGAGTCCACCAGACGCTGCCCTGCAAATGCTGATATGCACGCCACATTTGTACGCATGGGCTGCGAATGGATGTTTAACATTAACATCCATTCGCAGACTGTGGGGGAACACCCACATCATTCGTTGGTCGCCGACCATCAAATTATGTGGAAGGACCACGCACATCTAAGGTTACTCTAAGGTAAGGAAGTGGGCGGGCAGCTGACAGCACCTGGCGCCCACGTCACTGAGCAATCTCCATGGGAATGCCCAGCATTCTCATGGGCACACTCATGAAACGCTGGGTGTTCCCATGGGCGTGACTATTCGAGCCACCCCACGCCCACCAGCCACAGCCTTGGGTGCGTATAGCCATAGGCATGTGCCCGGGGTGCATAGACACCTCCAGATAACCGGCACCCCCCCCCCGCACGATTGCAGCACCTCCTTGACTAGCAGCAGCAGTGACTATGCGGCTGGCTGCTAAGCTGACCAGTGCGGTCGCGTATTGTAGTACCTGCTGCCTGCCCACTTGTGTACAGCAGCCTCCTTCATGTCTGCGCACGGCCCCTGTTGATTGGTGTCCCGCTGCTGTTGATGTGCAGGAGCTCAACATTAATGGGAGCCATGCGCGGACATACGTATTCTTTTCTTACTAGTTTCAGACTAGACCGCCATGCTGTCCCTCTCCTGGAGATGTGCGGGATGCTGCTGTGACTGCTGGAGTATGAGTGTGCCAGGGATGGCCACCAGGGAGCCGTCATGTTTGCTGGGTGTGGTATAGGGGTCCGACAGTCGGGATCCCGTCAGTCACTACCCCGACGTCGGGATCCTGACTGGCTGGACCCAGACAGCATGGCCAGCGCAACAAAGCCCCTTGCGGGCTCGCTGTGCTCACCACACTGCGGGCACAGTGGCTCGCTACGCCAGCCACCTATTCTATTCTCCCTCTATGGGAGTCGTGGACCCCCATGAGGGAAAATGGCTGACGGTGGTAGGGAACCCGGCTGTCTGTGTTTTGACAGTCGGGATTCCGACATTGGGTAAATGCCTGTCGGGATCCCGACTGTCAGGACCCCATCCGGCACCCATTTGCTGGAGCTATAGGGGGAGCGGAGGGCTTTCACCCAGATAAAGCCGGTCGTTCAGCTCAGGGTTGTATTGTGCCACCAGAAAATACAATATTGTCTCAGATAATCCCTTCAGGTCCCGCTCAAATTATCCCCTTCTGATACATAGTTCTGTGGCCATAATTGTGTCTGAAACTGCGTCTCCCGGGGCACTGCGTCTCCCCATGGCAATCCCCCGCTGGGCAATGAACACGTAATACCCTGCTGGGCAATGGGAACGTAGTACCCTGCTGGGCAATGAGCATGTAATCACCCACTGGGCAATGAGCATGTAATCCCCCCTGCGAAACAAGCATGTAATCCCCCCTGGGTAACAAGCATGTAATCCCTCTTGGAAAACAAGCAGAAAATCCCCCATGGCAACAAGCAAGAATCCACTGGTATCAAGCATGTAACTCCTAGCAATGAGCAGTGTAGGTAAGCATAATGTGTAATGGGCATCACGTGTGTCAAATAATGTGTAATGGGCATCACAGTGTGTGACATAATGTGTAATGGGCTTCACAGTATGTGCATAACATGTAATAGGCATTATGGTGTGTGGCATAATGTGTAATGTGACATGTGATATGTGTCAAATAATGTGTAATGGGCATCACATTCGCAAGGCGGGGTTTGATTCATTTGCATTCAGAATAAGGCCCTAGGTGCATCCTTTTATAGCTCAACTCTAAATCATTGTATAAAAATAAAGCTGCCCTATTTTGTTACCATGCGCAAAAGCAGTCAGAACCAAGTTTGTAATTTTCCTGGATGCAACATCATGAAAATGATAAAATACAGAACAAGGTTATAACTGTCAGTAGAAATGCTTGGTTCAGCATTAATTTATTGGATTTAGGATTTATTTTAATAGATTTGTAAGGTCACTTAAAATACATGTTTAAATATGCTTTGTCTATCAACCGCTAACACCAGACAAGCCACCCTACTTAATTTAATCACATCTCAACAGTTAAAAGACACGTGTTTCACTTCTTCACATTATCTCTACAATACACCTTGTCATTGAAGTTTTATAAAGCCAGATATTTTATTTATCCCCAGAAATGATTGCGAAAAATGTACATTCTTTAGTGTACAATTCAGGATTATCAAACAAATGTTTTTCAGTACAGTACAAATGTGATATGTCACATTTCCATATATTCATTTAAATTACAGTATTTTTTTTTATATTCAAATAATTTTTATTGAAGTAATGTAAACAATAACAGATGCAGTTACAAGAACAGTCAGCATTGGGAGCTGATTTAGCGTAGGACCGGATGCTTAGTAAGAGGCGGCGTAACAGGTCAATTTGCGAATGGGTCCATTGAGATAGATTATTGCAAGTAGAAATACAACTGAGAACTAAGTAGGGGGGAAGGTGCGTTGATGAAAGGGGGGAGAGGGACTGGAAGGGAGGGGGGGTGAGAGGAGTGGGGGGGGGGAGTTAGGCAGAGAGTAGGCTTCATGTACGATTGGTGGTAGGGTGGGGGGGGGAAATATACAGGAGGGGAGTAGGGGGTGGAGTGAGTGGGGAAAGTGATAGAAAAGCTGAGGGCAAGAGCAGGCTGATGTAGGTTAAGGCACTTTAAGGTCGGGGAGACCCGGAGGGAGGTAGTGTTTGAGGGGAGGGCAGGGCGAGAGTGAGTGGTTTTAAGTAAGGCCCGGGAGAGGGATGCCCCTGGTAGTGTACCATGGGTCCCAAACTTTGTGGAACTTCTCCACTGTGTTATTTTGGAGGCTGGTTATGTATTCCATTTTGGCGACGTACCAGATTCGGTTTAGTAGTTCTTGGTACGTTGGGGGAGCAGGGTTTTTCCAGGCCTTAGCAATTTGTAGCTTGGCTGCGCAGGTGATGTGAAGAATCAATTTGTTTGCGAGGGTGGGCAGCCGGTCGGCCGGGACACACAGAAGCATCGTGGCAGGGGAAAGAGGAGGGCATGCTGGCAGGGTTGAGTTTATGACGGACTGGACCATAGACCAAAAGGGCATAATGCGTGGGCAGGTCCACCATATGTGGAAGAAAGTGCCTTCACAACCGCATTGGCGCCAACATGAGTTGGATACGGAAGGGTAAATAGTGTGTAGGCGTGTTGGGACCAGATACCACCTGGTGTAGATTTTGTATGAGGTTTCTCTAATAGCTACACTAATGGAGCATTTAGAGATGTTTAGTCTGATCGTTTTCCAGGTGTCCTCCCCCAGAGGGGTTTCCAGGTCTAAATCCCAGGCTTTTTCGTGCGGTTCTAGTGAGGGGCTGTCTGGTGTGAGGACAGAGTGGTAAAGGTGGGAGATGATGCCTTTATCCATAGGTCTATGGGCACATAGATATTCCATGGGAGTGAGGTTTCTAAGGGGGCCTGTCTTGGATAGTGAGGACGAGATGAAGCTCCGGATTTGGAGGTACTGATAGAAGAGAGAGTGAGGGAGGTGGTGTTTGTCCTGTAGATTGGCGAAGGAGAGCAGAGTGTTCCCGTCGTGTAGGTGACTGAAGCGTGTTATTCCAGCTGAAGACCATGTAGAGGCCATGTGGAGGGATTGGCCGGGGGGGAATGCTGAGTGTTGCCATAGAGGCGTCTGCGGGGAGGGATATGAGGTGAGTGAGAGCTTGGTGGATAGGGAGTCCCATACTGAGAGAGTGAGGGAAATTGTGGGTATGGCCAGGGCTGTGGTGGGTCTCAGGTGGCGCGGGATCCAGGGGAGAGAGGAAACGGAGAGCAATTTTGCAAGGTCAGTTTCTAAGTCGACCCATCTTTTTACGTCCCGGGGAGAGTGCCAAGCGACAAGTTGACTGAGTTTAGAGGCGTGGTAGTATTTGGAGAGGAGGGGGAGGCCTAGGCCACCTGATGTTGGGGGCTTGGAGAGAATGCTACGGCGAATACGGGGTTTTTTGTGGTTCCAAATAAATTTACAGAGGGATGTCTGAAGGGTGGCGAGGGTTCTCCTGGGGACAGCAATGGGGAGAGTCTGAAAGAGGTAGAGGAGCTTTGGGAGCACGGACATCTTAATAGCATTTATGCGACCTGACCATGATATGAAGAGTTTTCCCCACCGAGAGAGGTCTTGTGAAATGGTTCTGAGGAGGGGGGGATAATTGAACTTGTATAAACTGGCGTAGGTTTTTGATAGGTGGATACCCAAATATTTTATAGAGTCTCTGCGCCAGGAGAAGGCGAAGTTGGCTTTAAGAAGATCGAGAGCGGGTTTAGGGATGTGGAGGGGGAGAGCCTCAGATTTATCATGGTTAATTTTATACCCTGAGAAGTGGCCGTAAAGGGAGAGTTCTCGGAAGAGGTTGGGGAGAGATATAGAGGGGTTGGTTAGGGTTAGGAGGACGTCATCGGCGAAGAGGGAGATTTTGTAAGAGGAGTTCCCAATTGTAATTCCCGAGATGTCGGGATTGGATCTAATTCTGCTGGCTAGGGGTTCTATGATTAGAGCAAAGATGAGTGGGGAGAGTGGGCATCCTTGTCTTGTCCCGTTAGAGACGCTGAAAGAGTCGGAGGTTATGCCTCCCGCAGAAACTGATGTGGAGGGGTTATGGTATAGAGCTTGGATGGCTTGTAAGAATTGTCCCTGAAACCCGAACCTTTGGAGTGTGTGGGTTAGAAAAGACCAGGAGACCCGGTCAAAGGCCTTTTCTGCATCTAGGGCCAGTAGTATGGATGGAAGTTTTAAAATGTTGACATGGTGTATCAGGTTTATGGTTCTTCTGGTGTTGTCCAGTGCTTGCCGTGTTGGGACGAAACCCACTTGGTCAGGGTGTATGAGGGATGGGAGGAGGGGGTTGAGTCTATTAGCGAGTATTTTGGCAAAGAGTTTCAGGTCCGTGTTTAGTAGGGAGATAGGGCGGTAATTCGAGGCCAACTGGGGATCTTTACCTGGTTTCGGTATGACGGTGATCACGGCTCTAGTGGTGTCCGGGTGGAAGAATTCTCCGTTTAGAATGCGGTTAAAGGTAGTGGTGAGGTGAGGGGTTAGGGTTTGTTGGAAAGTTTTGTAGTAAGAAAAGGGGAATCCGTCTGGGCCTGGGGCTTTAGAGGGTTTTTGGGACTTGAGGGCTGTTGCGATTTCTTCTGAGGAGATGGGGCGGCAAAGTTTAGCAGAGGTGTTAGGGTCTATTTCGGGGAGAGGGCATGAGGCCAGGTATTCAGGGGGTGCTGTAGACGTGGGGGAGGGTGGGGGGTGTGTAGGGGAATTGTATAGTTGTTTGTAGAATTCCTTAAATACATCATTGATTTCGGAGGGGTGGTAACACGTATTGCCCAGTGAGTTTTTAAGGGCTGGGATAGCCGATCGGGCCTTACGGTTTTTCAGTTGATTGGATAGTAAAGCGTCAGCCTTGTTACTTTTCTCATAGAAGCGCTGGTTTGTCCAGCGGAGTGTTTTGTCTATTTTCTCTGATAGAATTGCGTTGAGGGTAGATTTTGCCTCGGTTAGGCGCCTAAAGTTATCATTGGTCGGGGAGCGCTTGTGTTGGGAGTCAAGGAGGGCGACT
This sequence comes from Crinia signifera, assembly GCF_055691185.1. Taxonomy (NCBI): domain Eukaryota; kingdom Metazoa; phylum Chordata; class Amphibia; order Anura; family Myobatrachidae; genus Crinia; species Crinia signifera. The sequence continues at coordinate 89,171,065 of NC_139218.1, forward strand.
TGATCCAAGAGTGATTGGAATTTTTGTTTTTGGTCTTTGTTTCTGTGGGAGGCATAGCTGATAATGTGGCCCCGAATTACCGACTTGTGTGCTTCCCAGATTAATGGGGTACAACCCAGATCGGTATTATTGAGGGAGAAATAATCTAGCATGGCTTCTTTTATCTTGGATTGGAATAGCGGGATCTTTAGAAGGGTTTCGTTTAACCGCCAGGAGGGCTTGGATGTCGGGGAGTCCAGGATATTAAAGGAAGAGGAGAGAAAGGAATGATCTGACCAGGAGTTGGGGATGATAGAGGAGTCTATTAGTTGGGTAGAAGCTGAGGGGTAGCAGAAGATAAAATCAATACGTGAGTGTGTAAGATTGGGAGGAGAGAAGAAAGTGAAGTCCCTGGCAGAGGGGTTCACAGCGCGCCAGGTGTCGACGAGGTTTGTCTCTGTAATATGTTTTGTCAGGGCACGAGCTAGTGGGTCCGGCCTAGGGGGGGGTTGGGTACGAGTTTTGTCAAGGCTTGGGTTTAGGACACAGTTGAAGTCCCCACCTAGGAATAATTGGCCCACCTTTTTTTTGTGTAAAACGTTAAAGAATTTTTTAAAAAAATGCTGTTGACCAGTGTTGGGGGCGTATACGTTGGCGAAGGTGACTTCCGTGGGGCCCAGCCGACCAGTCGCGATAATGTATCTGCCGTCTGTGTCTTTAAACACAGAGTTTAGTGAGAAGGGAAGTTTATTGTGGAATAGAATGGCTACACCGTTATGTTTGGTTGCACTGGATGAGTATAACACAGTGGAGAAGTGTCTGGATCGTAGGGTAGGGTGACCAGGGTCTCTGAAGTGTGTTTCCTGGACTAGGATAACATCGGCCTTCAGGGACTTGATGTTGCGGAATAGGAGGGATCGTTTTTGGGGAGTGTTTAGGCCTTTTACGTTCATGGAGGTTATTGTAAGTGGCATGGTTGTTTAGGGGAGGTGGTGGGAGGGGGGGGAGCAGGGAGAATGTAGGAGGGAACCTGTAGTGCACAGTGTTTGTAGGGGGGTGGTAGAGATGGGGGGGAGGATGCTGAGAGTGTCAGAGGGAGGAGATATATATGTTAGCTGGGGGTGGAAAGATGACTGCGGAAAAATGAGGAATGAAGTGGGTAGCGATCAGGGGGGGGGGGAGTTGGGGTTGGGTACGAAACCTCAACGATGGGAGGATGTACTCAGTGGTTAGGACTGGGAAGTCCGAGGAGGTGAGAGCCTTGTGAGTGGAGTCACCTCAGGGAGAGGTGGGTGGAATAGGATATGGGGGAGAGATTAGGAGGGCGTGTGGAAAGGGGCTCACAGCCCCTGGGTGCAAGGAGTAATAAACGTTATAAAAACATCAAACAGATACAGCAGTTAACAGAGAAAACATTAAATGTTGAGAATAAACAATATATGCTGGTGGAGGTCCCGAGCGGGGGGCGAGGGGTAGAGGCGGTCCGCGGAGCCCGATGAGGCCTAAGTAGGCTATATGGTTTGGTGAGTAAGCTTTGTTGGGTCCAGCTATCAATGACTCCGCGGTACCGCCCCAGACCGCGCCACGCCTCGGGTCTGTCTCCTAGAGAAGTTAAGAGAACAAGAATAATTGTAAAAATTAACAGCATAACTGAGGAACTCAGGGAAAAAGAAAAGCAAAAAAGAAGAAAAAAAGAAAGAGAAAAAATTTCTGGGCTGAATGGGAATACATATTAAACCAAGTCAGATATATGTAGGGTGTGCAACTGTTTAAGCAAAAAATAGCTGAGTCCCAGAAGTAGAGTCCTGAGTGGGTTTATAAGGGGGAGTTAAGTTTAACGAGGGGGTAGAGCTCCGTCTGAGGGGGGATTGGACTCTTCCAGATGAGAGAGCAGGTCCTTACATTCACGCATGTCTCTAATTAGAACAGTCTTACCGTTAAGGTCCACGATGAGTTTAAAGGGGAAACCCCATCGGTAGCGGATACCTTTGTCACGGAGGGCTGTTGTGAGGTCACGGAAGTCTCTCCTTTTGGCGAGCGTAAGAGGCGAGAGGTCCTGGTAGAACTGAAGTTTGGAGGACTCGAAGACTACCGAGTTTCGCCCTCTGGTTGCTGAGAGGATGAGTTCTTTATCCTTGAAGCTTAAAAATCGGATGACAACATCCCGAGGAGGGTCACTGTCTCGGGGTTTTGGACGGAGGGCGCGATGTGCTCTTTCCAGCTGAATTTTCCGAGGCCCAATTTCCAGGGATAAGAAGGAGAAGAGTTTGTGGAGGTAAGGCTCCAGGGCTTCCTGAGTGATGGATTTGGGGATGTTTCGTATGCGGATATTATTTCTGCGCTCCCTGTTTTCCAGGTCCTCGTTTTTGGTGCGGAGGTCGGTAAGTTCGGAGATGATGTGGTCGAGATCCCTGCTCGTGTCATTGATGGATTTTTGGAGGCCGTCTTGACGGGACTCTAGCTTGGTGGTTCTTGCGGCTAGAGAGGATATGTCGGATTTGATGGAGGCAACTGCCTTGTCCAGTTTGGTTTCAAGTGAATCTTTGAAGTCGGTGATGAGGGATCGGAGAGCTAGGATGTCTTCCTTGGTGGAGGGGGAGGGGGAAGGGGGGCGCTTCTTATCCATGGTTTTGATACTGGGAGGGGGGGAGTCCTCACGTTGGTACGCTTTATTGGCTCTGGTGAAATGTTGGGAGATATCTGGGCCTCCTTTTTTGGGTGTTTTAAATTACAGTATTTTTTAAATACATAATATAAGAATTTACAGTTCTACATAGCTTAAGTGACACTTTACAGATTTTTTTTATATCCCTCTAAATACATTCTATCTATGCATTGCATTTATAAACATACTGTAAGACATCTAAGCAGGGCCGGCGCCACCACTAGGCAAGTCTAGGCATTTGCCTAGGGCGCCGGCCACTGGAGGGCGGCATTTCGCCCCCGTGCCGCGGGTACCTGTCCTGCGCCGTCTGGGGAGTAAGGGGTGTCTATTCCGGAATCTGACAGGAGCCCGCGCGGGTATCTGTCCTGCGCCGTCTGGGGAGTAAGGGGTGTCTATTCCGGAATCTGACAGGAGCCCGCGCGGGTACCTGTACTGCGACGCTTTGTGTACCTGGCGGCGGCGGCGGGGGTCCCTGCAGTGAATAATAAATAACAAGCTCTATCCGGCGGCGCGGGAAGTGCTTCTATTTTGAAAACACTGGCCGCACGCTGATTCAGCCAATCAGCAATTCAACCTGAAAACACTGGCCGCACGCTGATTCAACCAAATAGAAGCACTTCCCGCGCCGCCGGATAGAGCTTGTTATTTATTATTCACTGCAGGGACCCCCGCCGCCAGGTACACAAAGCGTCGCAGGACAGGTACCCGCGCGGGCTCCTGTCAGATTCCGGAATAGACACCCCTTACTCCCCAGACGGCGCAGGACAGGTACCCGCGCGGGCTCCTGTCAGATTCCGGAATAGACACCCCTTACTCCCCAGACGGCGCAGGACAGGTACCAGCGCGGGCTCCTGTCAGATTCCAGAATAAACACCCCTTCCTCCCCAGAAGGCGCAACAGGTACCCCCCCCCCCACACACACACAATGGCACTGGGGCGCCCCCACCCCGACTCGCCTGGGGCGCTCCGGTGCCTTGCGCCGGCCCTGCATCTAAGGCACAGTAAAAAAAAATCTCTTTGATTTCCATGTTGGTGCCTATGGGAAACGGTCATTGTGTCACCAGCATGCTAGTCGACACCATTAGGTTGACATGCAGTTAGGTTGACATGTATTTAGGTCAACAGGTTTATTAGGTCGACAGGGTCATTAGGTCGACACAATCCTTAGGTTGACATGTGGGTAGGTCGACAGGCAAAAGGTCAACATGGGGTTTTTCACATTTTTTTTGAGCCGACAGGTGGTATTTCATGCCCTACCATCCACTAGGCCGTGGTGGGAAAATAAAATAGCATGCCCGAAGCATGGCGAGCGCAGCGAGCCATGCGAGGGGACACGGTGCTACGTTTAAGTGTCCATGTCGACTGTGTCAACATTAGGGTAAAAAAAAGTGAAAAGAAAAACCTTTTTTGCATACTTACCTCATCTCCCGATGGCGACCTCCGGGATTATCTTCAGCGGCATCTCCGATCCCAGGGGTGCATTGCATGAATATGCAGATGCGCCGGTGATGTCACTGGCGCAACCACGCACTCGCGCAATGCACACCTGGGACCGAAGATGCTGCTAAAGAAGATCCTGAAGGCTGCCGTGGATGCCGGGGGACACTGTGGATGTCGGGGAACCATCGGGGCACCACTAGGGGACCAGGTAAGAAAGAAAAAAATTCTGGTGGTCTCGAGCATTTTGGATAAGGGATACTCAACCTGCACTGTATTACTACTAAAGTACATCATTTGTGACCACAGTTCATAAGAAATGCTATTTTACCAGATATTCTGCACTTACAAACAGACACAAATACAAAATAAAAACTAATAATTTATTTCAAATAAATAAAAACATCCATTGTAAGCATGAATACCGGAAGCCTGTAATGCAATTTGGCCTGAATTCACTGCTTCCTCCAACCTTGGCTGAGCCTAAGGGGCCGATTCGGGATTGCTCGTTGCGATACGAATTCGACCCCAGCCCCGATGGTGTGGCTTTGCACTTACAGCTTCAGCTTCTCCTGCTACGGACACAGCTTTTATGGGCGTCCCCATGAAAACACTGGGCGTTCCCCTGAGAGCGCAGGCCTGCCGGTACCTGCTTGGGGCGGGCAGCTGGCGGCACATGATGTCAGCGCCTGCCTCGTCTTGGGCGATCTGCGGAGGAAATAAAAGTCAGTTAAAACTGACTTTTATTTCCAAAGGCAGTAGAAATCATTTGATGGTTGGTGACCATCGAACGATATCTCCTGCTAGTGGCTGCATGCGAGGGCATGTGTTAACAAACACATCCCCCCTCGCATGGCAGCAAAGGGATTCAGGTGCTGGGTGGGCCGATGTTCGGTGGGGCAGCATTAAGGTGCTTGCTCAGCAGCGAACAACCGCTGCTTAGTAAGCCAACCTGAATTAGGCCCTGTGTCTCTCTGAGTGCATGTAGTCACAAGTGGAAAATTCCCAGAAGGACTGTTACGTATAAGAATATTGGCAGTAGAAAACAAATGTTGTCCTGTTAGGTAAAAAAGTACAAATTGCATATGTGTCATACGGCCCATACACACTGGGCGATTTTGAGCTGAAAGCCACTTAAACTTCTTGTTTTGAATGGCCCGGCGGTGAGCGGTGATGCGAGTTCCTGCATTATCGCCAGGAAATAAATTCATCTGCTTGTATTACCAGCGGATGAGTAGCTTTGTGGATGGCTTTCCATATCGCTACGCTATGGAAAACCCCGCCCCTCGCTGACAGCGCCGGGCAAGGGGAAAGCTGCTCAGTGTGTATACACTGAGCGGCTTTTCCCTCAGCGATGACATCAGTCATCGCTGTCCATAAACGCTGGGCATAATCACCCAGTGTGTATGGACCTTTTACTCTATACAATCCCCAATATGCTCACAAGCTGCAGACCTCAAATAGTTACAGACACAGTGTACTTATTTGTGTAATTTATCTGACATTAGATGATTTGTCCTCATCTGTCAATATGTCACTTAATTTACATCACTAATCATTGACATCTTTTTTTTAATTAACTAATTATTATTTGTAATGGATGTGTCATTAACACTCAATTAACATTTAACAGGAATTGAAATCCAGAGACAAATACTAGAATATTCCCATTTATAAGAGATGGGGAAAGTATTAAAAACATTGTAAGTTTATTTGCTAACAAGTGACTCATACAGAATTCTAACGACAGTAATTTAGACTCCAGACATGTATGCCTAATCTAACTTTGACAAATAACAAGTTAAACACATAAAAGCTGTTTTTCAAAATTCTAAGAAGTCAAATGTGCTCTTATTGTGCTTTTCCACAGCTTGATTCACTTGAGTAAGCAGAACAGATCAATCAGGAGAATAGGATCTAAACAGCACGCTCAGGAGGTAGAGTTCTAGAATATTGATTCGTGCATCGATCTGTGCACATGGCAGCATCACTTAATACCCTTATACACAAATGTTACCATATGTTTGTTCCCCAAAGCTCATACATGTGAAATTATCATCAAAAGCACAGTCAACAAGATTGATGCAATCTCTGCTCACTTTCACTGCCCCCTATTTCCTCAGAGGTAACTTCAAGCGAGTTTTAGAGCATCTTGTAATCCTTTTCTGCTGAGGCACATTACCCTGGTGGTAATCGAAAACAAGTCCTTCAGTTTTTCAAACTATTTTTAGGTAAAGCTAAAATACTGTAGCTTTTTATAAATGTCATGTATTTGTGTACTACTGTTTGCTTTGCAATGACAAATTTATGTGGCATAAAATAAATAAAATAGCTATTTTTCTTTTTCTATTTGTGGCTGACCTTTGGCCAGTAGTGGCCCCTACCTCAGTGCAGGAGGGGGGCTGCAGACCTGCAGACCTGCCTATGGCCACATCTAAAAAAGGCATCTCTGGAGCAATAGGAAATGTGTGGGCTATTCCCACCCCCTCTCAGCACCACTGGATTTCCTCACAAAGCACCTGCTTTTGTGTAATACTGTAACAATGCTGGAATCCCAACTTTAGCCAGAAGACTGGTGCTGGAGACCCGACATCAATGGAGTTGCCGACATCGGTATACAATTTATCGGCATGCCAATAGTCAGGTGAAAATGACAGGTGAATCAGGGTTAGGCTAGGCTGGGGAAGGGGGGGGTTGGGTTAGGCTATGGTGCCTACTACAGGGGTGGCTGGAGGCTGGCTAAAGGGGAGCACACTGTGGGGAGGAGGGTATGTGGCTGACTATAGGAGAGCACACTATGGGGAGGGGAATATGGGTCTGGTGTCCTGGTGGCCCAATCCACCAATAGATAGATAGATAATGTCTGATCTAATCTCGGGATGGTGCAGAGCTATGACAGGGTTGGCGCGTCCTCTGGTAAAGTGGCATGGCCCAGTGCTCCAATAGCAACTGGGCAGCCCCCGGATCCCCCTGTGCCCTCCCTCCATGCACTGAAGCGATATTGTGCACTGCAGAGCACAGCAGTGGTGATCTCCAACTCCCCCCATCTGTCCCCCCACCCGTGGGACATTGCCACCTGCGGGAGCGACAGTGGGACAGTCTCCAAATAGCGGGACTGTCCCGATGTGATCAGGACAGTTAGGAGGTATGTGCTAGTAGAGGAGATCTGTGTGTCTACAGAGGTTGGAGCAGATCCCTCCTCTGCCACATTGCATCTTCCTTCTCTCCTGCTAGGTTTATGCAGGTAGGACCAGATGCAAACAGCAGGGACCGACAGCTAACAGAATCTTAGTCATTGCTGGGAAATCTTTTACCACAGGTGCTCTCCTTGCCTGACTGTAATGGGAAAAAAAACTGGAGAAGACAAGTGTCACTGCATAAATAGATTCCAGAATTAGTCTGAATCTTACCATGACTTCTGTACTTTAACATTCCGAAGCTATATGCTCAGATGGTATGAGTAGTCTTAGTGATTACATATATCTCCAGCAAGCTAATGTGAAGCGACGTGTGATTTTATCGTTCACAAGGTCACCAGCTGAGATAGGTGATTATGGTAGTAACAATCACTACAGAGCACATTACCCTCTCTTATGCCAGGAGCAATTACTGGGCATACCATGTTCTGCTGCAGTGTGGCTAAAACTGACCTCATTTTTCTTGCAATGTATAATATTCTCTTCAGCAGCTTGAGACAACGTGTAAACACTATTCCTCACTGTCATGTATTTGATGTCTATAGATTGTAAGCTGGCGAGCAGGGCCCTCATACCTTTGACTGTCTGTAAATATCCAGTTTGTTTTATCACGGTCTCCTATTGTAAAGCGCAATGGAAAATGCTGTGCTATACAGTATAAGAATGATTATAAAATAAATAAATAAATGCCTCCACATTTAACATACTACAGCAGTTTCCAACATCAACAGAATCATATATTGACTTTATAACAATTACCCAGTGTGTTAGAATGACTGGTACAAACAGAACTTTTTGCAAACAACCAAAAGACCCGTGACCTACTAATAGTGTTCATTCTAGCACCCGCCATCTTTGAAAAGCCATGCAGTTCCTGTTCCCTGCCTGGGGTGTCACTGTCTGCTGTGGTGTTGCTAGCACAGGTCTGGTTTGCATATCAGTGATTATATAATGATCACACTGTGCTAAAAAAAACACCACAGCAGACAGCGACACCACAGGCAGGGAAGAGGAACTGCATGGGTTTTCAAAGATGGCGGGTGCTTGAATGAACACTATACTAATGCTAACCTACTAACAGCAGAGATAGTATGAAAAGTAGTGTAGAATATTAGGTCAAATTCCAAGTTGCATACTGAGAAACACTCATCTTTTAACATGGGTTTGGAGTGTGATGCCCCTGGATTGGTTTGGCTGGGTGGCACACTTACAGTACATTCTAATTAACTTTTTTTTTATTACTAATAATCTCACAACTAACACATTTCCTTTAATATTTGAATTCCATTCATCACTTTTATACATAGTTCTGGCTACTCACACTTACTAACAGTTATTAACACTATAGTTTTCTCACAGGTGTCCTACTCTGAGCTTTCTGGCTTATTCTGATTTTTGGGGTGCTGCATCCAACACCTAGCTATAGCAATAGGGACCTCCAATACTCAGAGTAGCCTTGATGGATGGCTTGGGGGCTTACCCATGTATTTGCAGATATATACAGATGGAGCCGGGCTCCCTCTTGCTGGTGAATCGCCAGAACGTTACTGCTGGCGATCCGCCAGCAGCCCGGCTCTCCATCTGTCTGAGACGAGCACATGCGTCTCAGTTTCTATGCGGCGGGGCGACGGGACCCTGTCCGTCTCCGCTTCAGGGAGACGGACAGGGTTAGGGGCGGGTGGGGGGAGGAGATGGGGACCCCGGGTGACCGCCGACAAGCCGGCGGGGACCCGGGGGGACCTTGCGAAAGGGGACGTGCGCGCACGTCCCCTTTCGCAGATACAGATGGCGGGGGATGGCGGCTGGTGTCGCCATCGCCATCCCCTGCAAAGAAGAGACCCGCTCCATCTGTATAAACAAGATCTCTGAATTCTACTACCATGTGGTCTTTACATTATGTTACTAATATCATTCACTGTTCTGGGGAAACAATTTGTCTTTTCTTAAGGCCCATACACGCTAAAAGATATTGGCATCAATTCATTGTTTCAGTACTGTACTATGTTAATTCTATATGTTATGCATCTTCAGTCCTATTGGAAAAAGAGTGCTAAATAAATAAAATAAATATTATCATAAAGTATGCTGCGAATGTCAGTGACAGATTGACGGCACAGTCTGTTCAGAAAGAAGCCCAACAATATGACCAATGGTAGCAGGGGTGAAAGTTCATTCCAGTTGCCCTGAGGCAAGTTAAGTTTAAGTCTAAGTTTACCACCCCCACCTATTAAACAAATCGAGTGTATGTGTCAGATAGAACAGCACTCAACTTCCTATGCGGTAGAAAAATGATTACAGACACAACTGGTACAGATCTATGTTTTATGGTCTGAACCCCTGTGTGTTGACAGGGAGTTTTCACTGTGTTTTGACCAGAATGTCGACACAGTTGACATGGACACAGTTTTAAGCGCACCACGTCACTTGCATGCCTCGCTGCGCTCGCCATGCTTCGGGCACTATTTTATTCTCCCACCACACCCTAGTGGATGGTAGGGCATGAAATACCACCTGTCGGCTCAAAAAAACTGTGAAAAACATCATGTCAACCTTTTGACTGTCAAACTAACCCATGTCGACCTAACTTATGTGTCGACCTAGACACCTCTCGACCTTGAGCCATGTCATCCTAGACACCTGTCGACCTTGCTGTATGTCGACCCAACGGTGTCGACCTAATGACTGTTGACGGTCATTCGACAGTATCCCGAACCCCTTCATGAACGATAAGTTGATTGCAGCCCAATATCTGCAACGAATATGTATTTGCGTCATATATCAAGCAGCAACAATATACATTAAATACATAGTCAGTTGAAACAATATATAAACACAAACGACTTATAGAATTATACAAATACCATTCTCAGCCCATCTACAGGAACCAGAGCCTGCATTGCATTTACATGGCTCAAACTACACTGTGTGACAACAGCTAGTAGGCCAGGGTCAGACTCTGCAGCATGCAGAATCCTCATTCACTGGCATATCCCATCTCACACTCCAGTAGCGGCAAGGGACCCGTTACTTGCTGCAGCGCAGGCCGAGTGGTACCATATGGGAGCCCTCATTTCCCCTATTGCAGGTGTGTGAAGTGCACCTGAGATAACTGTGCATCAGCCAATAACTATGCATCAGCAGCTGGTGCCCAGAGAGCTCCATTGGAAATGCAGCAGTCACACATTGGGCAGTATTCAATGAGATTGCAAGCAGCCAGCGATGGGGTTAAACGGTGGGGATCGCAGAAAACCTGCGATCCTCGCTGTTTAACCACCGAGCCGGCCGCTATCCATATTCAACATTCTGGGAGCCCACTGCATTTAGCCGCGAGTCTTGCTGCTTCTGCGGCAAAATACGCTGATTCCCCCTCGCTACAAACACAGAGCGAGGGGGAATCAGCGTATGCAGGGGTCAGTTGAATACTGACAGGGCGAGCGGTGGCAGCGCTGCTCGCTGTAACCGCACGCCCCCAGCACTGAATACACCCCAATGCTGCAAACCAAACAGGTGCTGCTGTACAAGTGCCCCCCTCAGGACTTGGAGCCCGATGCAGGGTCTCCATTGCCTCTGGGAGTTACACACTTGAATGGTTGTACAGTAATAGTATTATGAGTAGTTTTGGATGGTCATGGAAAATGTTCCCCTCCTGCATTCTGCAGGAGACTCCCTGAAATAACAGCAATCTTCCTCTCTCCCTCATTAGTCTAGCAATCTCCCTCATTTCACCTAGCCCACATTACACTGTTACAGTTTTGGGGGGGAAAAAAGGAATGAGAGATAAATACATTTACATTGAATCATCGGTACCATTTCCTAGAACTATACCAAGTATAGTAGCTCTTACTAACTGCTTTGGGACTCATCTACATTTGAATACAAGTAATTTTAAAACATTCCTCTCAGATGCAGCAGCACACACCCACGCTTCTTGGTGCCACGTTCACAATCTGTTTTCACAATTTCTCCATATATGGAACTAGACACTCCCTTTAAATGGAGCATGACACACCCTTTCAATGGGGCCCAGCGCAAAATTCTGCTACCAACTATAATCTCCCTGAAACTAGCTTTCAAAAGTAGGCAAGTATGAAATGGAATACAGAGAGACTATTGTGCTTCAGAGCAGAATAGCTGTGGCTCCATCTGTATTGGTTGCTCTTATTCCATAAGGTAATCATAAAAAAATACATCATCATTATTTAATGCTACTTTTACCAGCTTTTTAGTTTGTTTTACCTGTTTTGCAGATCATCAAAGTCCAGCTGTGCAGCAAAACTGGTGGCTGATGACACTGTGATGACGCGGGCATTGCAATCTTGTGTTCCAGAACTCCGCATAGTGTCCAATAGAAGATTTGTCAATAAGAAATGTCCTAAGTAATTCAAGCCAAAGTGTTCCTCAAAACCGTCTTGGGTTCTCCGTTCTGGCACCAGCATTACACCAGCTACAATGATCAGGATATAGAATAGATATTTCATTACTCTGCAAACTACGCTCAACAAACATTATACTACATACAGACTTAAAACACAAATATAACAATCTAGGGCTATGGGTCATTGGGCCGACCATATTTAGGTTGAAATGCATGGGTCGACCAGAGAAGGTCCACACCTGAAAGAGGTGAACATGGCTAAGGTTGACAGGGTTGCGAGGTCGACACAAGCATTAGGTTGACAATGGCAAGGTCGACATGAAATACCGCCTGTCGGCACATGTAGGCTCAAAAATGTTTGAAACACTCATGTAGACATGTTGACTGTCGACCTTGCCTTTGTTGACATAATGCTTGTGTCGATCTTCAAACCCTGTCGACCTTAGCCATGTCAACCAATTTCAGGTGTCAACCTAAGACCTGTCAACCCAATGCATGTCGACCTTAATAGTGTATCCCCAATCGACTACTGTCTTTTTCTACTGTTTATGCCCACGTATTATTTTGGTCTTGACTGTTATTATAGTTAAGCAAAATCATTTGATACATATAGAAAATGTGATACTAATGTGAATTTGGTTTAAAATCATTCTTTTAATGCGGGCAACCAATCAGATACTATCTTCTAAAAGAATTGGGTGTTATTTTGTTTCTGTGCAGAGTAAATACTGGCTGCTTTATTTTTACACTGCAATATAGATATCAGTTTGAAGTACAAACCCTACCCAAATCTATCTGTCTCTGCGCATGTTACATCTGCCCCACCTGCAGCGCACATGGGCCCTTATTCTGATCGGTGCGGCCGGATCCGAATATGCGGCCAGCACCGTGCGTCCTAAACCCCGTCCTTCCATACGGATCGCCAACTCCGTCCGTACGCGGTAAGAAGCTGTCCGAACGGACCGCACGTGTATTTCGCATGAATACACCTCCTCCATCTCAGGGAACCTCCCCCATCATTCGATGGTCGCAGAACATCGAATGCAGGACCGAGTGCTCCACCAGCACCCGCAACCTCAGACCACACGGGCATTTCTCCGTTCAAAAGCAGGGATCTGGGCGGGCAGCTGACATCCGGCAATGTCATATGTCCGCCCCCTATACGTGCGTCACGGCCGCATTACCATACGTACACCCAGCGTTTTCATGGGAACGCCCATGAAACGCGGGGCGTATGCATATGGTAATGAGCCCAAACAGCCCCTCTCCACCCCCTGTTCGTAGTGTACACTTTTCATGCGGAATTTGGCCGTGCATCCCGTTCGCACATGCGCAGAGACGCCTCTGCACATGCGCAGACACAAAACATCGGCGGCACGAACGCACGCGGACATTACCGCACCAACCAGAATAAGGGCCATGGTCTTGTCCATTAGAGAGAGAATTTTCTTTTGCGAGTGAACCAAAATAAGGCCCCATGTCTCTACAGTAGGTACTGTATCTTGGATGCATGAAACTTGACTACACAGCAGACTTTTATAGTGTCCCTCCTGTTCATTGAGAGAATTTTGTGTTTTGACTTATAGCTGAGATTAGTGAATGCTACAGTACTGTACATAGCAATTTTAAGTTTAAAGTATAAAAATGTTTTAAAAAGAACTGTACAAAAAATAAGTTGAAGAATAATAATATTCTCAAGTAGATGAAGGAAAAATATATTAAGGTTTTATCTCAGTGAATGACTAAAAAAAATGACATTTTGATGTAGGGGCACAGACTAAACAAAATGTAAAGTACAGTACACAAACCAATGACTATATAATATACACAAATAAAAAACACCACCTGTTCAAGCAAATACCATAACTGGCATCACTATTTGGCATGTTCCTGAAAACAGAGCCTCACACTGGCCAGGATATGCTTATGTCAGGAAGTACTGGCGCTTACCATCCCTTTTATATTCACTGCACTTAGCTGGGGTCAATGGCTATGTGCTCATCACCCAACACCAGCAGACAGTAAGGCTTTCTCCATGCACCTAAAGTACATACTGTACTACTGGAATTTTGTCATCTTCAGATTTTCTGGGTCATTCTGGGCCACAGCTCTGACCGATTTAGATTTCCTAACACATGCTTCTGTCTGTGCGTCTCTGATATATGGGGCTAATTCAGCATGAATTGCACCAGCAATCCTATGCCATACCTCCTTACTGTTCCTATTACAGCGGGACAGTCCTGCTAATCGGAGACTGTCCCGCTCTCCCTCCCGCGAGTTGCAGTGTCAAGGCATCTCATCAGTGCAGAGAGGAAGTCAGGACCTGTCCAGCTGTTTGGAGAGCACTGGAAATGCGCCAAAAGTGATGGAAGTGAGGGTCGTGGCATTAAGCCATGGCCCCTTTGTCCGAGACCATGCCCATTTAATTTGTAGCCCTGCCCCTTCTCAGGAAAGGCGCGCCTTTGGCGGATAAAGTCTATTCAGAGGCAGAGGGGTTGGGGGCATGGCCAGCAGCTTACACAGCGCTGGCCATGCCCTGTAGTGCTGAAAACTGTGAGCGTGGCCTTTGGACAAAGCATCCTCATGAGGCCACAGCCCATTACAAAGGCCACACCCTTTTTGGGCCGTGGCCTATGTTATAGGGCCATGGCCTCACGTGGACACTACGCCGCACGGGTGTCCTGATTTATCAAATGTAAATGTTGGGAGGTATGCTTTGGCTAGTAATACCCATTTCTAATTGCTGCTAAAAGCCAGTTTATTGTCCAGTGACCTAGGAATCCAACCTGGCTACCTTGCAGTGTTGGTTCCAGGAAGACCCAGATTAAAGAGTAGTGTGAACAGGTAAGCTGGGTCATTCAACCCAGCTCCCTTTTAAAGCATGGGGAGGATTCTGACGCTGCGGGCTACTTCCTGCAGCAATGACACTATGCGGGGGCTGGACCAATGACATCAGGGGGCAAAGTCAGAGTCCCTTAGTGCAGCGGAGTCTCCTGGTAGCTAACGCACCAGTGTGAAATGTAAATGGTCATAGCCCAGGAATAAACCAGGTAGGAGCTGAAGTGGAAAGGGGAACTCTGATCCAAATCTCAGGTCAGATCGGTGACTTACTGTAGGTGGAAAAGAGGTATACAGTATATTAAAAGGTCTAAAACTGGGCTTTCAGTTACATTGCACAAGCGTTAGATAAAGCCGAATCTTATACACACAATTCTCAGGTCTTTGCAAAAAAATTCATAAATGCAAATTATAAATGTTTTCCATCACCGTGATGAGCTGTAATGAAAGAGTCATACTGTTGCTGCAACGTTATAAAATAAAATCTAAAAACAAAATAACAAATAAAATGCAATTATAATAATAAAAATAATAAAAAAATAGGTCTCATAATAATCCTCATTATGCCCCAGCCAGTGAATTTGGGAACAGGAAGATTTATGTGTTTTTGTGTGTACTGTGGCACTGTAACTAAGTTTAATTCATATGCATCTATAATAACAAATAAATCATCCACATACACTATTAAAGCATAAAATACATTTTCTCATTTTTGTATGAGGATAACATGTTTAACAGCAGCTGAACAAATCACTGCAGCAGATGCACTCGCAGGGTTTAATAATGAAAGTGTACTGGCACAGACCTATTTTGATTAAATAGATTAAGCTGCCAAAGCTCTGTACTGGGGTAGGCTGTGAAGTGACTCACTGTGACATTTGCATGTGGACTAGCATGTCTTCTGCAACTCTCAAGTCTTATTGCCATAGGAAGAATAATAATGGTCTATCTAATCCATTATCTGGTGTTCTACGTAAAATGTAAAGCTGGCCATACATCAGGACGACCTGTATACGACCGGATAGGATGCAGGTCGTAGAGCTGTTGAACGAGCGATTGTACTGTATGTGCTTAAACAGCACATTCAATCTGCTCACGATCGCAATGAGAACCGACAGATGAGACGCGTAGCACATCTAATCTAAGGGCCGACCTCACAACCCGCAATTGGTCACCCCTGCTGTTCTATTAAAAGCCATAACTCGCAGAAAGAAGCAGACTCAAGGGAAAGTTGACAAATCAACAAGGCACATGGTCTGTACATGCTGGTGATGACTGGCTTTTAAACAATATCTTTGCATTCAACATTAGAAACAACTGGATTCCTCCTACACATTTTTAGCCCTTAAGGAGCCCATACACGCTCCGTTCTGTACTATGAGATGCGCGCTCCTGCGATGTGAATCATTGCTTGGCTAATTAACAACACCTGTGTTTTGCTGTTAAATGTCTGTTCAGGGCAGATGGGTAGGGTTTCCAACACCAGTAAGTGGCTTGGCAATAGGCTTGGGGGGACTATGCTAGGGACCTCTGGAGTGTATCCATCTGTGAAGCCTGTAGTTTGCCTGCTGGAAAACCTGTCATGCTGTAACCTATGAATTGCCAAGCCGTCGAACCTGTATGCTGTCTACCTGCTACAAATAAAGGAAACGATTTCTGTTTATCCAGTGTACAGTATGTGATCTTTGTCACATGGACTACAAAGCACATTGGTATTAAGGGCCTTATTCACATTTCAACGGTACTGCGCGCAGTACCGATGTTGTGCGTCTGCGAATGCGCAGGCGTGTTTCTGCGCATGTGCAGGCGTATGGTGCGTGCACCCACGGCGACCTTTCGGGTCGCCGGCTGCACGCACCCATGGCAGCGTGGGGGGGGCGGAGATAAGCGGGGAGCGCCGGGCTGCCCCATTACCATATGGGAACGCCCAGCGTTCCATGGGCGTTTCCATGAGAACGCTGGGCGTTCTCATGGTAATGAGGCAGTGAGGCGGGTGTGTGGGCCGGGTAGCTGACATCACCGGATGTCAGCTGCCCGCCCATATCACGCCAGCGTGCACGCAAATGTAAGTAATTTAAAAGTCACTTATATAAGCAAGCACGCTAAACATCATTCGATGGTCACCGACCATCGAATGATGTGGGCGGACACCCCAGCAAAGCGAATGGATGTTTATGCAAAACATCCATTCGCTGCTTTGCGGGCGAAGCCGCACTTTGCTGGGGCGGCGGGGGGGGGGGGGGGGGGCGTGCGTTCGCCGGGCGGGGTTTGGTGGACTCGCAAGGCTGCGAATTCGCAGCCTTGCGAATCAACCTGAATAACCCCCTTAGTGAAAGCAGTAAATTCAGTTTAAAAAAGAACTGCATTAGAAGTAGAAAATAACAAACCATATGGATTTGCAGAAAGGCCACATAGGCCATGACCAGTAGTATTACATGTCCCGTCTTTTCTCATTAAGGTGACCATACACGTTACAATTATTGTATACAATATCGCATCTCATTGCATCTCAGTTTTGCAATGAGATGAGATCTAGTACAAAAAGTATGTGCAGCACATCTCATCGCAAAACAAAGATGAGATGCGATATTGTATACAATATTGTATGCAATAATTGTAACGTGTATGGGCCTATCCCTCCTCCTAACCTCTTTTGATCCTCCTATCCTGCCTCCGTTCCCCTCCGTTCCTACTTATCCTATTGTTTTTCGTTCGTCCACCCACCTATTTTTAGTATGTTAACTCTTATAAGTAGGGTCCTCCTTCCTCACGTACTCACCCTACCTCTTTACCTCACCTGTGCTCCTGTCCTGTTCTTCCCTTCCTCTACTTCATCTTCAGTCTCCTCGACAATTTTGACACCTACTTCTGAACTGATGCTGATTTTAGTTCTACCAGCTATACCCCTATTCATACTGTATTTTTCAACACACCTTGTACGTTACCTTGTAATTATTTTTTTGTTTGCTATGTACGGCGCTGCGGACACTTTGAGGTGCCTTATAAATAAACGTACTACTACTTTACTGTTCTTTACATATTTTATGCGAGTTAGGTATATTTTATTACCATAAAACAAGTGTTCGTGGAACAGAGTAGCGCACTTAATTAAGCACGGTGCTGGAAACTAGAATTCAACGTCTATTCACCCTATTGAATTCAAATGAAGTAGCTTTCTTCTCATATGGTTTAGTATTTGTTGTTTTGCACATGAGGCAGGACCCGCATCGGTGAAACCCCTTATTGCGGTCACTGTCTCACGATTTTTCAGGTAAAGCACTTTTTACCATCAAATTCTTAAAAGATGGCGCTTTATATATAAATCTAGGTTTTTCAGGCATGGCTCTCCCCAAAATAGGATCATCTAATAAAATCATCCAATTTTTTTCAATAATTGCCTCTAACTTTTTATTATAAGACCCATATCAGTTAAATTATATTTTTTGTATCATTTTTCTGTTTTATTTTGAGCAAATCCATTCTTCAGTGTTTCTTTTTTGATTCTTGCAAATTTTCATACATATAACCTTTTTGTATGAACCTTTGGTCGATCTATGTGAACTGTTCTTCAAGTACTTCCTGTTTGGTACAATTTCTTTTCAGACGCATATGAGAAGAAAGCTACTTCATTTGAAGTCAATGGGATGAAGCACAAGATTAACCAATTTATCACATGTTACTCAAGAAAAGTTATATATTTGTTGGAATCTAAACGTAATAAGATACAGTATATGTACTAAAAACCACCCAAAATTTTAATTAAGACTAGCAAAGCATGTTTACAACATACGAAAAGGTTGTATGACCTATCCACTTTGAGACCACTTTGCAAAAACCCATCACAAATCGGAAGGAGCAATAAAAAGATTCCTGGGGATCCAACAGATTAGCGCAAATTGGAAAACCAGGGATCTTGAAACAAGGTTGGCAAAACGTGAGATGAAGAGGATCTTTACATTGAATAGTTTCTGTCCAAATGGTCACAATGCTGATTTTGAACTAAAGTGGTTTTTAGAATAGTTATTTTTATTAATAATTTTTATAACTAATGCTTTTATTATTATTATTGTGGCTCTTAACATTATACTTGTTGTAATTTCTTTGCATGTATACTTGAATGGTAACAACCAATTGAAGAGTGCTCTATGGGGATTGTCTCTCCCAGTAATTAGGGATGGACTATGCAGGAATACAAAGTACTGAGAAGGTATTAAGAGGAGCAGCCCCCCCCCCCCCCCCCCACCGATACTCTTTAAAGAAAAGGTATTGCTGGTCTGCCCTCATCTTTTCTCATAATCAAGATGGCGGATGGAGATCGGGCACATTACAAAAAGAAAGTAAATATCCGAAAATTAGAAATAATTGAAAATGGAAATTATAGGATATAAGTTGCCCGGTGAAGTTGAAGAAAATGGGAATGCCTGAAAAATGAATAGACGTATTAGAGCCGCTACCGCTAGTGGATCAAAGAAACCGGAAGCAGAAGTGATGAAACGACCAGAGAGACGCAACCGGAAGTGCCTTATGAAACGCACAACACTTTTGGCCCGCGAAAATCACGGAGGTCTCATTGGCCACAAGGAACGTCCAAACCCAGGAAGTGGGTTTAAAAGGAGATCCTTTTGGTTATGTGTCTATACTGAGCTTGAAAAAGGAGACTTATGTATCTCCGAAACACGTTGCAGCTATATTTGGACACATACTTCCTATGCACTTTACTCACTTTGCACTTTGAAAGGCCACAGGACATTTTATGGACGCACCTGCCCTTTATACCTGGGACATGCATAAACCAAGCCATCTGCTGTGGTGGTGCAGACCTTCTAATGAAGTTTAGCCCACCACAGCCCAGCCATATGGTGAGTTAAATGTATTGCATACCCTTGTGTATTACCAGGAACTTTATGTGATCCGCATTTCAGTTTGTTTGAAGCATTTTATCAATTATACTTGTTTTTATGTTTGTCACAATTAATCAATGTCAATATAAATTATTGTGTGTTGAATATCTATTTAAGAGGGTTGCGCACAATTGAAATATTTTTGTTCTTATATTTTATTATCAGCAAGTAAAATCGGGATGGAAATAGCAGAGACAATGAAGGCAGTTGCTACAGTCTCAAGAACCTAAAGGGTACACCTTGACCTCCTCCATTACGCCAGTTTGATAAGTCCCAAAGCACGGATTAGCAAGTAGCCCATGGGGCATACACTCTGGTCCTCCCTCTCCCAGGTATTCCATCATGGGGTTCGGTCCCAGTGATGTAATAATTCTCCAGCAAGGAAACTGCACCAATGTTCATAATAAAGGAATGGCAGATGCTGGAGTGCATGGCCCCTTTGTTGGCTTTTCCCCAGTACATATGCAGGACCTGCTGCCTCTGCCATTGCTGTAGGAGAATACAATAGCAGGAACAGAAGACCCTGATCAGCAACAGGTAGTGTTTGTATGTTGGGTGCTGGTAGGTAAGTGTGAAAGAAGTGTATATCTAAGTGCTGCTGGGGTGTTAGTAGTAAATGTGGGGGTGGGTGTGACTGGTTACTGCTCGGGTGCTGGTAGTAAATGTGGTTTATGGGGAGTAAATATCTGACGGCTGCTAGAATATGGGGTGTTGTCAATGACTGCGAGCGGAGGCGGGAGGGGGCGTGTCACCAGCAAGTATACTTCAGGCTCCTGTATGAACATATGCTCTTGTTTAGAATGTGGGCAGCATAATGTTAAAATTGTGATATATTTAACGTTACAGTACTAGTGAAAAGTGCCAGATCAAGGTGATAAGATTTGTGTCATCATGGCCCCCGTGGTGTAATGCCACGAATGTCACTGTTGGTGGTAGAACTATAATAAGGCAATTTGCAATGAAACACCACATCATGCATTGTCCACTGTATTAGGAAAGCGGGCGGGATCTGGGATGATGTCCTGGTCCTGGCTCTCCCCAAAATAGGATCATCTAATAAAATCATCCAATTTTTTTCAATAATTGCCTCTAACTTTTTATTATAAGACCCATATCAGTTAAATTATATTTTTTGTATCATTTTTCTGTTTTATTTTGAGCAAATCCATTCTTCAGTGTTTCTTTTTTGATTCTTGCAAATTTTCATACATATAACCTTTTTGTATGAACCTTTGGTCGATCTATGTGAACTGTTCTTCAAGTACTTCCTGTTTGGTACAATTTCTTTTCAGACGCATATGAGAAGAAAGCTACTTCATTTGAAGTCAATGGGATGAAGCACAAGATTAACCAATTTATCACATGTTACTCAAGAAAAGTTATATATTTGTTGGAATCTAAACGTAATAAGATACAGTATATGTACTAAAAACCACCCAAAATTTTAATTAAGACTAGCAAAGCATGTTTACAACATACGAAAAGGTTGTATGACCTATCCACTTTGAGACCACTTTGCAAAAACCCATCACAAATCGGAAGGAGCAATAAAAAGATTCCTGGGGATCCAACAGATTAGCGCAAATTGGAAAACCAGGGATCTTGAAACAAGGTTGGCAAAACGTGAGATGAAGAGGATCTTTACATTGAATAGTTTCTGTCCAAATGGTCACAATGCTGATTTTGAACTAAAGTGGTTTTTAGAATAGTTATTTTTATTAATAATTTTTATAACTAATGCTTTTATTATTATTATTGTGGCTCTTAACATTATACTTGTTGTAATTTCTTTGCATGTATACTTGAATGGTAACAACCAATTGAAGAGTGCTCTATGGGGATTGTCTCTCCCAGTAATTAGGGATGGACTATGCAGGAATACAAAGTACTGAGAAGGTATTAAGAGGAGCAGCCCCCCCCCCCCCCCCCCACCGATACTCTTTAAAGAAAAGGTATTGCTGGTCTGCCCTCATCTTTTCTCATAATCAAGATGGCGGATGGAGATCGGGCACATTACAAAAAGAAAGTAAATATCCGAAAATTAGAAATAATTGAAAATGGAAATTATAGGATATAAGTTGCCCGGTGAAGTTGAAGAAAATGGGAATGCCTGAAAAATGAATAGACGTATTAGAGCCGCTACCGCTAGTGGATCAAAGAAACCGGAAGCAGAAGTGATGAAACGACCAGAGAGACGCAACCGGAAGTGCCTTATGAAACGCACAACACTTTTGGCCCGCGAAAATCACGGAGGTCTCATTGGCCACAAGGAACGTCCAAACCCAGGAAGTGGGTTTAAAAGGAGATCCTTTTGGTTATGTGTCTATACTGAGCTTGAAAAAGGAGACTTATGTATCTCCGAAACACGTTGCAGCTATATTTGGACACATACTTCCTATGCACTTTACTCACTTTGCACTTTGAAAGGCCACAGGACATTTTATGGACGCACCTGCCCTTTATACCTGGGACATGCATAAACCAAGCCATCTGCTGTGGTGGTGCAGACCTTCTAATGAAGTTTAGCCCACCACAGCCCAGCCATATGGTGAGTTAAATGTATTGCATACCCTTGTGTATTACCAGGAACTTTATGTGATCCGCATTTCAGTTTGTTTAAAGCATTTTATCAATTATACTTGTTTTTATGTTTGTCACAATTAATCAATGTCAATATAAATTATTGTGTGTTGAATATCTATTTAAGAGGGTTGCGCACAATTGAAATATTTTTGTTCTTATATTTTATTATCAGCAAGTAAAATCGGGATGGAAATAGCAGAGACAATGAAGGCAGTTGCTACAGTCTCAAGAACCTAAAGGGTACACCTTGACCTCCTCCATTACGCCAGTTTGATGAGTCCCAAAGCACGGATTAGCAAGTAGCCCATGGGGCATACACTCTGGTCCTCCCTCTCCCAGGTATTCCATCATGGGGTTCGGTCCCAGTGATGTAATAATTCTCCAGCAAGGAAACTGCACCAATGTTCATAATAAAGGAATGGCAGATGCTGGAGTGCATGGCCCCTTTGTTGGCTTTTCCCCAGTACATATGCAGGACCTGCTGCCTCTGCCATTGCTGTAGGAGAATACAATAGCAGGAACAGAAGACCCTGATCAGCAACAGGTAGTGTTTGTATGTTGGGTGCTGGTAGGTAAGTGTGAAAGAAGTGTATATCTAAGTGCTGCTGGGGTGTTAGTAGTAAATGTGGGGGTGGGTGTGACTGGTTACTGCTCGCGTGCTGGTAGTAAATGTGGTTTATGGGGAGTAAATATCTGACGGCTGCTAGAATATGGGGTGTTGTCAATGACTGCGAGCGGAGGCGGGAGGGGGCGTGTCACCAGCAAGTATACTTCAGGCTCCTGTATGAACATATGCTCTTGTTTAGAATGTGGGCAGCATAATGTTAAAATTGTGATATATTTAACGTTACAGTACTAGTGAAAAGTGCCAGATCAAGGTGATAAGATTTGTGTCATCATGGCCCCCGTGGTGTAATGCCACGAATGTCACTGTTGGTGGTAGAACTATAATAAGGCAATTTGCAATGAAACACCACATCATGCATTGTCCACTGTATTAGGAAAGCGGGCGGGATCTGGGATGATGTCCTGGTATCCTATAAATCAGATAGAAGACCTCGAAAATGGCTAGACCACGACAGTAGGCAACTATGGTCCAAATCTGAGATATGTTTAAACATCTCACATGTGCCTTTGGTACAGTATCAGAGAACACAGGTTTTTGTAAGATACTGATAAATAACAAAGAGGATTAGAAGTAGTGCCCTGCTGTATCTTTCCGCTCACATTCTATGACTGAGAATGGTAAACCGTAATAAACCTGTGTAAATGCAGACAACTGATAAATTATGCATAAAAACAGAACTGCTGCCAAGTCTACATGGTTCAACAATATTAGCATAATCTCCTAACAACATGAATTTAGTGACTGGTGTTTCTTCAGCTAAAAAGGGAAAAGTCGCTGTTAACAGCAGTCCCAATGCTGATAATCTATACAACATAATCAGCTCTACCTCATTGTAAGATCTGACATTGTGCTCGAGTGAATTCAACACTTCCCAAACGTCACAAAGGACGTTTCAACTAAATGTATTGCATTTTAGCCATGCAATATATTCTATTCTATCATTTTAAAAGTATCACTTATTATCAATTTGTCACAGTCTCATCTGGGGGTGTAAAGTAACTACAAATAATTCAAACAAGCAAACAAAGGAACCCAAATATTATCTACAGTAGGTGTTTTTGCTGTTTTCTTTCTGCAATGCTAAATCCATCATACAATACAAAGCATAATTATTGCTTGCCCTAGTCTTCATTAGATATGTTTATTTGATGCATTTGTACTGCTGAGAGAGTGGCATAATTCATATATCAGATTTCTAACAGAATGTTTCCTACTTGTATAAATCACATTTCCTTCAGCCCACTCACTGCCAGGGGTGTATTTATTACTGTACATACACCATGGAAATGCTTCAGGAAAGACTGCATTAGAATTAATCCCAGGATTCCCCTTACTATACATTTTACTACACAGTGAAGCCATTAGCTGTAATTTAACCCATTTTGTGCTAAAAAGGCCATTATTATACCTGTGCTGGGCACACTTTCAGGAATACCCAGCTAGAGACAGGGCTTACCCTGCGGCTAATTGCCAGCACTGCATGATCCAATCAGCTGCTGGATCCCAGCATGCTAAGCCACAGATGGTGAAGTCTTCCTCCTCAGAAGCTGCAAGGAGAAGTCTGTATTAAATTGCAGACTTTTTTGGAAACCTGTAGACTACAGGGGAGAATTTGCTTAAAATTGTTTTAGTGTGTGAACCCTAACAGCCCCTGATCGCCGCAACATTTTTCACCATGAATCACACATTTACTAACAATCTTTATGGCTGATTCATGGAGATCCATGCAGACTTATATGCAGGGCTATTTTTCAGCAGGCTCCAGCAGGAACTGAGGCCCTTATTCTAGTTTCTGACAAAATATTTCTTAGATGGACAAAACCATGTGCACTGCAGGTGAGGCAGGTGTTACTTGTGCAAAGATTTGGGTGGGGTTTTACACCTGCCTCACCTGCAGTGCACATGGTTTTGTCCATCTAAGAAATATTTTGTCAGAAAGAGTGAACTAGAATAAGGGCCTCAGTTCCTGCTGGAGCCTACTGAAAAATAGCCCTGCTTATATGTATGTTATGTTATTGGGGTAAAGAGTTAATTTGTTAATTTTAAAAACACCCTAACCACCACCCCCACCACCACCACCAGAAGGAAAACCACCACGTGCAGTTCTGACAGTGGTGACCGCAACAAGTGTGTCTCCTGGCTGTGGCATTACACCCCCCCCCCCCCCCATTAGTAAAAGCCTGCTGCTGGTTGCATTGAACAGGGTTTCCTGGCAGTAGAGCCCGACATCTCTAGCTGTCGGGCTCGTTCTGCCGAGAACAGCCGGGAAGTGACGAGCTGCCGGCTGCATCTCGTCACTTCCCGGCCGCAACTCGTGGCCACGCCCCCTTCTCGTCCCGCTGCAGGCGGGACATTGAATCCCGCCTGCATGTTCTCGGTCGAGCTGACCGAGAACGGGACTGGGTCACGGCGGGCGAGCAAGCTCGTCTGCCGTGACCCGAAGATTGAATACCCCCCTTAGAGTGAGAAGTCAGATTTGACCTGCAACTTCCATGCAAATTTATACTTCTAAAATGTATGATTCACAAAATCGCGGAATTATCACAAGAACATTGCAAATCCCACCAAAAACATTGTTTACACTTTTTGCCCAGCACTTTGCTCAGAATCCATGAATTAGCATCTGTTACCAATGCGTGACACCTGAAGCTTTTCCCTGAGCAGTGAATCCCACGCCTAATTGAATATGCTTCTTTATCATGATATAAGCAAACATAAGACACAATACTAATGAAATACGAAACTAGAATAGTGCTGGCCAGCTACAAAGTCACGGCAAATATGCAAATTACTAAGCAAAGTATATAAGGTTTTATTTTAATCTCCAGTCAGGCTGTGCATTTCATTTAAGCTTGAAGTGAAAATATAATTTTCATATGAATTACCAAATGTTAATTTAATTTCCTGTGGCACGGGGGTTTGTGTCTTGTCAGAGAGATATAGCCCTTATGCCACTCATCCGTGCCCTTCATGCCTGCCTTTTATGTGATTCTCAAGAGTTTATTGACCTCCAAATGACATTGCAGGAGTCCTATCTTGGTGGATGCGCACAGTAGCTACAGGCTATGTAGAAACATCCAGACAATAATGTCTGCAGCTGCAGCTCTGCTAAGCAAGATTTTACATTTCACATTTTATGATTGGCCTTATCTGCACTGTGCAGAAAGGTCTGGTGATGCTGAATGAGGATCTGCTAAATGGTTAAGAAACCTATGGACAGGTTAGTAAAGCAGAGCTGCATGACGCCATGAAATGGAGAAGCTGCATTAGTGATATACTGTGGATTTCACAGCTTTTTTAGTTTAGAGAATCCCACCCTAAATAAGGAGTGTGCTCAAAATAGATGTCAAATCAGTCATAGATGTTGTTCTAACTCTTGATAAACATGGAGCAAATATCTAGAAGCTATGCATACAGCCCTCCCTCACTGTAGTGTCATTAGGAAAAAATAAACCACCACAGTCCTTACGGGGGCCTACAAACGTAGCAATATTTGCCTATTTTCCAAGCGATCTGACTAGATTGCTTAGAAATTAAGCACAAATCGCTGTGTGTAGGGTTCATAGCAATAGCGATGCACAGCCTCTCTCAGCAATATCCCCAGGCTAGATATTTCAAGCATGCTTGAAATATCTAGTCATTGCCTGTGTTCTCTGCAGGGCCGCCGACAGGGCATGCACAATACACAGTGCAGCCTGCAGAGCGCCAAGCCTAGGACACAGAGTGGCTCGGCGCTCTGCAGGCTGCACTGTGCATTGTACGCACCGGACCTGACTATGGACACCGAAGGAGCCGGAGGATGATGCACGCTGTGGGTGATGGTAAGTAATGGGGAAAGGGTGGGGGAGGCGGGCGCGCAGGGGGGGGGCGGTGGTCAGCCGGCCAGAGGTATGGCGCTGTGCCGCTGGGGGCCCGAACTGTAGGTCAGTCCAGGGCCCCAACATTTCTAGTGGCGGCACCTGGTTCTTTCTATTGAGAACATGGGCAGTGACAGATCACTCAGCACACGTTGCTGGTGCAGCGCTGTGTGCTGAGCAATCTGGGCAATGCAAGCTCCCATTGTAGGCCCCATTATGCTACACATCACTGAGATTTTTAAAGTAAAATGATTGCACCAGCTTTCACTAGATTTGATATTGCAACACCTTATGATCATGCGTAAATGGCTATTGCAAGGGGAGGAATCCAGACCAGATCCCTCTCTTGGTATAATATGTAATGTTTATATCATGTAGATCTAGATCACGTGGATCTAGAAAGTATGTATGTTACAATACAAATAAAACTTTCTTTTAACTTCCATAATAGTAGGCCTGAATATTTATTTTGTACATTCAAACGATTTTCTGCTCTTTATAGTTTATAAATATATTTGCACATAGTTGTTCTATCCTCATTTAATTTCCACTATTCTAGTGTAAATATGTCGCAAGAATCATTTTGAATACACAGCTGTTAGTTCAGATGAATAAATTAGGGCTAGTAACCAGTGCTATTTTTCAGCAGAAACCAGCAGGAACTCAGTTCCTGAACCTCTTATTAAATATGACATCATCAGGAACTGAAAATGTACTTTCCATAAGATAAGTTTTATTTTAAAGTCACCTGTGAGTGCCTTTGTTTCTAAATACAATATATAGATCTATCTCTCCCTCCCTCTCTTTATTATATATATTATTTTTTATTTAATTGATCCACCCCAAGACCTGGAGTTCCTGGACTTATTTTTCCAGAAAAAAAAAGGACTGCTAGTAACAATGTACTGAGATGTAAAGGCCCCCATTCACTAGTGGGATATAAGTACTTTTCAAGTGATTCCGACAAACTATTGCGACAGATTGCATGAAAAGTGTCACATCGCATGTACTTTTCCTGTGATTGTAATGCAAGGAGTGTTCCCTTGCGCCTTGCATCACAATTGCAGATCTCAGTGGGTGCCACAAGGATCTATTACCGTAGATCCTGCAGCAATGCCTGGGATCTTATACGATACATTGTATGCCCAGGAGCTTCTGGGTAAGTTGGCAGGGTATCACATGCGGGGTACCACATGTGATACCTCACACTAATGGATGGGTGTCTTAAGATATGGGTGAGGGTCCAAGAAATGAGACAAGAAATGCCTGAAACATAACACTGACATCTAAATTGACATTTTTAGAAAATATTTCAAATGACTAAAAAAAAGCAACATGTTTTAAACAAATGGCCATTAATATATAAAAGCAGTGGCACAGAATTAGTTGCGCAGGCTCCAAGGTAGCTTGGAGGCGCTGGGTGGCTTGTGGGCATTGGGGGTGTGTGGAGGCCATTGCTACCATTGATACCTGCTCATTAGGGTCCAAATTTCCTTTAGGGAATTCCCTTATATGTTGCCAATTGTTTGTCCTAAGAACCTGGATTTGGTCTTATTTCTTCGATAATGTTCCTGTCTTAAATTTCGATTCCCACCATTACGTTGCTAAAGTTTATAGAATTAAAGATATTAAGCATTTTCCTGATCTGGAGGAGTTCCAAACCCATAAAAATCTACTTTTTGGGGGAATGTATCAACAATTAACTAGAGACTTGTGTTTCATTTAACATCAAAGCAGTTCCAATAAGGAAGGAAGTGGGCTGAAGCGCTTCCTATGCCCGTGTTTAATAAAGTGAGTTGGCAGTGTTGGGTACAAATTGTGCTTCATATTCAAATGACATGCAAAGTGTTGGGGGTAACAAATAAATAGATTGTGAGCCCGTTTGTGTGACTGCTGAGAGCCCCTGGGGGAATCAGGGCATCGACAGATCCCTTTTAACCATAAACTCAATTAAGCTTTTGGTTAAAAGGGATCTGTTGATGCCCTGATTCTCCCAGGTGCTCTCATCAGTCACACAATCGACTCACAATTTATTTATTTATTTGTTACCCCCAACACTTTGCATGTCATTTGAATATGTATCACGCATCGTTATAAATAAAGCACATTTAGTACCCAACACTGCCAACTCACTTTATTAAACACAGGCATAGGCAGCACTTCATCCCACTTCCTTCCTTTCCCATTTATGACCCACAGGGAGTACGGGACACCCCTGAGGCTAAGCAGCGCCGAATAACACAATTATGGAGGAGCGCAGTACAGCAAAAAATACTACAGTTCCAATAAGGTGCTTTTTAAAAATAAATCCATTCTAAGATGTTCGTGAAATCTAGGCTTCAGAAAGAGGGAGAAGGAGAATGGAGAGGAGAAAAAAACCACAAATATAAATACAAATATATGAACCAACTCTTTATTGTGATCATTATCTTCAACTTGATCACTATAAGAACAATCTTTAGAAAGTACAAGAGGTACCACATAAAACATGGTTTTATTTCTAAATTTTCCCTAGCTTATATTTAAAAATAATCTAATTGGTTTGCCAGTTTAGGTAGAAGTTTGGCTAGCTTTTGAGGGGTCAGGATAGAGCTTTCGACATTCAGCAATGTCACGGCCGACGGGCTTTGAGGATCCGCCTCGGGTGGCAGTCCAGCTATGGGCCGCGCTGGGGGTGCTTGAAGCTTAGCGGGTAAAATGTAGGCACGGAGTCTAACTGCCCAACGGTCTTCGCCATTGACCTGTGCAAGAAAGTTTGGATTTCACTGCGTCTGGACAGCAGGTTTGCGGCCCCTCACTCGGAGAACTCAAGGGTTGCCAGAGATCGGTTGACTGAAGATAGGACAGGAATCTCAAGACTTGAGGAATGACAATTAACCTGGTTGGCTTGGCGTGAGGACTCCAGGTCCGGGTAACTGGAACGCAAATGGCCGGTTTGGCTTCGGAATAACGGAGGGGCATAACTTAAAGGACCAACTTCTAGTGGGTTGTAACTGAAACTCAAATGGCCAACTTGGCCTCAGTATAACAGGACAGAATAACTGAAAGGGACTGACTTCTGTCGGGGTGTAACTGGAACTCAAATGACTGACTTGGCTTCAGGATAATGGGATGGGATAACTGAAAGGACCAACTTGGTCTGTAGAGCTGGAGAAGTCAGGTTCGAGGAGCAAGGGAGTTAGGCTGTAACAGGACTCTGAGGCAAGGATGAGACACTGGAAAAGAAATACCATCACCGAAGGCTGCTGCAGAGCTATGCTTCTGGCAGCTGAGAGGTTGCAACAGCTCAGAAGCACTAAGCTTGCTGGGTTTTGTAGCCCAGTGTCATGAGGATAGGCCAGCCCCCTCCACAGAGGTCATAAATTCAGCCCTGCCTGCCGGTCACGTGGAGTCGAAAAGATGGAGGCGCCAAGTCCTGGGAGCCAGTGCCAAAGCTATCACCGGACCCGACGAAGGACCAGGACCCACCGGAGCGGTGCAGGAACCGATGCGCCCGGCGGGGTAAGTAGCAACCCCCACGCCCAGCGCGCGAACGGGACATTACAAGCAACTTGCAACAGGTATTGCTTTTGTTCTTCTTTTTTTTGTAATATCTTGCATTTGTTTTACACCTCTTTCTGCAGTGTCATTTACGACACTGTGACCCCTGACTATTTTCTGCCCCTTCAAGAAATATTCATTAACAAACCAAACATCTAGATACTGTAAGTATATCAAAAGTCTTTTGAGATATTGAATCTCTTCAAAAAGTTCAATGTTTGAGGCGAAATAAATGAGTCATCCTCTTAATCCAAAAAAAACTGAGCTGCTACCATATCGATTTGAGCTTTTATTATCCTGCCATGCTCAATTAATCTATCTGGAATATTGTCATCGATGGTTTGCCCGAAAGACAATAGTTTTAATACCAGAGCAAGAAACCAGTATTAAGATCGATATTTTACACATTTACGAAAAAAGTCAAATTTATGAGTTAAAAACTATTCTGAATCTGAAAAATGCTAAATATCTTCCATTCTATGCACTTTAGCTAAGTAAATGTAAAATTATCTAAGAAATGACATCAAATCCAGGTTCCTAGGACAAACCCTTGTGATTTTATGGCAAAAAAAAACAATTATTTTTTTCCAATAATTGCTATTTTTCATAACTTTAGGGTTGATGAGGCAGGTCTTAATGTTATCTGATTAAGCAGAAACTTTGCCTTTTATATATATCTTGGGACCATCCTACTGCTCATTACCACATCCCTCCCCTATTTCTGGGGTCTGTCACATCTGCCTCATATTGAAAATGTCCCTCCCCAAATGGCCACCACATTAGCGATTATAGTTATTATGGTTGCTAGAGGAGGTGCAGCCATTTTTGGAAGGACAAATGGGGGCAGACGTGTCAAGCCTAGGTGAGTGGTGGATGTAGAGAATCCTATGACAATTAGCAGATACAATGGGAGGGGTTACACAAAAGAAGGGAGGGGACAGTAGAGATTGGGTGGGTGCACTCTGCAGATCGCTATGTAAGGCGTCCAACTGATTATGTACACTTTAAAATTTAACTTTTATTTGGTATGCTTTAAAAGAGAAGGAGTATGCTAATTACTGATTCTCATTAGAACCGATATATAGAAGTGCATAAAGTTTAGAAAGGTGATTAAAAATGATCGTGATGTAGATGCTCAATTAATTTATATGTGTTTCTGTCTCGTATTATTTCCTAATCCGCTTAGGAGAAGGAACTTTTGTTTATTGATTGTATGTTTTTTCTGACCGTATTATTTTTACTTTTACTTTAACCAAGTGTTTTGCTTCCTTTAACTTTAAGAGCCCTTGGGCTCCTTGAATCTTCGTACACTTGGGTTTTATGTGGATATAGATAGTATATACTTTTTCCACTATGTAGATATGTGACGATTGGATTGTATCGGTAGTACACACTGACCAGTCTGTCTTTCAGTTGTCACTTCAAACGCTGGATAATAATCTCACATTATACACACTTTCTCACATTATGGTGCCCAATTTTATAGTAGGTGCTTGATGGTGTATTAATCAAGTCTACACCCTTGTAGATGGTCACTGAATGGCCTTTTCAGATATCTGTAACGCTTCAGTATAAACTTCTCATGTGGGTGCTTCCAAATATGTGTGTGTTTAAGTGAACATTTAGACGGGCATACATTAACCACTCCTGGTTCATCCAATCATGTTATATTGTGGCACAATATATTTATATGTGTACGTACAATTCTCCAATATTTTTTGGATGAGTGTATTATTTAGAATGCTTTCTAAGTCATCCAATCACTAATGTATGCCCGTCTAAATGTTCACTTAAACACACACATATTTAGAAGCACCCACATGAGAAGTTTATACTGAAGCGTTACAGATATCTGAAAAGGCCATTCAGTGACCATCTACAAGGGTGTAGACTTGATTAATACACCATCAAGCACCTACTATAAAATTGGGCACCATAATGTGAGAAAGTGTGTATAATGTGAGATTATTATCCAGCGTTTGAAGTGACAACTGAAAGACAGACTGGTCAGTGTGTACTACCGATACAATCCAATCGTCACATATCTACATAGTGGAAAAAGTATATACTATCTATATCCACATAAAACCCAAGTGTACGAAGATTCAAGGAGCCCAAGGGCTCTTAAAGTTAAAGGAAGCAAAACACTTGGTTAAAGTAAAAGTAAAAATAATACGGTCAGAAAAAACATACAATCAATAAACAAAAGTTCCTTCTCCTAAGCGGATTAGGAAGTAATACGAGACAGAAACACATATAAATTAATTGAGCATCTACATCACGATCATTTTTAATCACCTTTCTAAACTTTATGCACTTCTATATATCGGTTCTAATGAGAATCAGTAATTAGCATACTCCTTCTCTTTTACAGCAAACCAAATAAAAGTTAAATTTTAAAGTGTACATAATCAGTTGGACGCCTTACATAGCGATCTGCAGAGTGCACCCACCCAATCTCTACTGTACCCTCCCTTCTTTTGTGTATATCTAAAATTTAGAGAAGGGTAGCACCACTTTCTATTCTCTCCGTGTTGAATAAAAAGGTCAATCCAAGACAAATATAAATGAGAGAACGCAGATACAGCCTATAAAAGGCGAACAAAAGGACGTATCAGTGCGGAACATATTCCCCTCCCCCTTTTCCCTCATATTAACAATGGGAGGGGGGGCTGAATGTTTTTCTGATGGGGGGGGAGGACTTATTTTTATAGTTACGTCACTAATCTGTTTCTATAGCCAAGTGAAGTACAATATTTCCATGCAGATTTACACATTAAACATAAATTTGTTAAAGAGTTTAAAAAAACACATGTGTAATGCATTGCATTACTTTGTGCAGACAATTCAATCAAGCAAATTGAATGATTTTTTTTTTTGCTAGATACTGTATGTGGCAAATTGTTTATAGCAATAATGAAAACAGAATGAGGGGCTGGATTGAAAATACAGTGATATTAGTCCATCCATCCGTCCCCCAAAAATAAAAAAATATAACAAACTTTGTGGAGCAGGTATCTTCAAAATGTTATATGGTAGTCAAACTCCTTAAGCGCCGTCTTAAGCTGGGTACACACTGGGCAATATATCGTCAACAATATGAAAGATATAGTTAACGATATCTTGAACAATATCAGTCAGTGTGAATACACTATATTGTTCTCCTGCAGCAACGCATATATTGGCGGGTGCAGAATTCACTCCAATGTGTACCTGGCATAAAAACCAGGGCAAAACTAATAGTAAGAAAAAACATAAAGGCGAACACTGTTCCTCAACCCCAATGGGAGGAATTCAAGTGTTTTGTGTGCCAGTGGCCACAAAGTGTAGTCTGATGAAACAAGTCAAGTATTGCTCTGTGCAAAGCCGCCGGATTTAACATGAGTGTTATGTTGTTCCGTCATTTCGATGGGCTGGTAACTAGTGAGAAATATGAGGAATAGACCTGACAAAATAAACTTTTAACACAATCGAGGGGTTTATTTAGAGCTTTTGAAAACCACAGATTATCTGTGTTTTAGCCTACAGAATTTACAACAGTAATAATAGTAAGTGCAAAACACAACTGTTTTAAAATCTTCTGTCAAAAAAGATTACCAGCGGCTTTAAAAAGCCACCATTTAGTATACACAGTAATCTACAAGTTTCAGAAAGCTCCAAAAAGGAGCTTGTTTTCTTTCTCAAAAATGTTGATTTTGAGGTTTTAATGTTTTACCAAAGTTTTATATATATACAGTTGTGCTCATAAGTTTACATACCCTAGCAGAATTTGTGATTTCTGCCCATTTCTCAGAGAATATGAATGATAACTCACAAACTTTTCATTCACTCATGGTTAGTGGTTGGGGGAAGCCATTTATTGTCAAACAACTGTGTTTACTCTTTTTAAATCATAATGATAACATAAACTATCCAAATGACCCTGATTAAAAGTTGACATACCCCAGTTCTTAATAACGTGTATTTCCCCCTTTAACATCAATCACAGCTTGAAGTCTACGATGGAGGAGCTGTTAGGAGGAGACACACAGGTGAGAGGAGCTCTGTGGTTTAGACGGGTCGGTGATTGAAATCCAGCAGCGGCGTGGATGGGGCATCAGCACTTGGTGTTAGAGGCCCAGAACCACTGATTGTAGATCACAAACCCTTTTTTATCCCCACAGTGTCAGGCTAGGCAGGAGGAGCAGGATGAGTTTTTGGAGGCCACCCACCGAACTGTAGTAGGTGATAAGTCACTAAGCTGCTTCCATCCATCACAGGCCATAAAGCTGAAGGTGCAGTACTAAGTTACGGGTCTGCTCTACAGGCATGGGAGGGCTGCATCTGGGGCATGAGACCAGCTGCCAGTGTGTGCAAGCTTACCTCCTTGGCAAAACGTGGGTATCAAGAGAAAGCTTCTTTGTTAGATCACGTAGGCATGGAGTTTATGTTCTCCATCCTGCTACTAGCTACGGTTTATATATTATCACAATTTACACTTTTCAGTTCAGAAGAACGTATTTGGGTTTGGCGGTTGCCATGTCAATGTCTGATGCCAGAGTTTAAAGTACCTACAGTAAAGCATAGAGGTGGTGGTGTTATACTGTGGGGCTGGTTTGGCATGGATCCCCTAGTTGTAATGCAACTCTGAGAATTATAGAGATGTTCTCAATTACTCTGCTCCATACAGGAACTTGTGGACAGTTTGCTAAGAAGGGTGTCTGTAAGTCCACCACGTGCAGTGATTACTACAAAGCACTGAGGTAAAAAAAAAAAAAAAAACATTCACATCAGATCGGAGTCGGGGATTGGACATGCTGCAGGTTCGACCTTCGGACAGCCTCCCAGCAGGGGGGCAATGGAAACGCATACGATATATCATATGCAAAAGGACCGCATACAATATATATCATATGTGACCCTGCTGCTTCAAGAGGGATTGGCTGCTTTCCCCTTGGAGAAGTCACAGTAGTGTATGAGGACCTTTAGGCCTTTGTCAGCTAGCTAACAGGTCTGAATCAGGCCCAATATTATCTTAAAAACTAAATAGATTGATTACAGTAACTTGGCTTTCAAACATTAGTTTTTAGACCAGTTGTCCAAACTATGTTCTACAATGGAGTTTAATCTTTAAGTGCCTGTCTGCAACATTGCCTGCAGTTCAGTGGCCACCATACACAAAAGATCACCATTAGTCTTAATGTCCTCAGAGATGTCAGTAATTTTCAAATTGTTTCTGTGTGAGCGATCTTCCAGCCTAAATCCAGTCAGTGAGCAGTTAGTCAGCAATTACAACTGCTGAGCGTCTCTCTCTCTATTCCATTCTTCATAAACAGGGTTTCTGTGTGTGTGTGTGTGTGTGTGTGTGTGTGTATGTGTGTGTGTGTATGATATTAAATCCAGAATGAATAAGTAAATAGACACCAATTAAGATATATGAAAATAGAAATATGTAAAGTTTTTAACTCAAATCCTATATAATAAAAGGCTAACACTGCTCTTCACCTCTATGGGGGGAATTCAAGATAGCGACAGGCACAGCAATTCAAGTGCTTTCTAGCATGAAACGCATTGAAGAGGCCTGTCCGTGGACTTCCCTGTGTGCTATCCCACCCCAGCAACAACGCTCCCGTCCATCGGAGCCAAAGCGGCACACACCGCAACAAGTGACGTCACCGGCGCCGACGGAACGAGAGAAGAGACGAGCGGCAATTTCTAACAGCCGCATCACTCCATCCGCACTCCTTGTATGCAACCCCGCATGGTTATTAGAGGTAGGGAAAGTACAGCACCCCCACTGACTCATGCTCAAAAGAGCTGTAAACGCATAATATTAATACTTGTTATTTCAGGTGCTTTTCCTACTTTTTCTCTTTACCTTTCTCCCCTATTCTAATATAACATTAGCGCTCACCATTTACCTTATTACAGCAATTCAAGTGTTGCTCCATTTGTGCGCGCATAGCTGTTGGCGCTGACATTACTGTTATGTTCTGCCATCATGATGACGGGCTTGTTACTAAATATTAAATATTGGGGTAATAAACCAGCATGCTTGCTGTATTTTTTCTTATTAATGGTTAATCAGATGTTTATGCACATACAATTACTATTATTGATAAATAGGAATACAGTTACCATCATGTATAGGGCAAAACTCTAAATGAGACTCACAATTTTTTTTTATTTTTACATTTCCTGTGCACTTTAATGCATTTTCTGTTTTGTCATGAACCATTTTTAATTCAGAAAAACAGCCTAGATGCGGATTGTTATGTCTCTCCAACCATTGCAACCTGCGGTCAGGATGAATTCTTTCACATGCAATTGTCATGGTCAGTGACAAATAGTAATACTGATCCTGGATTACCCAGATAGTTGGGAAATATAATTAGGCAGAAAGGCTTCACAAAAGTAAATTATGTAAATTTGCAATTGGCAAAATAACTTGATGGCACTGCTGTGTCAATTCTTCCTTTGCCAACTGTCCCAATTACAGCAGGACAGTCCCATTAATTGCACACTGTCCCGCTGTCCCACCCGTGGAAGGGAGGAAGGTTAGGGGAGCTGGTGATCACCACTGCTCTGCAAAACAGCCAATGATCACTGAATATCACACAGCATCTATCAGTGCAGGGAGGGGGGTCAGGGCTGCCAGGCTGCTCTGGGAGAATTGGGCATTTCCCCAAAGTGACAAAAACAGGGAAATGTGTCACTAGGCCCTAAACCAGAGATCACATCAACCTTCCTCCTGTAGTCAAACCCCTTTCCGAACAGCAAATTTGGTAGCAATGCTCTGTTGATGTCATCTTAAAATGACCTTAGCACAAGAAAAGCAATAGCAAAATAGGTGAATAAAACCCAAAATGTACAAACCAGTGACTCGCCATGGGTCCCTATGCAAACAGCCTAGTAATAAAGGTTGAGTCAGCTATGCAGGGCAATATATTTTGGTGAAACAAATATTGATTACTGAGAATATCCTGTAATAAGAAGAAATGCATGATCACATAAATAATAATTAACATATATAGAAAAATATAACATATTTATTGAACTTCATGGTGCTGAGTCAGGTGAGTCCCTGTGCAGGACATAAGTGGCAAACCTTAACATACATTGAATTCACAGATAAGAATTGATTTATTATTCAGTATGTACGACCTACAAGTCAGATTGAACTTGGCCGGATCTGTATTTCTATGAAAATGTTTATTTTGAGGTGAGAACTAGATAGCAATAATGCACATGCATTTTTATAATGAATGCACAAAGGCCCTACATCATACACCCTGCATCTTGATAATATGTAATTGGTGCCAACAATATGTTACTCATTCCCCTTTGGTGCCATCTTCCCAGTGACATCTACAGAAGATGGCTCTGGCACTGAGCCTTTGCTATTTCATGCAAATTTGCCATCTACAGTAATACAACCGAGAAGATGACAGCATGGAGAAGGGGTGACTCCACTCTTGTCACAAGCAGTGGCAAATGCATGATTTTTAGAGGGGGGGAGTTTCCAAATGTAATCCAAAATCTCCCACTCTGAAGCGCATTTGAGTAAGTATGGGAGTCTGGGGAGGGAGTCTGGGGGGGTTTGGAATACAGTATTAATATTTTACAGTACAGACGGTCTAAATTATAGGCTGTTTCAAACATTTAAAAAAGATAAGTGGTCAGGAAAAGGTTAAACATATCATAATAAAGAAATAGAAACACAAACATAATAGAACCAGTGCTGCACTTTCTAAATTCATAATCTCCCACTACATAGTAAGGCTCCTGTCACTTCCTCCTGGCAGCTGCTCTCTGGTCCATTGCGATGTTTGAGGGCTCAGATCCACACATACAGTAAATGTGGTAGAAGAAGCTGGTACTTCTAACAAAGACCCTGAGAAACCTCTGCCAGTTACTACATAATGGCAAAGCACATTGTGTCCGTTTGTAGCGAGTATACTAAATGTTAAACAACAGATATCAAATGTACAGTATTTTAGGAAACTTGAATCTGTCATCTTTCCATAGAGTCAACTGCATGCAGTCATTATGCTCACAGCTACTATGTGGACAAGGAGTATGCAAATACAAGAATGCCGGCTCCGGTATCCCAACACGGTTGTAAAGCAACTTAAAGCAATTTAACACTGTTGTGTAAATTATAGCATTGAACATATAAAAAGTGTATATAGTGGTTACAATGCATGCACAGTTAAAATGCTTTAAGTAGCATTACAACCATTTTGGTATACAGTAATAACGCTGCAATCTTGCGTTCTTCATAGTTACTGTCCACAAAGTGAATCTCAACATAACATATGTATCCCATGAAACAAAGCTGTATTTTGTTATTATTAAATACACTGATGCACTCCGTCACATAGGAATGGTGTGTACACACGGTGGGATTCCCGTGCTATTCGACTTAAGATTCGAGTGCTATGCAATCTTTGCTAACTCTGTACTATTTACATACAATTCATGCTGTCTGCATTAGATATGTACTATATAGTCATTGCTGCCCTGTCTATCTGGGTTTCGATTTCTGCTGTTCCGGGAGTGTGCATTGGGATCGCAAGGTAAATAACCTGTGTGATCTGCATACGATTTTGACTATATAGTCAAAATCTAATGTCAAATCTCACCGTGTGTACACAGACAAAACTTCAAGTAAATATCAAAATAAATAAAGCACTCACCATTATTTATCAATACAGAGAGGCCAAGGTTTTTTGCTTTGAAATTCTGTACACATTTCCGAATGGACTTCATGGAAGCCAAATCACAAAATAAAAATTCCACTGGGAAAGAAAAAAAAACAGAAAAGCATAAATACATTTTCAAAGGATTGTGAGAAGCAGTATTCTGAACTCAATTTTACCTTATACAATAGGGATTACTCAAAGCAAAGACTTCTGCAGATAAAAAGAGCAATTGGTACTAGTAATCTGCCCGTTTATTTAGGGCAAGCAATTCAATTTTCAAGCCAGCGCTGTTCTAGCTAGAAACAGCAACATAATACATTAGCAGTGGGGCCGACGCACAGCGGTGCAGCCTTGTAGGTAGCTGATCCAATATGCAGTTTATTAATTCTCTAATAGTGACATCATTACTTTCCTAGTGAACCAATGAACTGCATTATCATGTAAACTACTTAATCCACAGTTCCAAAATTGTTTCAACCATTGTGACTACTCAAACGGCACTTTTTTACAACTAAGCCAGCTAATATTTTTCCCAAAATCTCCCCCCATAATGTTAATGATCGAATTATATAATTAATAGCTAATTTAATCCTGAAGCGGTATAATTTTTTTTTTACTCTGGATCAGAGGCATCGCTATGGGGGGTGCAGACGGTTACAGGGTGACGGAGCCATGTGTTGCACTGTGAAATTGTCATGCAGCACTCGGCTTCTATCATGGAGAAGGAGCCAGCAGTGAAGGCAGGACTTACGGAGGCAGCCCATCATCTACAGGATGCTAGACTTGCCCCCAGAGTGATGTAAATATGAAACTCCCTCGCAATTTCATGCCCCCAGAGTGACGTAAACATCGGTTCCTATGGCAATCACTCACCCTTGACTATAGGTCAAGACCCTCTATCAGCAGCACACCACAAAGCTAAATTTAGCCCCCGGTGTTACAGACCCTGGCTGTTTATACTGCAGGATTTTCCAAGCGGCAAATATTTGCTGAAAAAAACTATATGAGAAAAAAATAGATTGCAATTTAAACATTTGCATAAAATGTGTAAAGTTTAATGGCAGCAAGCTGAACATTGTGAATTTTAAGAAATCCTTCCTTTTATTTCATTAACTTTAAATCATTTTATGTCCAAGCAATGACCTAGTTTAACAGTTTAAATAAATGTCTCAATTAGCCATGTTGGTAATGCTGGTATAAGAAATTAAAGCCAACGTTTGCTAATATTATTATTACCACAATTTGTAATGCTAAAACATAACCTAATTTTCAGTGTCAAAGTCACAAGAGTTCAAAGCATTTAAAAAAGTTAAACTGTCCTTCCAAAGAAAAATGCAAACTATAGGAACTAAACTGACCTACATCAAAGTCGGGCTACATGTACAGCTTTGTACTCCACAATTCTACTCCCAGACACGTTCCTAATCCTAGACCTATAAAATTGCTTGCAGAAAAAGGCATGCATTTTAATATTTCATCTTGACAGATTAGTGCAGTTTAAAGGAAGAGATTCATTACAATTTAGCCAAGCAGGTAACAGAATAGTGATCAATCAAGGGAGAAATCAGACAGTAAATTGAATGAAGTATGACTTGCAAATAACATTAAATGGACATGTGTTTACCTGGATTTAAAGAAAAAGAAACATATATTATTATTATTATTATTATTATTATTAACAGTTCCTTATATAGCGCATACTATTCCGCAGCGCTTTACAGAGAATATTTGAACGTTCACATCGGTCCCTGCCCCAGTGGAGCTTACAATCTATATTCCCAATCACATATACACGCACACAGACATTCTAGGGTTAATTTTTATAGTTCTGGATTGTGGGAGGAAACCGGAGTACCAGGAGAAAACCCACGCAAGCACAGGGAAAATATACAAACTCTTTTTTTTAATGCGTGACTCAGCTCAGTAAGTCACACAAAAACATTGCAAAGGCCGAATGGCTTCTGTCAGATAATTTATGTTTGATAACACAATGTTATTTCCCATGTTTGCATGGTACGGATTCAGTCCTGTTCCTACTGGTTCGTAGTCGGCCCCCATCTATGATGGCGGGGGTGTGCGCATGCCCATAGGCATGCACAAAACACCTGGAGCAAGTTTTTCACTTGCTGGGGTGTTCGAAAATTGAATGGCAGGCAGGGGGCGGCCGCTGAGATGCAAACACAAACATGCCCCTGACTGCTTGGGGCAGGCGAATTACATCACATGATGTCAGCGCTCTTCCCGAATTCATCAGGAAGCATCCATCAGAAAAGTAAGTATAGGTATATTTACGAAAAGTGGAGAAAACATTTGATGATGTGTAACCATTGGGCGTGCATTCGGTAGGGCATAAAATATACGCAGCCTAGCAAGCAGGATTGAATTACCCACACAGCACCAGGAAAACTTAACCAAATAGTGCAGAGAATGGCTCATGAGGGCCAACCCAGAAGTCAATGGGATAGAGAAGGTAAAACGAAGGAACGAAGTTGACGTCAGTGGATTGGAATGTTAATGAGTTCATGAGCTATGAAGTCAAATTTTTAAAACTGCCAAATAAAACACGATTCTTTAACCCTTTGAGTGCCAACGTTGATGTGAGAGATGTGCAAAACATCCACTTAAAAAGCCAGGGTCATAGTCGAAGAATTTGAATGACTTTAGTGATCTGAAGTCAATTAAACGGAGTTCAGTTAAATATTGTGCCCATAAAAACGTTTGCTGTGAGTGAGGCTGACATTTTTAGCGGATATTTTGCACATTTCTTACATCTCCAATATGCCTTCATCAGCTCAGCCTACTATGACCATCCAATTTTCCTCCTCAGCTCCTCCTCCTTGTCTTTGCCAGATCCTACAAAGGTATCTCGCACCTGCCGCCATCATACTCCAGGATGTTTTCATCAGCTCAGACTACTATAAACATCCATTTTTGTTCCTTAGCTACTCCTCCTCATCTTTCCAGCTCCTACAAATACGCAGTGACCTTATCTCCGACATCTTTTTTTTTTGCATTATGTGCATTGGCGGCCCTAACAAACCAATATTTTCAGCCACAGTCATGTGGCAGTCCCTGTAGCTGAAATGATTGGTTTGTTAAAGTGTGCATGTCCTATTTATACAATATAAGGGTGGGAGGAAGGTCCCAAAGACAATTCCATCTTGCACCTCTTTTCTTTGCATTATGTGCTCTTTGGGGCCCAGTTTACTGCCATCCTGCCTCTCACTGCAGTGCCACTCTTAGATGCGCCCCATGTTTTTGCCGCCCACTCGTGTCACTTAGCTTAGTCATCCAGCTACCTCGGTGCAACCTTTTGGCCTAAAAACAATATTGTGTGTGTTCAGAATAGACTGGAAATGAGTGAAAATTTAAGTTGTTATTACTGTAGGAACAAAATAAAATCCCCAAATCCTGTCATTTCATCAGCTTTTATGATTTTTTTCCTCAAAAACACAGATCCGAAATTAAAAACCCAGAAGGGTGGTTTTGGCAAAACACAATCCAGATCCAAAACAAGAACGTAGATCCAGATCCAAAACCAAAACCTGAAAAGTTTCCGAAGCACATCCGTAGTTATAATATTTTCTCACAAATGCACCCCACATGCATAATACCTTAATTATATATTACTTATGTACTGTAAACCATGGTATCTATTTAATTGCATATTTTTTAGAACTCAGTCCTGTATAGTGGGATTAGATTCACCAAAATAAATCATTGTCAGAGTACAAAACATTCATATACACATTTTATTATTGTCACAGAAGGCGGCAATTCATTACTGTCCAATATTATCACTTGGAATCTTCCACTGTTTTCACACCATGTTTCTTACTGGAAAATAAGCATGTACAGTATACTGAAGTACATCAAGTGAACTATCTAGTTTTAGCCCAGTTTCTTAACTTATCTGTGAAAGAGAGAAATGTATTATAAGTCACCATCACACAGGGCCAGATGTATCAAGCTTCACAAAGTGATAAAATGGAGAGTGATAAACGACCGGCCAATCAGCTCCTACCTGACATTTTTCAAACCCAGGCTGTAACATGGCAGTTTATAGATGATTGGCTGACTGTTTATTACTTTTTGAAGATGTCCCACAGTGACTATGGGGGCAATTCAGCGTGGGTCATAGCTTTGCTAAAATCACTGTTTGGCAGTTTTAGCAATTCTGCGCATGTGTGAAGACTCAAACTGTGGTCACATCCAGAAATGATGCAACTGCAGTCTGAGTGATGGTGGGGCAACAGTATTGGTGACTTGGCATTGGGCTGGGTGGTAAAGCGGAATTGGGTGGAACAAAGCAGGCATCTCCGGACAGTTTTCAGGGCTGCTGTGATGTCACACAGACATCGTAGGCAGGGGGCTACCATAGAAATGCAAATGCATTGTATTTCTGCCATACATTCACAATTATATTACAATCGCATCACAGGGAGGAACTAGGCATGCTTGCCCTGTGCTGGTCGGCCCCCAGCATGTGGGAGAAAGCAGTTGCAGAAATCAAAACTGCAACTGAAGCTGAATTAGGCCCTATTTAACTGGATACAAGAAAAAAAGAATCAGGGGCGTAGCTAAGGGTTCATGGGCCCTGGTGCGAAAGGTCAGCTTGGGGCCCCCCTACATACAACAAAATTAAAATCTCGGTCAGTTTACAACCTGTAGTCCTACAAAACTCCTTCTCCTTACACACACCCACACAGTGGTCCCTAGGAGCCCTGATCTGATGCAGCCACTATACTGTGGTCTCCACCACGACTTGCCATGACCCCCAGCCCTTGTTTGCTGATGCTGCCAGGCCACACGCCACCTAAATATGTATAAACTAAGACCAAATATGTTAAGAGAAAATAAAATGTAAAGAAATACATAATAAAATAAAAATAAATTAAATAAAAAACTAAAAACAATAAAGAAAAAAGCAACAGCTAAGGGCACTTGATGCTCACATAAAGTTGCACTTGCCACTTTCCCTACCTCTAAACATTGCGATTGCTGTCAATGGACAGCTCCTGACGATCCCTGCAGTGTGTGCAGCCAGGTACATGGGTCATGCATTCAGAGCGGGTCTAGGCAGGCAGCGGTCTCTGGCAGGGGAGTAGCACAGAGACTATAGAGGGGTTGGTAGGATGGCGGCGGTTAAGTGCAGGACTCGGTAATACTCACAAAACGAGCCGCACCATCTGTTAAGGGACTCTGGACCCCGCGTTCCCCATGATGGCGTCCCCGCCGGCTCTTCCAGAATCTCAACACAGCAGCACACATCAGATGCGCGGGCGCCGGGCAGACAGCGTCGGCTTCATGACGTCACCTGCACTGAGGCCATGTCCTCAGAGCAGGG
The DNA here is from genome assembly GCF_055691185.1 of Crinia signifera. Lineage (NCBI taxonomy): Eukaryota > Metazoa > Chordata > Amphibia > Anura > Myobatrachidae > Crinia > Crinia signifera. The sequence goes on from NC_139218.1 coordinate 89,215,096, forward strand.
ACGGGGGCTGGCGGCCATGTTCTTGTAGCTGCGGCCATGATCTAAAGGCCGCGGCTAGGAGGAGGAATGGAGGTTGTGGCCAATGCGTGGAATGATCACCAGGCTGGCGGCCCGCAGCAGTAACTGGTGAAGCGGCCTGGGGGGCACATGGCACCCTGCCCCCCGGCCCAGCCCGCCCCTGGCTGTCAGTGAGAGAGGAGCAGAGGTGGCCGGACAGTGGCGGGGGCTGGGCCCCCCTGGCTCAGGGGCCCGGTCGCAGGTGCGACCGCTGCGACCCCTGTAGCTACGCCACTGAAAAGAATGCGTAGAATGGACATTTTTTTAAATGGTGGAAAACATACACCGTTGAAGCATACACTTCTATACTCAAGGAAAGACGAAGTACATTTGTCTTCTCTGATTTAGGGGCCTATTTATTAAGGTTTAAAGTTTTTCCAAGATAATTAAAATGTGTTATCACTGCAGTGATGAGAGATTAATCAAACTAGCAGTTTATCATTAACTTCAGGTCAGGACAGCACAACTGATAGGAGATTATCTCAGCTATGACTTTCTCCCATTAAAATCTCCTTTGTCACTTTCTTATTGCAGTAGTGAAGAAAGCTTTAGTACTGAGCAAGTGCAGCCATCAGGCAGCATATGCACACAGTACAGGTTGCTGAGGGGATGAGCCAAGGGTTCCTTTCGGACAATCTTGTAGTCCAGGTTTTAGGGATAGCCACACAAAAACCATGGGCATGCGCAGCTAAATTTATTAGGGGGTGCACCATTGGTGGGGCGTCTATACCACCTCCTGGGTGTGTCTATTACTACCTACTGGGCATCAATGCAAAATTAACCTGCACACATTGTGCCCCACAGTAATTAAACAAATGCATTAGCCCCTGCAGTAATTAAATAATCACATTGACCCCTGCAGTAATTAAACAAACACACTGCCCCCGCAGTAACACAATCACTCCGGCTCCCGCAGTAACACAATCACACTGGACTCCCGCAGTAATACAATTACACTGGCCCCCACAGTAATACAATCACACTGGACCCCCCGCAGTAATACAATCACACTGGCCCCCACAGTAATACAATCACATTAGCCCCTGCAGTACCACAATAACACTGTATCCCACTATAAATAAACACTGTTAAATATTGCTCCCAGTATAGTTAAATAAAGTAGCCCCCCCCCAAAGAAAAAAAAATAATTTAATAAATAAATCACACAGGCTCCTACTTGTGAACACCAGTGCTAGGAATTTCCTCTTTGGAGAAGAGCACAAAAGCAGCTGCAGCCCTCCTTCTTCCACCACCAGCCCAGGCAGCGCAGTACATGACAGGAGGCCCGGGGGATAGAGGGCTGGGCGGGATGACGTACAGATGGAGCCCTCCTCATTTTAGCCCTTTAATAGGAATATGTGAAGCATGACATCATTGAGTCATGGCGCATGCATCCGGTCCCCGCTTATAAGGAGGCAGAACCGGACAGAGATTTAACCCTCCATCCCAATCTGCCTCTATCCCATGATCAGATGGGCAACAGGTGTGAAGTAGTGGGGGAATCAGCTGGGCAGAGCAGCATCAGCAACTTTAGACCATGATGTGAGTGACAGTGGCAGCAAGGAGCCAGCGGGCATGACATGTTAGGGGGGGGGGGGTGCCATGATAGTTGTGGGTGGTGCCGGGCATGTGCATTGTGCACAACCTGGTACACCCTGTGCACACGCCTGTGACATAGGGACAAACATGGACATTCCAAAAACCTGGACTGTTAGTGTGCCTTGAAAACTGAGATTGGCAGTCAGTGGGAATCACTGCTAGACTATCACGGGTCAAACTTTAAACAACCTTAATGAAGACTGCACTCTCCATAGAGAATTGATGGGCCCTGTGCTACTGTAGTTATTCCTCTCTTAAAGAGCCCTCATGCAAAAAAAAAGTAGCATAAACATGAGGAAAGCAGCAAAAGTCAGACTGGCATTCATATATATATATTCAATTATATTCAGAACAATGTGAATAGCATCAGGAATACTACTCAGGTACTGTAAGTATTCACCCAGGTAAGTATATCCTTGTCTTTCTTATACAGGTCCTCCATACAATGCTTGAAGTCAACCCTTTGTCAATTAATAAACAACTTTTTATTACACAGAAGAACAGTATTGGTTCATTTATTACGTTTTACATTTAATGTATACAACACAAATAATAACCAGAATGAATAGATTTTATTTAGCTGGAACTGCAGAAGTCTGTCCTTCAACTGTTTCTTCTGCCTCCTTTTCAAAAACTCCTGAAACTAACTATATCAATAACCCTACCTTCTTGCTGCAATTCAACAAGTTAGTATAAATGCACATACAATCTATACTTAAGTTACTACCATGTAAAACAAGTCGATACAATTACAGTTTATAAGAGGCCTCGAAGTACTCTATTATCATAGATTATTATTGCGCAATAATATTTTCAAACTGGACTAGTCTTAGTGTGTCCCTAGTGTAGCTGCAGTTACCTTTAAGTCAAGCGCTTATGGTGGCTATGTCTCTTTATTTTGTAGGAATTCAAGTCCCACACGGAGAATATATTTCCCCAGTGTATTTGTAATCCAGTAAACAGAGTTATATTAAAGGTAAGTTTTGCACTGCTGCGTTACTGACCAATTATTTGTAAAAGATGAAGAGTAGATGATTACAGATAAATGTGGTTAGCTGCTCAAACGCTTTGAAGCAGAGTCGGCGTGTTCTTTCTGGGGAATGTGCTTTACTAACTGTCCCTGAAGCTGGCGGTGTGTGCTTTACTTCCACACGAATGCATTCACTTTCTTTACTGCTAGCAATCACATTTATAGTCATAATCTCTGAAATAACTTTAGCTTATTGGAGATATGAGCTAAGCATCCCAGGTGCTGATATTCTAAGCAGGTATATAGTAACTTTGTATCCTCAGGGCTGAACTTGCTAAATGAAATAACCATGATTATCCTGGCTTTTCTCTATCTGCTCAGCTGGACGTAACTACACGTAGGATTAACTTGCCACAGTCTTTGAAGTGACCTAAGGTCACTGAATATTTAGCAAATAGTACCTCTATTATAACTGTAGCCTCAGGGGCAACTAGTTGACAAGTAAAATGAGTCCAGAATTAATTATCCTTCAGCTTAGTGGAGAATGATTATATACTCAGGGGCAGATTTATTAAGCTTGGAGAAGAGATAAACTGGAGATAAAGCGGAGAAAAGGTAAAAGGAGAAAAAGCACCAGCCAATCAACTCCCAACTGTCTTTTTCAAACACAGCTGATTGGCTGTGCTTTATCTCCTTTTACCTTTTTCTCTGCTTTATCTCCAGTTTATCTCTTCTCCAAGCTTAATAAATCTGCCCCTCTGTCTCTGGATATATCCCAATATCAACAGCCAAACAACATGACCCTACTTGGTGACCTATCCACCATAGTCGTAGCTATAAGTGGAATGCATGCATTGTCTTAATGTAATGTATGTAATGTCTCCCCCTCCCCCTTACCCCCGTTTGATGCTGCGCTGTAATCCACAAAAAAATCCTAGTGTGCGCAAGCATACATGGCCAATAAAGTTGATTCTGTTCTATTCTATAAACTGTGTAGGACATCTTAATGGTTAGCAGGTGTCCGATTAGCAACATGCACTAATTGCATTGCATCTGTACTGTCTCTGACCATGGTGTTATAATTATGATAGCGCTGGTAGTGGTCCATCTTCCCTGACAGAAACCTTTTTCTGTGGAGGGCTATGCAGGATACTGTAGGCTGGCTTGCTACTGTAGTAAATGACTGAGTTCCGTATATATCAAGCCATTCTAGCTAGCTGTCATTCCTTGCTGGCTAGGTCTGTCAGGTAAGCGGTGGGTGGCACTGGGGCTGGATATCACTCACCCACTTCCTTTTGCTTTCCCGTCCTCTCTGATAGACAGGCCTCTGCTCAAACTCTGCCTATGCCACCGCCTCTTGAATGACGCTATATCCTGGACCTCCCTGCCAAGACGGAACTCCGGATGCCGCTGATGTCCTGGCTGCCTGTCACTACTGACCGCAGGAATTGTGGAGAAGCACCACGCTGCTTTACAGCACCTCCAGTAAGCGATTTAGTACATATATGTTAGTTGGGCGCCCACTATAGTTAGTATGCTCATACCCCCACTATCCATGTCGGCATGGAGTTGATATTAAATAGTGTGGCGAGCGCAGCGAGCCCCACGAGGGGATGCGCAAAACTAAGCAAATAGCTTAGTGGGAGCCCAACTAACATATGAGTACCAGCGATTCTTTCTTCTCCAGCACCGCTGTCCGCCATTATTATGCTGCATAGTTCTGCTTTACTCCATCATCCTGAAGGGTACTGCATCACCCCGCTAACGGCTCCAGCTTTTTATATATTTCTCCATGAGAACACTGAGGTATCCCGCTTTCCCCGCGGGCTTAAATACTTTATTTACATGTCTACCATGGTTCCAAATGGTCTCCCCTTTAAGCAGGGACGTTGGGACAGGCTACATATTTTAAGTCTATAGTCCACTTCCCCCTGGGAGGGAGTTTCAGTCTTTTATATTAATAACAAATATAATACTTTCCATGAATGTTCCTGTTGCCTTCTGTGAAGGCATTTACCTGTATCTATCATACATTTAATGTCCCCTATGGGGAAATCATAAGTGTAAAAATAACTCAACGTACCTTATATTAAGAATAGTTAGTATGTGTATACATATACACATTTTAAAACATTACTACCATGCCATGTATATGAGGTTATCACATTTGGGCTATTCTTATCAGAACGACCTAGCACCAGGAGCTCCCTCCCAACCCTATTCACATTGTTCTGAATAGAATTGACCATAATTAATGGAACAATATCAACAAACATTAGGTACTGTGGGGTAGATTTATTAAGCTTGGTGAAGTGATAAAGTGTCTGATTTTTATCACCGGCCAATCAGCTCTTACCTGTCATATTTCAAGACAAGCCAGTAACTTCACAGGTAGGAGCTGATTGGCCGGTGATAAAAACCAGACACGTTATCACTTCACTGAGCTTAATAAATCTACCCCATGTTCTAATTGGGAAATGATTACAGTATGTGACATTGGCTGACTCTAAAGGTGCCCACACCCTAGAAAGATCTGCGATCTTAATATTTGCGCATAAATTAGTCAAGAAATCTTTTGCCCGTCCTGGACAAAAGATTTCAGGCAAGTGCACATCTTTACCAAAGATTTCTCTTAAGATCCCGTGTGCATTCATATGGATCTTTTGTTAAATCTTCTGATCTTTCATGCAGCATGTTAGATCAGAAGATCTGCGGGAGCGCGCATCCGGCCGATATCGGACGATTTATGACCGATTTATCTGAAATCGCCCAATCGGCAAAAAAACTGTTCTAGTGCGTGGGCACCTTTAGACAACCAAAGCTTAAAAAGGCCAAAGGATCATTCAGTATAAACCACAGAGAAACAAATGTTTTTAAGCTAATTAGGAGCTCTTTAACCTAGACAACAGAATTTGCAGATGGTAATCCTTTCTCTTAGCAGTAAAGTTCTGTGGCAAACAGTTTTGGCATTTTTACATATCAGCAATTAAGAAGCTATTGGCAATTAAGAAATGAAAATATATTGGCATATTGCTAATTAGTAAAGTATTAGAATTTTAGAAACTAGAGAGATATGACTATACTAAAAAATCTTATTGTAACAAATCAATTAAAATGTGTTTATAATTGGAATGGAAATAGCTTGCCACTTTATAATGCCAAGAACCTAATTCAATGTTATTAAAATCTTATATGAATACTTAATTAAAATACACTTGATAGAATTTACTTCGCCATTAACCTGTTAACCCTAACACAATCATATTTTATGTATAGAATATATATATTAGCAACATTTTAGTTATGCTTCTATTATACATAATTACATTCATTTTTCTTTTTTAAATAAAAAATAAATATTATTCCAAACATTTTTCTATATTGAACTAACTAAAACAGTTTCTCATTTTAGATAAACTGAATTTTACCTGTGATAGAACGAATTTGTTTTGAAAAATCGCTGAAAAAGTTGCGATGCACTCTATCCTATTTTTTGTAAGAAATAGCTATAGAACTCTGTAATTATATTTGTATTAGCATGTACACTGTTTTTGTTACTTAATTTTTTTATTGGTAACGTATCTATTAACTCTCTTGGTGGCACGCCCATAAATCAGTTCTGGGCTGTGTCCATCCTCACCTACCCAGGGATCGCAAAAACTGATTGCACGGCGCTCAGTAATCAGCATAAACCATTACAGTGGTAAACCCACCCCCAAACTCCTATTGGCCATAATGGTATATGCTGATAAATGGTATCTGTGTCTAGCGATACCATAATTCCCCTCCCCCCCCCCCCCCCCTGCACACCTTGGGTGGTCACCACCACTACATAATTTAAAAATACATCATGGGTGTTGTGTTAAAAAAATGACACCACTGAAGGGGCTAATTCATTCTAAATAAAGATTATATTGTTTTATAAATTAAATAACATTTAAAGTTTGTTGATAAGTTGCACTGATACATTGATCATTTAAAGTTCAATGTCAATATATACAGATAATTTTTAGAACTTTAAAACATTTGATAAATAATTAGGTGATTCCAGTGCCGAAACACCAAATAGGCAGATGAGGGAATTCAGGGCCCTGTGACATTGGACCAAAATAATACTGATTCGATCTTGAAAGAAAATGACAAATCAAGTTTGTTCAATTGTTTCCAAAAGATAGTGTAGCAGGGACAGTATAGTTCTACATAAAGTTAGTGTGGAACAGCAGGATCGGGGTTTAGAGCAGCAGCAGCAGGACTAATTATATCTAGTGCAGGTTTTTCCTAAGATCTGATGTGAATTATTGTTTGGCTAATTAACAACACCTGTATTTTGCTGATAAATATCTAATCATGGCAAAGGGTCAGTGTTTCCAATGCCACTTAGTGGCTGGGCAATAGGCTTGGGGTGTGGAGACTATGCTAGGGACCTCTGAATTGTTGTACCCAGCAATGAAGCATGTGTATCACCTACTGTAAAACCTACTCAACTGTGATGTGAATTGCTAAGCTAGAATCACCTGTAAGCTGTTTACTGTACCTGCTGGAATGAAAGAAGACGGTGTATTTCTTATTTCAGTGAATGTGATTCTTTTCACAATAGAAAAAATGAATCAACTCAAAGACAAAAACTTTTTATTAAAGAGCCTGTAGAGTAATGTATTAATTTAATTTACCCATTAGCAATTTAAAGAACCCATCAGATTGTTGGCTGTGGGTTGGAAATTCAAAACATATTAGGAGATCATTTGGGAGTGAGCACCCTGAGATTTCAACTGCCTAGATGCCTACAAAGGTTTAATCTGGCACTGGGTGATTCTACAGTTGAAAAAAAATATCAGTCAATATTGCTTTACGATGGTCTATTGTTAATGGGTAACTAGCCAATAAGCAAATAAGAGGTCATTTGATTCATAATATGTCTGGTTTTCGCTATTGATGTTGGAATGCACACCCTCTCATCTAAGTTCTTGTAATGGTAATCATTGAATAGACTTAGGGCGATATCCTCACCATAATTGCTAATTGTTGGTAATAGGATCACTGGGGACTATGTCGTTAGCCTCGAAAAACTGGCGCATGCCGCGGTTTACCAGGGATTTTGTTTCACCTACCCAAGGAAGGCAAAGTAAAAATCCTCAAAAGCAAAAATAGGGCTGCACAGAGGTGAAACTGCCATTGTTGCAGCAGGTGTATTGAACCTGGGCCCATTAGGACTAAGGGGCCCTCTGCTGGTCTTGTCAACCTCAGTTTTTTCCTGTCACACACTGTGTTGCATATTATGAACTTGGGTTGTGGTGAAGAAGGGAGGACAAAATTATAATATTTGTACCTGGATTTACCACCCACAAGTTCCACCACTGGGGCTGCTACTGCTGAAAACACACAGGTTCACTGAACCAGTGTGTTTTTGGGACATCATTTATCGGGTGATCCTTGAATCGGGGAAAAGTTTTTCACAGCCCATGTTTTATTGCTGCTTAAAGAATACCACCCTTAACCACTTGAGTGGTCTGCCCGAAAATTTTCCATGTCAGCTGCGCTGCCGCAGCGTGCTCTCCCGGAAAATTTCCAGGCATACCACTAATATCAAGGTGTGCGCCAGTGGTGCCTGCAGCTGTGCACCACTGGTGCATCACCTGTATGGGCACCCCCCACTTCCTCTCCCCTCCCATCACTGCCCCTCACCTCTCTGCTCTTGTCGATCATACACCGGAGCTACCCTGCCGCTGCCCCAGCCACCGTTATTTGCAGGGATCAGACGGCAGGCTCGGGGATGTTTGTGTCGGCTCGGGGGGACTCTAGAGTGCTCAGGAGTTCAGGCGCCTGAGTTCTCCTGAGCCGCCCTGAAGATCCTCGAGCCTTCGGCCTACAAACGCCGGAGCAGAGGTGAGGGGGTGCCCGAACAGGTGGGTGGGCGGGTTGGCTACGTTCTGTGGTGGGTTTTGCTGGGGCAGAACAAACAATCAAAACCCACCACTCAAGGAGTTAATGATATTTTCATCTAATTATAGGAAAAAGATACTGGGCTTAATTCAGAGATGCATGCAATTTGATGGTTTATATACTGTACATCTTCGATGTCTGAGCATGTACCGATATCTTGCTGCAAGCTCGATAACAGTGTCCACTATGCCGCAACCACCCATGTTCCCCTTCTCCCATTCCTACTTAGCCATGTTACTATATGACACACCCATGTATTACATGCTCCAACATTCACATACACCTAAGGCACCAACTTCATACTATAAATAGCAGTGGAACAATTATTATTTAAATCGACAGCATAAACCATATTCAGCAAACAGTAAAAAATGAGAGCAGACAGTAAACTCATACAATTACTTTAAACTGTACAATATATACAAAATTCAGCTTTATATAAGAGCAATTTACATCTATATAGTTTTTTAGTCCTTAATGTGAATGAATTTTGAAAAGCTAAAACGACTTTAATCGGAATGTCAGCAAGGGCAGATTTTTTTTTTTGTGACCAATGATCAGATTCAAATAATAGCTGATTGAGTGCTAAGCCCATTTAAGCTATAGCCTGTGTTGGGAGAAAAAAATAGATGGTTTGTCCTGACTGAGAGGCCGTATGCAAGTGATACAGGTCAAGAGTAGACTTGCAGATACAGATCAGTGAAAATAAGCAGATCAGTTGTCAATCAGGAGGTGCTGTGTGGGGGTTTAAAAACAGATGGCTAAAGTGAGGAAGGGTATAGGTGTGGTAGGACAGGGTAGAGATGGGCAAAATGGGTCACTTAGAAGAGCTGGGATCGAGAGACCAACCCGTGAAAAGATCCGGATCTTTGAGACGAATCATCGACTCGCTTTGAAAAAAGGGGTAATTTGATAATAATGAAGCATAACTTATTTTACAATTATTTATTGACATTTTTTTTTAAACAGTGAGCTGAACAAATAAGAACTGATCGATGGCTGGGTGCAGAATCGCCATCGATGGCAACCATCAATGGCGTCTGCACCGATGGCCATCCCTAGCAGCAATAGCCTTGTTATTCTTTCTTTCACTTGCAGTCGCAGCACTGTACTCAGTCTCCAGAGTTAGTACATCTCAGCTGCCACAGGTGGCAGTGCTGAGATCAGGCAAATGCATTGTAATGAAAAACGAAACTGAAAGCAAAAGAATGATGGTTTGCCTTTTTGCGATCGGCGGCTCTCTCTCTTTTATGGGATCCGTCCAAAAATATCTGCTTCGTTCATGAACGACCATCTCTAGGGCAGGGTGCCAAGGATCAGGAAGAGCAAAGCTCAAAGCATAATTTTGCACTTGGGATTTTCAGTCTCTAGTTGTACCATTCTAGTTGTTTCAATCATCTTGATTTGTTCAAATCAAAATGAACAGAAATCAGTAATACCTAAAAAAAAAAAAAAATTGATTCCAAAATGATTTGACCATAAATTATTTTATTATGAGTAAATGCTTTAAAGATGACTGAGTGGATAAAGTGTGCATGCACATTAGCAGATTCCCAGCATTCCCAGAGCATCAAAAACTGTCCTGCAGAGAAACCTCTAATCAGCACAATCCCAAAGCATTTGGTAAATTATTACATCTAATCAGTTGTGACATCTTATTTATCTTGTTCCATTAAGTCCGCTAAGTAATACAGACAAAAAGAAATATATCAGTGTCTAAAATATATGCCACTTTCAATTTGATTTGATTATTTTACATTTAAAATGTTATTGTCTTAACTGAGAAACACTACATTTGTAAATCACAAAGTCTTTACACTTCCGTAAGTAATTGCATTGTTAAATTATTATTGATTTGCCTTTAAGTGCAATAACTTATTACGTAATTATTAACAGTTATTTATATAGCGCATAGGGTACTTATATGTTAGTTGGGCGCCCACTAAGCTATTTGCTTAGTTTTCCGCATCCCCTAGCGGGGCTCGTTACGCTTGTCATTCTTCGGGCTCGGTGGTTAGCTGCGCTCGCCACACTATATAAAATCAACTCCATGCCGACATGGATAGTAGGGGTATGAGCGTACTAACTATACTGGGCGCCCAAATAACATATAAGTACCGCGCACAGTGCTTTCCTTTTCTGGCTCGGTGCATTTGATGTCATGCTATCACCACCACTGAAGTGAAGAAGGGAGGAGAGGAAGCTGCTGGAGGGACAGAGAGAGAGAGGTGTATAAAGGATACTTACTGTGGACATTTTGTTTAAGGTGTACTTCTGCTGTGGGCAATATGTGTATAAGCAATACTATTAGGGTCTTTATGTGTAAGCAACACTACTGTGAGGAACTACATGTATTAAGAGTACAACTGTGTAGCATTACTTGAATAACAGCCACTACTATGTGTCATAACATAAAAAAGGGGTACTACTATGTGGTGTAATATGAATCAGGGTCAATACATGTGGTGTAATGTAATGTAAACAAGCTGGAGCTGGATGAGAGGAGCAGAGCTTAGGTTAGTTGGAAATTACTCACAATCCTTTGATATCCAATGTCGGTAGCCAGGTCATCTGCAGCAGGATGAGTGTGTTTGACCCCCAGTGTGTATAGAACATTTACTCTGCATGTAGTGTTATCCAACCTGGAGCCATGCTTCTTCTGCATGTAGTATTATCCAATCTGGAGCCACCAAGCACCACTGGAGGTTCCCAGCAGCCCCTTTCCCAGTGTCAAGATGGAGGGGAGACCACAGGGAGCCCAGGAGACCAACAGAGAGAACTGTGCAGGCAAGTATTAGATATACTGTATACTCATATTGTGGGTAACTGTGGGTAACACAGTTGCTTAATTAGTCCTCAGGGGGTTGCTGTCAGGGTCCCAATATTATTTATTACCTCGATAATCCCAAACTTTTTTACCAAACCAAACTCTCATTGAATTGCCCACTAAGTGCACTCACCATAAAGGGATGGTGGTGGAGGTTGCACTGTAAAAACTCCCTATGAGGCCTGCACCAACACCAGGAGAGCATGGACCAAAGTGCTGACAGTTTCAGGAGAAGCGACTTAAACCTCCTCAGGTTTACACATGAGAATGGTGTGGAAATTGAGCATGCTAGTCTCCAAGGTAAAAATAATTTAAAAGTATACTATCAGGATTTACTGAATTTTAGGATGACATCTACACATTAAATGTCATTGTATTTTTTTTCTAAAAAGTTATTCCGACGTTTCACAAATATTCCAAGTTTCCCCACACCCCTTTAGGTTTTAACCCCTTCCCGACAATTGACGTACATTTACGTCATGGTCGGGAAGTACTTCCCGACACATGGCGTAAATGTACGTCATGGCATTTAACTGTCACCGCGTCTATAGACGCGGTGACAGTTTCAACATGTCTGCTGTCCCTGACAGCAGACATGTCCGTGCATGCCCAGGGGGGGCTGCGATGTCGCCCCCCCCGTCGGCGATCGCTGTGATTGGCTGTTCAGTGTGAACAGCCATTCACAGCATTTTCCTGTGTCACCGGCGAATAACGTTCGCCGGTGACACGGGATCAGAGGTGATTGGTGCTGTAAAGTACAGCACCAATCACCGCGGGGTGTAAGGGTGACACTGGTGTCACCCCACCTCACCCCGCCCGCCCCCAAAGGCCGTGATTGGTCCGTCGGACCGACGGACCAATCACAGCCATGGAGGGGGGTTTAAACTAACGGTGACTGCACTGCAGACGCCATTCCGGTCTGGAATAGCGTGCAGTGCGGTCACCGTGCCCAGCTGTCGCCATTTACTGACCAGAACCTTGCAAAATACTTACCTGATCCTTGCAAATATCTTGCCTGCTTCATCACTGCTTGTAGTGTGCTGGATGCTTTCTGGATCCTGTTACTTGTGACTTCCTGTGCTGCAGTGTAATAGCGTTAGTTAGATAGAGAGAGATAGAGAGAGAGATAGAGTGAGATAGTGTCAGAGAGTGCTATATTTTGTGCTGCTGCAGTGTGATATAGTTATAGAGAGAGAGATAGAGAGAGATAGAGAGAGATAGAGAGAGATAGAGAGAGATAGAGAGAGAGAGATAGAGAGGCCTAGTGACAGAGAGTGCTATATTTTGTGCTGCTGCAGTGTGATAGTTATAGATAGAGAGATAGAGAGAGATAGAGAGAGATAGAGAGAGAGAGATAGAGATAGTGACAGATTGTGCTATATATTTTTTATATAACTGACTGCTGCCCCCCCTTTTGTGCTAATCAGTATAAATTAACTGATCAGCAACTTTTTGGGGGCGCAGGTTTTTTTTTATATATATATATACCTGTCACTGCTGCTGCTGCAGTGTCATAGAGTGTTAGATAGTGAGAGATAGAGAGATAGAGAGAGATAGTGACAGAGAGTGATAGAGAGTGCTAAATTTTGTGTCTGCTGCCCCCGCCTTTTGTGCTGATCACTATATCTGAGGTGATCAGCAACTTTTTGGGGGTGCAGAGGTTTTTTTATATATACCTGCCAGTTGCACTGTCAGTTGCACCAAAGGTTGTGCACCTGCTGCCCCTCACTGGTAATCAGTGTCGCATCACTGATCACCTTTTTTTTTTGTGTGTGCTGTGGGGTCTTTTTTAAATTTTTTTTTTACACACACTGTGATTTTGTGGGTGTCCTGTGGCTGCTGTGCGCTGATCAGTGACGTACATCACTGATCATCTTTTTCGGCACAGGGTTGATCTATTTTTTTTTTTTTTTGGATCAAATTCCTGTTGCCTTTGAGCGCTGTTCAGTGACGGACGTTACTGACCAACATCTGTGCTCAATTTTTGGCGCAGGACCTTTTTTTTTTTTTTTTAACCCCTTCAATTTTTTTTTTTTGTATAAAGTATTTTTTTTTTTCTGCACTACATACACACTACACACTACATACCCCCCGGGTTGAAATAAAGTTTGTACCCCCCCCCCTACACTATACACGTGTTGAAACATTTCACTACCAGTAACACAAAAATAAAAATGGCATCCCAAATGTCATCCCAGTCATCCAGAAGAATGTATTCAGCGGAGGAGGCATATGCCATGCTTGCTTCTGACTCTGACACAGCCAGTGATGCAAGCGGGGAATTTGAAGGATTCGCCTTAAGCTCCTCTTCCTCCTCTGGTGATGAGGGACCCCCTCAAAGACGCCCCCGTAGAGCAGCTGAGACCCCCCCCCCAATAATTGATCTCGTATGGACCCCACCACCAGACAATTTTGAGCCCCAGGTTCCTGAGTTTTTGGCCATGCCAGGAATCCAATTTGATTCCACAGGTCTCAGAGAAATTGACTTTTTCAAATTATTTTTCTCTAATGATTTTATAAATTTAATGGTGGACCAAACTAATTTATATGCCCAGCAGTTTATTGCTCAAAACCCCACGTCATCATTTGCTAGGTGGACCCCTGTAGATGCAGTAGAGATGATGACGTTTTGGGGTCTGGTGTTTCATATGGGCATAGTAAAAAAGCCAGAAATTAGGCAATATTGGAGTACAGATGTTCTGTACAGCACCCCATTTTACCGTATGGCCATGCCCCGGGCTCGATTTGAGACGATCCTTAAATTTTTGCATTACAACGATAATGCACAGTGCCCACCCAGAGATGATCCCACCTTTGACCGGCTATTCAAAGTCAGGCCGGTCATTGATCATTTCAGTGCCAAATTTGAAGACATGTACATCCCAGATAAATTCATTTGCATAGACGAGTCCCTTATACATTTTAAAGGAAGGGTTAAATTCCGCCAGTACCTTCCCAGTAAGAGGGCAAGGTATGGCATAAAAATGTATAAGCTGTGTGAAAGCACCTCAGGGTACACTCACAGGTTTAGGGTATATGAAGGGAAGGATTCAAGAATTGAACCGCCAGAATGCCCCCCCTCCCTCGTAGGTGTTAGTGGAAAAATTGTCTGGGATTTAGTGCACCCCTTCCTGGATAAAGGTTATCACCTCTATGTGGATAACTTTTACACCAGCATCCCCCTGTTTAAGGCCCTTGGTTCAAGAGGTACAGCAGCTTGCGGTACTGTGCGCAAGAACCAAAGAGGCCTCCCAAAAACGCACATTGCCCAAGTAATGAGAAGGGGTGAAAGCAGGGGAATATGCACCGAAAATATGTTGTTGGTCAAATATAAGGACAAGAGGGATGTCCTTATACTGACAACAATTCACGGAGACAGTACCACCTCCGTCCCTGTACGAGGTACCAGTACCCACACCTCAAAACCTAATTGTATCCTGGATTACAATAGGTACATGGGCGGAGTGGATCTTTCAGATCAGGTACTGAAGCCGTACAGTGCCCTGCGGAAAACAAAAATCTGGTACAAGAAGCTGGCCGTGTATATCATCCAGATGGCACTGTATAACGCTTACGTGCTATTCCGTTCTACCGGCCAGAGGGGGACATTTATGCACTTTCAAGAGGAAGTCATAAAGGGCCTAATATTTGGGAACCAGCAGGCAAAGGGCCCCAGTACTTCTAGTACTGGCCCCCGTATTGTACCAGGGCAGCATTTTCCTGATGAAATCCCCTCCACTGGAAAAAAGGGCAGGACACAAAAAAGGTGCAAAGTTTGCTATAAAAAGGGAATAAGAAAGCAAACTATTTTCCAGTGTGACACTTGCCCCGACAAACCCGGCCTATGTATAAAGGAGTGTTTTAAAATATACCACACATCTATGGATTATTAGGTTCATAATTTCACCGTGCTTCGGGGGTCTTGCTAATGCCACATAGCACCCACCATTCATTCCACCAGAATCTGAGCTGCAAAATCCAAAAATCACTCCTTCCCTTCTGAGTCCTGCCATGCACCCAACTGGTATTTTTTGGTCACACATGAGGCATTGCCGTACTCGGGAGAAATTGGGGCACATATTTTGGGGTGCTTTTTCTCCTTCATACCTTCTGAAAATGAAAAATTTTGAGCCAGAACTGCATTTTTGTGTAAAAAAATGTAATTTTTCATTTTCACTGCCCACTTGTATCAAAATTGGTGAAACCCCTGGGGGTTTGAAATGTACACTATACCCCTAGATGAATTCCCTGAGGGGTGTACTTTGCAAAATGGGGTGACTTGTGGGGGGGTTCCACTGTATTGGTGCAACATAGCACCCACCATTCATTCCACCAAAATCTGTGCTGCAAAATCCAAAAATCACTCCTTCCCTTCTGAGTCCTGCCATGCACCCAACTGGTATTTTTTGGTCACATGTGAGGCATTGCCGTACTCGGGAGAAATTGGGGCACATATTTTGGGGTGCTTTTTCTCCTTCATACCTTCTGAAAATGAAAAATTTTGAGCCAGAACTGCATTTTTGTGTAAAAAAATGTAATTTTTCATTTTCACTGCCCACTTGTATCAAAATTGGTGAAACCCCTGGGGGTTTGAAATGTACACTATACCCCTAGATGAATTCCCTGAGGGGTGTAGTTTGCAAAATGGGGTCACTTGTGGGGGGGTTCCACTGTATTGGTGCTTGGGGGGTCTTGCTAATGCGACATAGCACCCACCAAAATTCCACCAGAATCTGAGCTGCAAAATCCAAAAATCACTCCTTCCCTTCTGAGTCCTGCCATGCACCCAAATGGTATTTTTTGGTCACATGTGAGGCATTGCCGTACTCGGGAGAAATTGGGGCACAGATTTTGGGGTGCTTTTTCTCCTTCATACCTTCTGAAAATGAAAAATTTTGAGCCAGAACTGCATTTTTGTGTAAAAAAATGTAATTTTTCATTTTCACTGCCCACTTGTATCAAAATTGGTGAAACCCCTGGGGGTTTGAAATGTACACTATACCCCTAGATGAATTCCCTGAGGGGTGTACTTTGCAAAATGGGGTGACTTGTGGGGGGGTTCCACTGTATTGGTGCAACATAGCACCCACCATTCATTCCACCAAAATCTGTGCTGCAAAATCAAAAAATCACTCCTTCCCTTCTGAGTCCTGCCATGCACCCAACTGGTATTTTTTGGTCACATGTGAGGCATTGCCGTACTCGGGAGAAATTGGGGCACATATTTTGGGGTGCTTTTTCTCCTTCATACCTTCTGAAAATGAAAAATTTTGAGCCAGAACTGCATTTTTGTGTAAAAAAATGTAATTTTTCATTTTCACTGCCCACTTGTATCAAAATTGGTGAAACTCCTGGGGGTTTGAAATGTACACTATACCCCTAGATGAATTCCCTGAGGGGTGTAGTTTGCAAAATGGGGTCACTTGTGGGGGGGTTCCACTGTATTGGTGCTTGGGGGGTCTTGCTAATGCGACATAGCACCCACCAAAATTCCACCAGAATCTGAGCTGCAAAATCCAAAAATCACTCCTTCCCTTCTGAGTCCTGCCATGCACCCAAATGGTATTTTTTGGTCACATGTGAGGCATTGCCGTACTCGGGAGAAATTGGGGCACAGATTTTGGGGTGCTTTTTCTCCTTCATACCTTCTGAAAATGAAAAATTTTGAGCCAGAACTGCATTTTTGTGTAAAAAATTTAATTTTTCATTTTCACTGCCCACTTGTATCAAAATTGGTGAAACCCCTGGGGGTTTGAAATGTACACTATACCCCTAGATGAATTCCCTGAGGGGTGTAGTTTGCAAAATGGGGTCACTTGTGGGGGGTTTCCACTGTATTGGTGCTTGGGGGGTCTTGCTAATGCGACATAGCACCCACCAAAATTCAACCAGAATCTGAGCTGCAAAATCCAAAAATCACTCCTTCCCTTCTGAGTCCTGCCATGCACCCAAATGGTATTTTTTGGTCACATGTGAGGCATTGCCGTTTTCGGGAGAAATTGGGGCACAGATTTTGGGGTGCTTTTTCTCCTTCATACCTTCTGAAAATGAAAAATTTTGAGCCAGAACTGCATTTTTGTGTAAAAAATGTAATTTTTCATTTTCACTGCCCACTTGTATCAAAATTGGTGAAACCCCTGGGGGTTTGAAATGTACACTATACCCCTAGATGAATTCCCTGAGGGGTGTACTTTGCAAAATGGGGTGACTTGTGGGGGGGTTCCACTGTATTGGTGCAACATAGCACCCACCATTCATTCCACCAAAATCTGTGCTGCAAAATCCAAAAATCACTCCTTCCCTTCTGAGTCCTGCCATGCACCCAACTGGTATTTTTTGGTCACATGTGAGGCATTGCCGTACTCGGGAGAAATTGGGGCACAGATTTTGGGGTGCTTTTTCTCCTTCCTACCTTCTGAAAATGAAAAATTTTGAGCCAGAACTGCATTTTTGTGTAAAAAAATTTAATTTTTCATTTTCACTGCCCACTTGTATCAAAATTGGTGAAACCCCTGGGGGTTTGAAATGTACACTATACCCCTAGATGAATTCCCTGAGGGGTGTAGTTTGCAAAATGGGGTCACTTGTGTGGGGGTTCCACTGTATTGGTGCTTGGGGGGTCTTGCTAATGCGACATAGCACCCACCAACATTCCACCAGAATCTGAGCTGCAAAATCCAAAAATCACTCCTTCCCTTCTGAGTCCTGCCATGCACCCAAATGGTATTTTTTGGTCACATGTGAGGCATTGCCGTACTCGGGAGAAATTGGGGCACAGATTTTGGGGTGCTTTTTCTCCTTCATACCTTCTGAAAATGAAAAATTTTGAGCCAGAACTGCATTTTTGTGTAAAAAAATGTAATTTTTCATTTTCACTGCCCACTTGTATCAAAATTGGTGAAACCCCTGGGGGTTTGAAATGTACACTATACCCCTAGATGAATTCCCTGAGGGGTGTAGTTTGCAAAATGGGGTCACTTGTGGGGGGGTTCCTAACTTTTAGCATCTTATGGTGCCTAGAAACCTACATGGTGCCTAAAAAATAATCTCATAAAAAGGAGGCTCCAAAATCAAGTAGGTGCTCCTTCTATTATGAAGCCTGTGGTTTGGTCAACGTGCACACTAGGGCCACATATAGGATATTTATGAAAACAAAAGAATTGGGGGAATCAATTTTTAGTCACATTTCTCTAGTAAAATGTACTGTGTTCCTTAGAAAAATGTATTAAAATTGCAAATCTGCAAAAAAAATGAAATTTTGAAATTTCACCTGCACTTTGTTTTAATTCCTGTGAAACACCTAAAGGGTTAACAAACTTCCAAAATGCTGTTTTGAATACTGTGAGGGGTGCAGTTTTTGAAATGGTATCATTTATGGGGGTGTCTCACATACAAGTCCCTCAAAGTCACATCAGAACTGAACTGGTCCCTAAAAAAATCAGTGTTTGAAATTTTCTTGAAAATTTGAGAATTTGCTATTCATATTGTAAGCCTCCTAGTGTCCAAAAAAATTAAAAGGAAGTTGAAATAATGATGGAAACATAAAGTAGACATATGGTCTATGTTAGTTATTAACTATTTTGAGTGGTATGATTATTTGTCTCACAAGCAGAAAATTTAACATTTTGCAAATTGCTAAATTTTCCATTTTTTTACGACATTTTGGTATTTTTCACAAAAAAACACAGACTGTATCGACCCAAATTTACCACTAATTTGAAGTACAATGTGTCACGAAAAAACAATCTCAAAATCACTGGGATAAGTAAAAGCAAAAAAAAGTTATCCCCACTTAAGTGAGACATGTCAGATTTGAAAAAAAGGGCTCTGTCAGGAACGCAAAAACTGGCTCTGTCAGGAAGGGGTTAAGGATATCCTATTGCTTGACCACAGGTGTTTGATTTAACTATCTGGCTCAACAATGGCTATTCTTAAAACCTTGACTGAAACTCTTGCACTGTATGTGCAATTTAGGAAAATTGCTATTATAATTCCATTCCATTAATTCAGCAATTTCAGTACATTCCTCGACCACTTACAAGAAATTTCGGATTACAAGAAGTGAGAGATTAAAACTGTAACAATTAGTTAGTTGAGCAAAGTAGCAGACATTGGGCAAGATTCACCAAACTAAAAATGCCGTAAAAACCCTGTTTTCACGTTTTTTACCGCATTTTCATATGCAGCAAAGCCCCACCGCCGAGGCTTCGCTGCAGGGGGTTACGCCAGTTCTATATGGCGTAACCCCATGGAAGCCTATGGGCTTCCCTTCGTTCCCCCGCCGCCCCGCACGCTCCCCTGCCGATTCGCGACACACCCCCCTCACCTGTGTCCGGGCAGCCTCCTGCTGTGCTGCCTGGACCAGTGATCTCCTACTCCCTGCACAGCTTCCGAGTGCAGGGAGGAGGCAACAGAGCCCTTACAGCCAGGTAAGGGTGCAGGGAGGGAAGCGGGAACCTGCTGCACATCGCCGGCCATCGCATTTGAGTTAACAATGTGAATGCTGGCGATGTGCACTGGGGGTTATTAGAGAATCCCGCCCAATAGTAGTAGAAACATATGTATAATGTTTAACATTGAGATTAGCCTATGGAACATGCACTCAAATATACAATTCAATAATACAATACAATTCAATACTGTGCAATAAAGAAGGTCCATATTACAGATCTGATTTCTACATTCAGATAAAAAAGGAAAACATTATAAAAATTACTTAGCTTTGCATTGCTTTTGCATTATAAATCATATACTCTATAACTGGGGTAGCCAACCCTAGTCCTCAAGAGCTACCAACAGTGCATGTTTTGCAGGTCTCCTCACAGAATCACAAGTGAGCTAATTAGCTACATCTGTGAATCTTTTAAAATGTGTCAGTGATTAATGAGTGCAGCAGCTAGGTTGTCTGGAAAATGTGAACTGTTGGTAGCTCTCGAGGGCTAGGGTTGGCTACCACTGCTCTATAATATATATTTCAGTTCCTGATATAATTAATTCTGAATAAAACACTCCAAACTAAAGCTCTCTTTCAAGGGACATACACTTCCACCTCCTTTTATAAACTTAATTGAATTCTGGAAGATAGCAGGGCCATACAATATGCTACTGAGAGAAAAGAGCCCAGATGTGAAGCTGATCAGATGGAGAGAAGAAAATAACACAAAACAATAAGCTGATGCTGTATTCCCGAGAAGATACGCCACCTTTGACTTTACTCTCCTAGTGCTGCTTCGTGTCATTCTGTTAGTGACGTACTTCCCAAGCGGCACATGTTCAGTGTGGTGTCAATCAACTGTCACAATTAAACTCTTATAGTTAAGAGAATAGTTAATTAATTTCCTTTGTTTGTACATAATGCATGCTTATAAAAAAATAAAGGAGGGAGCCTTTTGATAGACCGCAAATCTATCTTTATATAGGGGTAAACATTTTTATACATACACATAATAAACAGAGATGAAAAAATATTTTACAGGCAATAGTCATAAACTAACAGAGTATAGAAATCAGAATATAAAGTATATTTGCTCACCAGATAATAAGCTGGAACAGCTCTCTCTGATAAGACACCGTGGGGGAAATTTACTAAGATGTATTCTACATGTATTCTTGCTGCTCTGCTTAGCAGAGATATGATGGACTATGAAGGCTGGGAGGTACTGTATGATAGCCCACCTCCCAACTTTAAAAATACTTCAAGCGGGGCTCCTGCCCACCACAAAGTGGCACACTCCTGGGTAGCCAAAAATGGGCACTGATTCTCAAGGATTATGCTCATATGATCCATTTCTACCGCT
Source organism: Crinia signifera (assembly GCF_055691185.1). Taxonomy (NCBI): domain Eukaryota; kingdom Metazoa; phylum Chordata; class Amphibia; order Anura; family Myobatrachidae; genus Crinia; species Crinia signifera. The sequence continues at coordinate 89,236,286 of NC_139218.1, forward strand.
GACATCATTTTGATGGCTTGGTCATGGCTCTGAGAGCATCTATTTATCAATGGTCTGCTAAGCAGAGCAGCTAGTGTCAGACGGACTGCCAACTGCTACCCCCACCACAGGACACTGCTATTTGCAGATGGGATGTTTGACAGTCCTTATAAATTGTGACTGATCCACGATAAATGTGACATTCGGAGGTATGCAATAGACTATAATGAAAATGTACAATTCCAGAGCAGAATGTCATTCTACAGAATGCTAAGCAATGCCATGTCAATGTGATATATCCTGTCCACCATACATCTTGTTTCTGTTACATTTTGTCAACATTTTGTTCATGTTCATCCACAAAACTATTTTTTTTTACAGAATGATCTCTGCTGACTCCTGTGGAGGGTTACTGCGGTATAATACTATAGAACTGAAGCCATGGGAAGTTCCAGTAATGTGCAAAACTGTGTGTGAAGTCACTCTTGCAGAACAGTATTGAAAATTGAATTCAATTTTAGATCTGAAGGTCTCAGCTGACAGAAACTGTTCCATCTATATTGCAGTACACGCAAATACATCTATATTGTTAAGTATAAATAAAGTGTATACCTGCTTGTTTTCATTTAAAAAAAAAACAACATCAGAGGTTTTTGTAATGTGGATACTAGTGTACTTCCAGGAAATGTTTCGAAAGCAGGTTATCCACCAGTCACCATTATACAAAACTAAGGGGGATATTCAATCTTCAGGTCACGGCAGGCGAGCTTGCTCGCCCGTCGTGACCCAGTCCCGTTCTCGGTCAGCTCGACCGAGAACACGCAGGCGGGATTCAATGTCCCGCCTGCAGCGGGTCGAGAAGGGGGCGTGGCCGCGAGTTGCGGCCGGGAAGTGACGAGATGCAGCCGGCATCTCGTCACTTCCCGGCTGTTCTCGGCAGAACGAGCCCGACAGCTAGAGATGTCGGGCTCGTTCTGCCAGGAAACCCTGTTCAATGCTGTCGGGGAAGACAGCATTGAATAGGGCCCGTCGAGCATCTCCCCCACGGGAGATGCTCGACGGAGATTGAATATCCCCCTAACTCTTCATCTGTATTTTATGAAAGCAATTTTAGTAAGATAGTGGACTTAAAAATGCATTAATCTAGCTATAATTATCCACAATGATTCAGTGTCCAGATACAATTCTTCTTACCAATGAGATATCATTTCTCTAGCCCAGGGGTCCTTAAACTATTTCGCTCTGAGCCATCAGACAATAAAAATAATGACAGGACCCCAGCAAGTTACTGCAGAAGGTCATCACATCACATGTGTAGTCAGCAGACAGCACATACATGGCAGCATTGTGGAGGAGTGGAGTCTAAAATAACAGACAATTCAACAGATTTTACAGACTCACTGACTGATATTAGAAAAGTCATCAGCCTGATGGTCAGCAACATGGAGTCGCGACCCCATGATAAGAAGGTCGGGACCCACTTTTGGGTCAGGACCCACAGTTTGAGAACCGCTGCTCTAGCCAATGAGAAAATAATAAATATCAACTATAAAAATAGTTTTGTTTCACTACCAAAAGACTGAAGATATATAATAAAGAGTGAAATTGCCCTAACCATAGAACATACTTGCCTACTTTTGAAAACTAGTTTCAGGGAGATTATAGTTGGAAATAGAATGTTGCAAAGCACACCAAAGGGCATGTCTAGTCCCATATATGGAGAGATTGTGAACGTGGCACCTAGAAGCTTGGGTGTGTGCTGCTACATATGAGAGGAATCTTTTAACCCCTTCCCGACATATGACGTACATTTACGTCATATGTCGGTTGCGGGGGAATCAAGCCAGCTCACGGAGTGAGCTGGCTTGAAAGAGAGCAGGTAATGGCTGTATATTACAGCCAGGCACCTGCTCTCACGGCCACGAGCGGCGAGTTCGCAGATCGTGGCCGTTTAATACTTTAAGCACCGCGGGCAAAGCGCCCGCAGTGCTTAAATAGCTGATCGGAGGGGGGGCACCCCCCTCCGGCGCCGATCGCGGCCCCCCGCGGCGAGATTGGAGGGTGCCGATCGGTTGCCATGGCAGCCAGGGGTCTAATGTAGACCCCTGTGCTGGCCGTGTCAGCATACCTATTACATCCTGCCTTAGGCAGGATGTAATAGGAAGTGCATAAAATCACTATGTTCAGCCATAGAGCTCTATGGCTGAACCTAGTACAGGCGATCGCGCCCCCTAGTGGTCAAGTACACTAGGGGGCCTTGTAGTAAAAGTAAAAAAAAAAAAAAAATAAAGTTTAAAAATAAAAAAAAAATTAAAAAATATTAAAAGTTCAAATCACCCCCCTTTCCCCATTTCACAAATAAAAATAAATAAAAAATAAAAAAATAAACATATTTGGTATCGCCGCGTTCCTAAAAGTCCGATCTATTAAAATATAACATTAGTTATCCCGCACGGTTAAAGGCGTAAACGGAAAAAAGTTCCCAACGCCAAAACTACGTTTTTTGGTCGCATCGCCTACCCAAAAAAAAATAACTAAAAGAGATCAGAAAGTCGCCCATATCCCATAATGGTATTAATTAAAAAGTACACTTCAGCCGGCAAAAAATGAGCCCTCACCCAGGTCCGTAGGTGGAAAAATAAAAAAGTTATAAGCCGCAGAACATGGCGACGCGACGCAAATTAGAAAAACCGTAAAATTTTCTATTTTTTTTTTTAGTGGTAAAACGTAACGAAAACTATATAAGTTTGGTATCACCGGAATCGTAACGACCCATAGAATAAAGATAACCCATCATTTTAAACGAACTATGAACTCCAAAAAAACCGTAACCAGCGCAAAATTGTGGAATTGCGTTTTTTTTTCTTTTTACCCCACATTGAATTATTTCCTGATTCCCCAGAATATTATACGGTATAGTAAATGGTACCATTAAAAAGTACAACTTGTCCCGCAAAAAAAAGCCCTCATGTGTCTATATAGCCGGAAAATTAAAAAAGTTACGCTTATTTGAACGCAAGGAGGAAAAAAAAAAAAATTAACAAAAAAGGCAATGTCGGGAAGGGGTTAAAATAACTTATATCCAAATATAGATGAGCCCCAAAGCAGTTAGTAAGAGCTACTATACTTGGTAAAGTGCTGGGAAATGGTGCTGATGATTCAATGTAAATGTATCTATCCCTCATTCCTTTTCCCCAAAAAATTTAACAGTGTAATGTGGGCTAGGTGAAATGAGGGAGATTGCTGCTATTTCAGGGAGTCTCCTGCAGAATGCAGGAGGGTAGGCGACTATGCCATATAATCTGTATAATCTAGATAAATTAGGTAAATTAAAATAAAATAAGACTTCTGTTATGTGATGGAGAGCGGTATATAGTGTGGTTTGCACATGGAATTAGACCATCCAGTTGGTGGTATTTAAGGGCCTATTTATGAAACAGATAAAGCACACTCTTACCAGGCTGATGATAGGAATAGCTTGCTGGTGAATACTTACACAAGCAAAGCATATTTAAGAAGGGATATGATGGCTATTCTTAGTTCCATGGAGGAAAAATATGTCTTCAAAATAAGTATTTTTCCTATTCTGAATATATTCAAATTAAATATATATTTATTTTTCCTATTATTTCTTTTTGGTTATTTTGGATTTACCAATCCACTGTGCATGTGTGAACTAGCAGAGCTGGGTTCCACATGCACATGGCCTGATTAAAGGTTCTAAGTGCCCTAGGCTAATACACATGTAGCTCCCCTTGTAATGCTGCTAAACACATATGAATGTAACAAAGGTTATATAACTGGCATGTAGGATCTAATGCTGGCATGTAAAGGAGACTTTGGCTTATGCTGACCAGCTAGCGCTGTAGCTCATCGTGGACCCCCACGAGAGAAAATAGCGGGTAGCCGTCGGGCACCCGTCTGTCGGAGTTTTGACAGTCGGGATCCCGATGTCGGGTAAATGACTATTTTGGTGTTAACCTATTGACTATCGACCTAGCGATTGTCGACCCTTTGATCCACACCCATCTGCAGATACCAATCATGGAATCCGGATTACCTTCTAATATTACTAAGAAAAGGCTTTTCAGTGGAATGCATTTAAATAGGCTTTGAGTAAATCTGGGATTAGTTAGTTATTTTCATTAGCTTTTTACATACATTGCTGCATAGGTTAAAGGCCCATACACAGGGCAGATCCCCGCAGTCACCCATATCAGTGGCATGTGCTGAGCTGGGGAGAAAGACAGCTGCTGCCCGTGCTCTCTCTCCCTCCCTCTGTGTGTGTGTGCAATGATTATCCCACCTGCCACCAAGCACCCTGCTCAAATGATGGTCATTTTTTTTCCAGAGCAACTTGGCCATGCCCCCTCCCGGAGGTCACACCCCCATCCAGTGCCTACGCCCACTCCATTTTAATGGGACCCGGCTGACCTATCAGCGGCGGTGGAGACCTTGGATCGGCAAGTGCATACACACTTGCTGATGCCGGCGAGCGACGAATGACAGCAGGGGGTGGACAGCAGAGACCATGCATTCTGCAATATGGCCCGCGTTAACAATCAGTTCCCTTGTCCAGGGTGGCGCCACCACTAGGCAGCTTTAGGCATTTGCCTAGGGTGCCGGCCACTGGAGGGCGGTACTGAGCCGCCAAGGAGAGCAGGTGCCGTAGAAAGCTGGCAAGGACGGTAGCAGTACATACCAGCAGGGTGCAGGAGCGGGGAGCAGGTGAGTGAGTGATACAAACACCCCCCCCCCCGGTGGTCATCAGTGGCAACTCCAGGCAATGGTCATTGCGGCACCATACGGCAATCCCAGTGTGGCACCCCCCGACACCCCAGAGCGCGGGTAGTGCCGCGCTGAAATTTGCCTGGGGCGCTGACGGGGCTTGCACCAGCCCTGCCCTTGTCTGTACATGTGCAGACAAGGTAGGGGGTCGTTAATGACCCACGGGAGCATGTATCGGCATTCGTGTACAGCATACATCGCAAAGTGTGTACAGGGTTTAAGCGAGCCCCTATATTTTTTCAGAAAAAAATAATACTGAAGGAAAGACATTGGGGGAACTGAACCAATATTCATGACACTGTAGTTTCTCAATCAACTAGGAGCTTTAAAATGATGGAGACATGTATGACCTGTATAACTGAAGCCAAGATTAAAAAAGAAAAACCATATAAAATCTGAAGAGTTGTTTAAATAGACACTAAATAAAAAAGCTGCTTATGTACAGCATACATAATGGTCTCTTCAGACATTGTGAAGGCAAAGGACAATGCATGTTTTGTGTTCTGCTGCTTCTTGCTTAGTGATCTGATAAAGGATATATGTCACTGCACATCACATACAAGTACAAGGGAGAGCAGATTTACAGCATCTGCCCATTTGTTAAAAGAGATCGGGGACAGCTTTGTTCTTTACTGCGTGTGCCATTCTAGGGCATGTGTTTTTCTTCTTTTTTCCCTATTACTAGGTGTTCAATGAACAAAAGAATTTCCATTGTGGTATGTTCTGCACACTTAATAAAGCCAATCACAACTTTTTTTCCCCAAGAGCAAATGATACACCTATTTTGCGTGAAGTAATACAAAAGGGAGATAAAAAAAAAATACTCTCACATAATTACCGTAAAACGCTACCGAAAATCGGTTCTTTGTAGTTACAGCTGCATAAAAAATAATGTTGCTTTGTATTTATCTCCTAAATGATTACTGCAGTTCATATAAAACTACCGCCTTCTATACACAGAAATGATGGAGAAGTACAAATATAATTAAAGCGATGTATAAGAACTCTCAACGCCATTTTCCGCCTTCCAATTCTAAATGTGTGATGGAAATACTTCAAGTTAAGGTTATTTAGGGGTGTGGACACTCACTGGCATTCATCTTTTCTGCACAATTGCAATAACATTTCCTGTTTGCTTGGATGTTCAATATATCTGACAAATGCCAAGCATGTGTACATTTTTGAAGGGGTTATGCAAATGCAATAGGTGTATTATTTCTGCATTGGTTCTGTTTCTTCAGAAATAGTATCTGGAGCTTAGTGCAGGATCCCTATTCAAAAAGATAGCAATTTATCACCAAGGGGTATATTCAATTCCCCATGGTGAGCTGTGACAGGGAGCAGTGCCTATTGCTCGCCGTCACAGCTCGTGGGTTAGTATTCAACGGACCACCCTGCACTCGCCATTTCCACCTTGCTGGGTTTTCCAGTGATGTGGAATGGCAAATGCAGCTGTCAAAACGACGAGGGACGCTGCTATATGCAGCGGGTTGCTGCATTAGCGGTGACTCTCACCATTCGGGGGAATCCTTGCTTGGCGAGGATTCCCCCAGAAAATAGAATAGGGCTAGCGGCTGCGGAAGGGGTGGGGGGAAGGTTAGACGGAGAGGATGGCTTGTTTTTTGGCGATCCTCACAAATAAAAAAAGCCACTCTCTCCGCAGGTATTGAATAGCGCCCTAAGAATGTCATTCCATGGACATTAATTAAGGGACAAAACCTTTGTTTACCCTCAACCAAAACTCTGTTTGGTACTTGTGGAGTATCACGGCTCCCACGATGGCCATCGCACATGAAAAAATCGCATCGCATGCGATTTTTAACAGAAAAGCATCCAAATGCATTAAAAATTACTATCAAACATGTTCAATGGCCCCCAAATGGCATTTTTGTGGCTGTACCACCCCCACTATCAACGCGAACCCGAAGCGTGGCGAGCGGCGGCGGTACGTGTCCTAAGACCTTTTATACCCCCACTATCCACGTCGGCATGGAGATGAGAATAGAAAGTGTGGCGAGCTACCGTGCCCGAAGCGTGGCGAGCGCAGCGAGGGGACGCGGATACCTTCACAGGTATCCGCGTCCCCTCGCGGGCTTCACAGGTGTCCGCGTCCGCTCGCCACGCTTCGGGCGCGGTGGCTCACTGCGCTCGCCACACTTTCTATTCTCAGCTCCACGCCGACGTGGATAGTGGGGGTGTGAAAAGATCATAGGACGCGTACCGCCGCCCCTCGTGGGCTCGCTGCGCTCACCACGCTTCGGATTCGCGTTGATAGTGGGGGTGGTACAGCCTCAAAAATTACATTTGGGGGCCATTGAACATGTTTGATACTAATTTCAATGCATTTGGATGCTTTTCTGTTAAAAAACGCATGCGATCGCATGCGATTTTGTCAAAAAACTTTAAAAATGGCAAAAAGCGCATGCAATCGCATGCCACTATATATGGCATGCGATGGCATGTGATGGGAGCCGTGATAATCCACAAGTACCCTGTGTTTACTTTTTATAAAACCCAACAGAGCTCAGTCAGTCAAATTATAAATCTGATGTGTTACAATTGCTATGCAATCTGCAAGAGATTTGGGGTTTATTTAACAATTAGCAATAACAGTGGTTTGTATGGGCTCTAAAACATAGCACCTTAAATGTTACAAGTTTTTTACCCATACAATAAGTTTAAAAAAAATGAAAACTGAAGCTTACTACCATACTACAGCCAATAAATTGTATCCTAGACTATAGCTTAACCAGGACCGGCAACAGAAATCTTGGGGCCCAGTACACTGATATCTCTGCCGACCCCCCCCAACAACATCTCCTTGCGTAGAAAATGTTAGTATACTGCATATTATATGTGTTTTTTTTATTGTTACAAAATAAACTATTTAGAATCACTAATACTGGAGGGCGGACCGTGTAAGTACCCTTACAGAAATCCAGGCGGGTGCCTTTCTAAACCATTGCTAGGCACTGCACTGCCACATCAATGCTTACAGCCCATGAGCCCCTCAAAACTTTGGGGCCCCTCACAAGCTTAGGGCCCAGTACAGGTGTCCCCTTTGACCCCGCCTATCGCCTGCCCTGAGCTTAACCAATCACATCACACTAAAATAACTGCCAAAGCATAGATACTTAATTTAAAGTTAGTAACAACTTAGGCGTATTACAGGCCTGAAAATTGGGGTGGCGAGATGTCTAGGGAGCACCTGCGCAGGATTTGAGGGGTGATGTCTTGTAAGGGGGGGGGGGGGGGGGGGGTGAAGTGGGGGTTTTCTGGGGTGATCTTTTACTGTCGGGAATACATTATATAATAAACAAGAATCCTAGTTTCGACCCTCAGTATTATCCACTGTTTATTCCATCAACCATTAGTGTGACAACCACTCTTATCACAGTAATGCAGGATGCCGCATATAATGGAAGCCTCGGCATCACAGCACACAAGCCAATAAGAATAAGCCTGATTCTTACTGGCTACTGCTCTAGCAAGACAGCCGACTGAGCTATGCTTCAGCTAGCTAATAAGAACTAACCTGATTCTTGTGGGCTGTTATCTGGACATCCACTGCAATCTTACCAGTGTCCATATTCAACCAGCTGTTAGCGATAGCAAATCAGCCATCCCTGGAGAGGAAGTTGTGGATTGTGGGCCTAGGTGCAAAAATATTATTTGGACCCCATCACAAACCCCAACCCAAGTTCACATTATGGCAATGTAATGCAGCTAGAGGCAGAGGGTTACAGGGAAAACAGAGGGAGACAGGGACAGCAGTGGATCCCTTGGTCCTCAATGGCCCTGGGCAGTGGCGGATTCAGGGGGGGGGGCACCCGGGCACGTGCCCCCCCTGTCACTAATTTTGTAGCTGAGGACCAGGGCTTTCCAACGAGCCCAGCCCTGTGTCTCTAGCCTCCCGGGAACCGGAGATATCGCCTGGCAAAGCTGTAACTTTTTTCCCCCATAGGATAATATGGGACCCGTCAATTCCGACCCCCCACCCGGTTCTGACAGCTGCCAGTTCCCCCCCTGGCATCGCAGAAGCTTGTGGTTGATCTCATTCCATTCCAAATCGCTGGGCCTTTAATATGATACCAGGCTGGTCCATATCGGTCAATCGGTTTCAGAGATATTGCATGTAAACCAATTTTTTTATTTTTGAAATGTAATTTCATGGCTGTTCATGTTCTTTGAGGACAGATTACTCTGGAACCAAAAATCCCAGTTTCACTGGACCAAAATTATTCAAAGCCCACTCAAAAGTTCTTCAATATGATATTTGTCTCATGTAAATGGGTCAGTTGGTTCCGAAGATATAGCCGGTTAAATTAGATAACTGGTTAAAGGGGGGAAGGGGTGGTTTTCTCTCCCCTCACACCAGAAAATGCAGGGACTAGGCTGGTGTAAAAGGGGCCAACCTGGGAATGCATTTTCTGGTGTGAAATGGGTATTTTTTCAAATAGCCGGGACCTGTAGTGCTCTGAATACAGCCAGGCTCTGCCACTGTCAGTGGCTATCACTTCTGCCTGGCGGCAGCTGTCCCCGTTTACCGCGAGCATGTATTCCCCCTTGGCAATAAGCATGTAATCCCACATGGCAACAAGCATGGAACCTCTGGCAATGAGCATGGAACCCTTGGCAATGAGCATGTAGATAAGCAGCACTTATGTAGCATAATTTTTAATAGGCATTATGGTGTTTGGCATAATACATAATGGACATAATAGCGTGTAATTTAACGTGTAATGGACATTATGGTGTAAATGTTTAATGCGCGCCTTCGGCGCACAATGCCCCTGTTTATGAAGCGTATTGTGAATTTTGGCTTAATCTGTGTGGCATTATGTGAATTCTGGCTCAATCCATGTGGCATTATGTGAATTTTGTCTCAATTCATGTGGCATTATGTAAATTCTGGCTCAATCCGTGTGGCATTATGTGAATTTTGGCTCATTCCATTTGGCATCATGTGTAAGGGGCAAGTATAATGGGGTGTAGTATTTTGTTGCATAATGTGTAGAAGTTGTATATGGTGTTGTACACTACACTCAAGGACACGCCCCCTGTTGAGTGGCCACATCGCCTTTTCTGGAGCGCGCCTTCGGCGCGCGCACAATTACATCCTTCACATTTGTCGCCATGGTGGGCCTGCGTACTTTAACTGCCAGGGCCTATTTTTAGTCCCATTCCCACCCTCTCTCTGACGCTCTCTTAGCATGTACACTGGCACCACTAACACTGCCCCACCCCCACCTAAACCCTCTTTTATCATGGTGCCCCCCCTGTCATTTTATCCTGGATCCGCCCCTGGCCCTGGGACACTGCACCTGCTGCACCAATAGTAGTTCCACCCCTGCATTAGATTTACTGTATGCATTCATTAAATTTACTGTATGTATTTGTGGAAGAAAATTAGCAAGTTTAGCCCCAAGTCACAAAAGAGTAAGAAAATCTTCAGTCAACAAACGTGCTTAAGTGCTTCTAGTGCCTAATCTTATTATTAAGCCTGTGGAGAGCAGGTAAAAACATCATATAGACACAGCAGGTTTTTATTAAGCAGGAAAAACATGTAGTTCCCCTTATAATAACCCCTGTGATCATAATGTTACAAAAGCTAGAGGTACAACACTAATTACTCTGGTGTCATAAAAATGTTAACCTATGCTAGAAGCAAACCATTTTTTCTCATTGCTGCTACTATCTTATCATAAAGTATATATGGCATGCTGTCAACACTATAAATCATGAGGACATTTTAATACAGAGAAAATGGCTTTGTCCTATGTCGTCAGAACAAGGATGCACTGCTGAGAGCAAGCACGAGAAGGATGTGCATGAAAACATGACAAAACCATGGGAGTGGATTTAATCTGACAAGAATTGATTGTTCGTGTTGACAGGCACTACTGACAGAATATTTTACCTCCATGCCATAAATCCAGGAAATTTCTAAATGTGCACGGATTTCCATAATGCACAGTATACCATCTCATATTTTATACTTTATCATACTTACTACATGTTTTACAGTTACAATATGATATTCTGATATATATATATATATATATATATATATATATATATATATATATATATATATATATATATACACACAGTCCAGATATGAACAGCACTCCTCACAGGTATCTCACATCAGGTGCCATCCACAGGTATCTCACATCAGGTGCCATCCACAGGTACCCCTTAGTACGGGGGTCCAATATATGACTCAGTTGCTGGCGGCACTCTCATAAATAAAACCAAACTGGTCCAAAACTTCAGTCAACGTTTCGAAGCTTTATTACATATGCTTCTTCGTCAGGACATAAAACATATATACAGACAGTAAGCATATTTGGTACTTGTGTATTATCAGGGCGCCCAAGATTTCCATCGTACGGCATCGTATTGGTCGCATCGCATGCGATCCGATGCGATTTGACCCGATTTTTAATTGTACATGCACCCTGATGGGTTATTACTATGTGAAATGCACCCCCATTGTTAATGCCACCTCCACTATCAACGGCAACCTGAAGCATGGCGAGCGCAGCGAGCGCGCGAGGGGCGGCAGTACACGTCCTCTGACCTTTTCATACCCCCACTATCCACGTCGGCGTGGAGTTGAGTTTAGATACTGTGGCGAGCGTAGCCACACATGTAATCCACGTCCGCTCGCCACGCTTCGGGCACGCCACACTATCTAAAAACAACTCCACGCCGACGTGTATAGTAGGGGTATGAAAAGGTCAGAGGACGTGTACCGCTGCACTCGCCACGCTTCGGGTTGCCGTTGATAGTGGGGGTGGCGTTAACAATGGGGGTGCATTTAACATAGTAATCACCCATCAGGGTGCTTGTACAATTTAAAATGGCATGCGTTGCGATGTGATATTTTATTGTACAGTGCAGGTCTTTGGACCTGGCCCATTGCATACCTTAATTAGTGGTATGCGATGCGATGGGCGCCCTGATAATACACAAGTACCGCATATTTATACACAAGTGTTCATCCAGATTCCCGCGTGGACACCAGGTAGCGGGTGAATGACGTCACTGGAAAGCGCCGGTGCGTCAGCCCGCCTCACCGCGACCACGCCGCTGTCATGGAGATAATACACTTTATACCGCTGAACTCCCGTATCACCTCCCGGTCACCTGTTTGCACGGACAGAGATGTACACCTTTGGCATGCATGCATACTGCAATAACAATTGGTGTGTTTATTATATGAAAGCATAGGTCATGTTATTATAACGTGAATGAGCTCAATAACAGATGCAGTATCTACAACTACCTATGGCTTCCTGGGCTTGCAGCTGTATGCAGCCACTTGTCTGACACAACCATGGCAGTCCAATCGCATGCCCACTGAACAGAACATTGTTGTGTGCACTACTAGTCATGCCAGTAAATGGCAGTCACTTTTTTACCACATTTCTGAGACTGTCTAAATCAATTGCAAAACCACATTTATGCGTTCTCTCAGAGAAATGCATGTACCACTTGCGTATTTACAAAATAGTGGGGTGGCTATATTCCCAGAGCTTCACACGCGCAGTAGAATTTGGGACAATGACTGAATCCCCTAGTGCCCAGAGTCTACAGTGCTGCCAGCAAGAGAGGACGGACAGAGTCTGCACCCGGGCCTCCATCTCTCTAGGACAGAGTCTGCACCCGGGCCTCCATCTCTCTAGGACAGACAGAGTCTGCACCCGGGCCTCCATCTCTCTAGGACAGACAGAGTCTGCACCCGGGCCTCCATCTCTCTAGGACAGACAGAGTCTGCACCCAGGCCTCCATCTCTCTAGGACAGACAAAGTCTGCACCCGGGCCTCCATCTCTCTAGGACAGACACAGGGGGAGATTCTCTAAGAATCTCCGCCCCCCTTCGCCGCCCATCGCATATTTAATTATCGCATATGCTGTAACAAATGCGATAATTAAGGCAAAGGACAGCTCTTGCGTTAAGAGCTGTCCTTTGCGGTGAGAGTCGCCGGGTTCCAGCAGGTCCCGGCAGCTCTCCCCTCCCTCCCACACCCGGCGCTGCTGCTGCGCCGGGCTCGCCTCCTCCCTGCACCCGGAAGAGGATCAGTGCAGGGAGGAGGTCACAGGTCCGGGCAGCACTGCGCTGTGCTGCCCGGACACAGGTGAGGGGGCGATGCGGGGCGGCGGGGGGTCGCCGCGGGGCGGCGGAGGGTTGCGATAGAAGCCCATTGGCTTCTATGGGGCATCGCCAGATTTTTCTGGCGATGCCCCCCCGCCGCGGTAACCCGGCGGGGGATGCTTACAGCATCCCAAAATGCGGTAAAAACCCTGATAACAGGGTTTTTACCGCATTTTTAGCTTAGATAATCTCCCCCACAGTCTGCACCCGGGCCTCCATCTCTCTAGAAGCACCCCCGGCACGTGCCCAAGGAGTTTCAATGATGTTCATGATTGTAGTGTACAGCTAGAAAAAAAAAATCACTCAACTACATGAAAATTGCGTATGACAAGAATCAGGCTTATATGTGAGATACGTTTTTCATAACCATCAAGCGGAAGTGAGGTATTAGTGGGCTCACACGCCCTAGGGCAACATAAGTGATATAAACATTGTTACTTGCTATTCTATTATTGTGGACTTAAGTTTTAAATGTACCTTTAAATTGATTATTAAGTGAAAACTTTAATTGACCAGAATTGATGTTGAGTTATGATTTGGGTGTACTCACAGATTAGTGTTCGTCATGTGAAACAGACCAATAACTAATTGATCAAATATACTGAATGGATACATTTCAATGTAGAATGTGTCCCCCCAATAAATACTTTTCTATATATATAGGGCCAGATGTAGTAAGCTTGAAATGTGAAAATAGAGAGTGATAAACCACCAGCCAATCAGCTCGTAACTGCCAAATCACAGGCTGAAAAATGACAGGTAGGAGATGATTGGATGGTGGTTTATCACTCTCCATTTTATCACTTTTTAAAGGCTTAGTACATTTCGCCCAGAATCTACATTAATTCTGCCACGCGTGGGACATTGCTGTACATTGCATTCTCCATCATATCGCAGACAAGGAATGCTTGCAAGATGCATGCTGAGCTGTGATTGATTCAGAATCAGGCTGTATGTAGTAGTAGGTGCTGTGGGTAGAATTTCCAAGCTGGATTAAAGAAGTACTGAGAGTTTGAGAAATGCTGGTAATGGACAACAATCTACTAATACCACTTTCAGATCGCAATGCCGGGTTGAACCTGGGATCTTGATCCCGTGTCCGATCAAGCTCTGACACTTTCACACTAAACCATGTTGACCAGTATACACAGGGTGACTCAGGTTTAACCCCTTTTATAACCCAGGTTGAATTGCCGGGTTAGTCAACCCTGGTTATTAGGTTTGACCCAGGTCGACTAAGCAGCAACCCGATTATACAGTAAGTGCGATACAATACCCCTTCCACATTGCTAATGCCTAATCGCACCTGAGATTTGGACACAGGTCTAACCCGGGTGCAACCTGGGTCGCTGACATCAGATGGGGGCGGGGCGGATTAATGTAAGCAATCCTCCCATTACATGGGATGTGAGTTATTGCCTGGCCAAAAAAATTTGGATGTACCTTGAGTGATGGGACTTCCTTGCTGGTTCTCTTTCTCCCAGCTGCTGGTGCTGATCCCTTTTATTTGCAGCTATCTCTGGAGCCTCATGTGTCAGCATCCTTTGTAATGCATAGGTACCCCGGATCCGCAGTTTCTCAGCACAGTGTCTCCAAGCGCTGCCTCCTCCATAGTGTGAACAGGACCCGGGTCGCTCGACCTGGGTTACCCATTCACACTGCACAGCAATCTGGGTCCGACCCAGAATTAACCCTTCTTCCGGAAACAATCAGGGATCGACCCGGGTTGATTTTGCGATGTGAAAGGGGTATCCATGGGGTATTATTTAAATGACAGGCTTAACTCTGATACCTTTCCCGACCAAAACATTTTCTTGATGTCTAGACTTTTATCTATAATATTCCTGAAGAATAGATTTAAGTATCCATAATTATTGAACACTTAAACACTGCAAACTGTGATCAGTTCTCTAATATCTTAACCTTTGCTTTGTACGTTTCTTGTATACAACATCCCAAGTTCCAGACTTAGGCCCTTATTCTGAATCGTGCGGTACGGCCCGCGTGCGGCCGTACCGCCGATGTTTTCAGTCTGCACATGCGCAGAGGTCAATCTGCGCATGTGCAGCCCAATTCGCCGCAGACGTAGTTCGTCCGCCGCAAAGGGGGCGTATAGGGGCGTGAGGGGCTTCATACCCTCATTTCCCTATGCATACGCCCCGCGTTTCATGGGCGTTCCCATGCAAACGCGGGGCGTATGCATGCTAATGAGGGTATGACGCCAGTGATGGGGGCGGGAAGCTGACGTCGCCGGATGTCAGCTCTCAGCCCCCATACAAGCTATCACACGGACGATTGTCCGTGTGGTCTCAGCTTGCGGGACCTGGTGGGGCGTGCGGCCCTGCCTTCGATGGTCGCCGACCATCGAATGCAGGGGGCAGCTCCCACCATGGTGGAGGCGTACGCCCCACCATTTTCTTGCGGATCGCCAGCCGTCCGTGTACGGACGGCCGTGGCGATCCGTATCGTGGGCGGGGATTGGTTTGTGCGGCCGGAGCACCGTGTGCGGCTCCGGCCGCACAGATCTGAATAAGGGCCTTAAACATTTTTTTCACTCTCTGTATTGAGATATTTCTGCGGTGAAACCTACAGAACAAAATGTACCATCACCAAGAATAATTGGAATAACACTATTTTTTGGAAATGTATTTATTTCCATGTGATATGTATGAATGACATGAAAACTAATTTCTCTTATTATATATAAATACCATATATACTCGAGTATAAGCCTACTTTTTCAGAACAGTTTTTATGCTGAAAATGCCCCCCTCGGCTTATACTCGAGTGAGGGTCCCACTTGAGTCAATAAGTTTTCCCAGTTTTTTTGTTGTAAAATTAAGTGCCTCGGCTTATATTCGGGTCGACTTATACTCGAGTATATACGGTATATTGAAGGTTATGACAGCCATTTAATAAATATTGCTTGTCTGAATGAATGTCATTATTCATGGAGCTAAACTAATATATCACCAAGAAACAGTGTGCAATGATAGAATGTAACTCTGTGATCTCGTGAGACGTATTCCTGACAGAGGACCATCTGTGCTACTACTCAGGTTAACAAACATTTCTAGTTTTCATTATTAAAATTAATTTATAAGACCTGTCATAAAATTCCATAAGGATTTTCTTAAAATATTTTACTGTGCTTTTAAGAACTCAGTGCAGTATGATGAGAAGCGAGCCTGACTTATTGTGTGACAAAAGGCATTTGCTTGGCATAGTGAAGTGGTACAATGAACATCTGGGCACTCTGCCAAGCAACAAAGTGAATTGATCTCTGAGTGCATACAAATCAAGTTTGCCACTATTGAACACTTAATCAGAGTAGGGAAACGTCTAGTCCCGGGGTGTCAAACTGAAATTCATCGGGGGCCGCATCAGCAGTTTGGTCACCCTCAAAGGGCCCCTGTATAATAATAATGCAATGACACCACAGGCTGCTCCCGCTGTATAATAATAATGCAATGACACCACAGGCTGCTCCCGCTGTATAATAACAATGCAATGACAGCACAGGCTGCTCCCGCTGTATAATATAACAATAGTAATGCCATGACACAAATTATTATACAGGGGGAGCAGCCTGTGGTGTCATTGCATTATTATTATACAGAGGGAGCAGCCTGTGGTGTCATGGCATTACTTTTATATTATACAGGGGGAGCAGCCTGTGGTGTCATGGCATAATTATTATACAGGGGGGGAGCAGCCTGTGGTGTCATGGCATAATGCCATGACACCACAGGCTGCTCCCCCTGTACAATAATAATGACACCACAGGCTGCTCCCCCTGTATAATATAAAAGTAATGCCATGACACCACCACCAGATATATTGTTTTTTTATGTAACTTACTGTATTTTATCCCTCAGGCTCCTTTACTGCGGCTGCTGCGGCTCCAGTAATTTCAATTCCACTCTCTGCGAAGCGGCCTGTCCTGCTGCGGCCCCCCCGACTCGGCCTGCCTTCCTTCCTCTCTGCAGACGCATGGGCTGGAGGCGTCATCGTCATGACGTCCCCACCCAGCGTCTGCCACTGCCTCAATAAGAGGGAACAGGCTGCCGGGCCCTCCTCCACGTAGCCGTGGAGGCCGGCGGGCATGTTCCTGTGGCCGCAGACATCTTAAAAGGCCACAGGAAC
Source organism: Crinia signifera (assembly GCF_055691185.1). NCBI lineage: Eukaryota > Metazoa > Chordata > Amphibia > Anura > Myobatrachidae > Crinia > Crinia signifera. The sequence continues at coordinate 89,253,363 of NC_139218.1, forward strand.
ATGGCCGCCGGCAGTGCAAATAAAACCTCTAAAAAAGATATAAAAAAAGAGAATAAAAGGTGAAGGCTGGCGGCGGCTGCGCGGGCCACATGACGAGGTCTGTCAGGCCAGATTTGGCCCGCGGGCCTTGTGTTTGACACCCTTGGTCTAGTCAATGTCACTACACCACAGAGATGACCAGTTTTTCAAATGATAACAAAGTTAAAATTCACCAAGTATTGTCTTGCACTGTGGAACCCTTGTGGCGCCATATAAATAAATGATAATAATAATAATAACAACAACATCAACATCTCATACTGCTTTCACATTGCAGAAATGGGTAATGACACGGTATTCTTAAATGGGACTTTAAAACGGGTCTGAGCCTTGAGACCTTTCACATTGCAGGTGAAAACCGTTTCAAAAATCATTATTCAACCCGTTTAACCCCCAAGGGACACGTTTCAAGCCATTGAAATAGAGCCATTCACACTGCCTAAAAAACGGCATTAAAACGTGTAGGACTCTGCTTTTTAACCGTGTTGAAATACCAGTTAACTTTAACCGGTAAATCAACTTTGGCACTTTCACATTGCAGCCTTAAACGTTTTAAAATGGGAAAAAACGGCAATATACCGTTTTAAAAGTGCCATGTGAAAGGGGTATCAGTAAGCTATAAACAGCCCTACCTCCACCAACTACATTCATAGCCAGTGATATGGAGATCCAGAAATTATTCATTGTATATAAGTGATGAATCTAAGTTTGATTAGTAGGTTTACACCTTTCTTGAGCCCCCCTTCCTTAATTACCTTGTTCATGTTGTTTCTTTGATATTTGGAGATTCCGTTCATACAGCTATAGTGCTACTCATACAGCACATCATACAACAAAGTTACTTCCACACTCATTTGTGATACAGGTCTAGCACCCCTTGTCCGAAATGCTCGGGCAATAATAATTTTGGATAAGGGATATTTACGGTTTTTGGAATAATTTTGTTTTTTAATACTTACCTGGTCCCCTGGTGGTGTCCCGATGGTCCCATGACGTCCACAGTGTCCCCCGGCGTCCACTTAGGCCTTCAGGATCCTCTTCTGCTGTCCCAGGAGTGCATTGCGCGAGTTTGTGAAGAAGATCAAGAAGATCCTGATGGCTGCCGTGGACATCGGGGGACTTGGTAAGTATGAAAAAATGGGAGGGGGGGGGGGATAGGGGACAGAAAAAACACTGAAATATAAAAATAACCACTGTTTTTGGAATATTTTGGATAACAGATCGACGGATACGGGAGACTCGACCTGTATATCTAATGGCTGACTGCAGTTTAGGAATATTAAACAACTTAAAGATCTGACATTTTTAATAACTTTAATTTCTTAGATGTTCATCGATGGTGGTCCAGAAGGTGGATTGGGGAATCGGGGCATTGCTGCTGATGATGTACGGGAGCATAAAACTAACAACTTTATGGGGTTGAATAACTTCTGCCCCAGCATAATGGTAATACAATAGGTACACTTGAATTAAAGAGCTCCTCAAAAAAAAGAGTTGCATTTACCATGGGCGTGGCTCAGTTATGTACTTTTACTCCGGGCAGCCATTTTTTCTTTCACTTGCGTCATTGCTCAGCTCGTTTTTGGCATAGAGTAATCTCTATTCTACAGCTGATTAGCAGCCACCAACCTTGTGGAGGGGGCAAAAGGCACAGTAGAGATAATGGCCAAGGCAGGCAGATAGGGAGAGGGGGTCAGAGGAACATATGCAGAGGAAGGGGAGTTAGAAATACACATAAAGAGGAAAAGGCCAGGGATACAAATGAAGAGGGGCAATCATAGGCAAGGAGCTGATGTACATATAGGCAGGCGGCAAAGATGTCGAGATGGATGGGGGTTCAAAAGGCAAGCTTGGTGATGCAGGGTGCAGAGGTACAGTACATATGAGGGGGAAGATGATATGAGCACATTGGGTGGTAAGGGAAAGAGGCATACCTTGGGAGGGGGTCAGAGGCATGCTTTGTAATACATGGTGTAGTGGTACAAATAGGGAAAGGATATAGTAGATGCACATGAGGAGGTAGGAGATAGGGGCATACTTGAGGAGAAAGGGGGCAGTGACATAATGGCAGAGACTTTCCTATATTACTATATTACTCATGAATCATTGAAGCAGGTGAATGAGGAGAATTAAGGAGATATGGGGGGGCATATGAGAAGGATGAACTGTGACAATATCCTAAAGCCTTCTATGAGAGAAAGGAGGGACAGTGAAGCTGATGCTAAATTATCTCTGCAGCACAGCAACTGCAGTGCTGTTTTTGGCCATTAAGTATGCTGTAGAGCAATACCATTCCTTTTTGTTGTGAAACTGTCACTGCTCAGCTCCCCTTTTGTCATAGATTAATGTTTCATACACCTAAACCTTCCTCCACAAATTATATAAAACTCTGAAGACCACATCAAAATCTGTCCAGTGGATCTTGGGGATTAGCCCTTACAGACAGACACTTACCGGGGACATTATTTTATCAAATAGATAGATAGATAGATAGATAGATAGATAGAGAGATAGGGTAGAACATCTATGCAATGTAGCAACACTGAAACATCATCTTTAAACCGCTGTTATTGTCTTGTCCTACTGGATAAGAGTGTTACCAATTACCCTATAACTACAAAACACATAAGTGCGTAAATCAGAATACATGCATTATGGGGCAAAGTTAGACTGCATGGCAGAAACTAATTGTGGGGTTAGCTTAACTAGCCCTTTGGATAAAGCCTTGTAGTCAACAAAATAGTATTAACAATAGTAGCATTTCCATCTCTTATCTGCTATGTTTAGTACTCAAAACATTAAAAAAATTGGTACTTGTTTCCTAGTAGGGCGCCCACGATTTTGATCGTGGGCATCGCAAGCAAAAAAATCGCGTCGGTCGCGTCGCGTGCTGACAAAAAAACGCATGCGATGCGACCGACGCGATTACCGCGATTTTACATAGGGAACAATGTTAAATGGCCCACAGACCCCAAATACCCACCCTGAAGTGTGAAATGCCCCCCCCCCCCCAATTGTTAACGCCACCCCACGATCAACGTCAACCTGAAGCGTGCCCACGAGGGGCAGCGGTACGCGTCCTCCGACCTTTTCATACCCCTACTATCCACTAGGGCGTGGAGTGAGAATAGAATAGTGTGGCGAACGCAGCGAGCCACCGAGCCCGAAGCGTGGCGAGCGCAGCGAGCCCCGCGAGGGGACGCGGACACCTGTGAAGCCCGCAAGGGGATGTGGATACCTGTGAAGGTATCCGCGTCCCCTCGCCACGCTTCGGGCTCGGTGGCTCGCTGCGCTCGCCACACTATTCTATTCTCACTCCACGCCCTAGTGGATAGTAGGGGTATGAAAAGGTCGGAGGACGCGTACCGCCGCCCCTCGCGGGCTCGCTGCGCTCGCCACGCTTCGGGTTGACGTTGATCGTGGAGTGGCATTAACAATTGGGGGGGGGGGGGGGCATTTAACATTGTTCCCTATGTGAAATCGGGTCAATTGGGACATTTAACATTGTTCCCATGTGAAATCGGGTCAATTGGGACATTTAACATTGTTCCCTATGTAAAATCGCGGTAATCGCGTCGGTCGCATCGCATGTCATTATAATGGCATGCGATGTACACGCGATGCCCGCGATGGGCGCCCAGATAGGAAACAAGTACCAAAAAATTACTTTTGAGGGCAAGTCCACCACAAAGCTACTCTCCGCATTGTAATATGCACAGGTTAGTAAACTAATTGTAGTTCCACAGCAGATAGAGAGCCACAAGTTACCTAATCCTGGGCTACAGTTACAAAAGAGAAAGAAATAACGGGAAGACTCAAAAGTGAGGAGAGAAAAGTAAGGGAACTAAGGTATAGAGACAGGGAAAGGATGTTGAGGGGCATATAAATAGAATAGAGGAATCTGAGTAGAAAGTTTGGTATACAGACACCACACCCCTACAGAGGAAGTCAGGCTCTGATCTGTACAGCAGAACTGAAACTCCAGACAAGCCATGCACTACCCCATCAGAGAGGTGTGCCCAGAATAGACCAATCAAGAAATGTTCCGTTGTGACCGGAGGTACAGATGTGTCTTTTCTGGTCCAGCCTCCGCATTATATGAGGAGCGGCACCAAAGGCACAAAAGAACCGTTAGCTTTCATATGACTCGCTATTGCTAAGAAGGTCTTTTTTTCCACAGAACGCATCTTCAGGGCTGCCAATAGGGGGGTACTGTGGGTACAGCTGTCCTGGACCCGGCCTCTAGAAGGGCCCGGGCAGCTCATTTTGCCCACCACAACCCCATTGGCTGCCTCCACTGCGCTCAATGCGCTGAACAAAGCAGGTCCCGGAGTGCAGGCCTATTCATCCTGGGATGCCGATGACCAACTAAAATGCTGCACCAGGTTTTAAGCCAATCAGAGCTTGCATACCAGTAGCTAATCAGAGTAGCTGACGGTGCACCAGCTCTGATTGACTCACCAGACGGTGGCGCATTGACTCAACGGAAGAGGAGATGGGGGAGCAGGAGCCGGGTTACAGTAAGTCAAAATTTCTGATGTCAGCCCTACGCATCTTATGGATATTGCAGTGTGAAGAATAATGGAATGACTGCCCTAGGCATGTAGTGGGTTAAACATCCTAGGTAAGCATGTGACTCGGATGCAATAAGGATGAAGGGGATGGCAGAGTTAGCTGGGATATTAGGAACAGGAAAAGGAGGAGTCTTCCTCTGATTTCTGAAAGTTTCCCCCCCCCCTCCCTCCCCTTTTAGTTTACTGGTGGGTGGGTGGGTGTTAATTGCATTGGCTGATTGGTGGGAAAGATCAAACTATGCTCATTAAAATCTTATGCGGTATGTGAATATTCTATATGCAAATGCAAATATATCTGCATACAAAATGCTATACTGTAGATCAGTGGTTCTCAAACTGTGGGTCCTGACCTTCTCAGCATGGGGTCGCAAATCTATGTTTCTGACCATCAGGCTGATGACTTTTTTAATCTCAGTCAGTGATTCAAGGAGCCTGAAAAATCTGTTGAATTGCCTGTTATTTTAGACTCCTTCCTTTATTCTGTGCCTCCACAATGCTGCCATGTATGTGCTGTCTGCTGCCAACACATGAGATGTGAGGACCTTCTGCAGTAAATTCCTGGGGTCCTCTAATTATTTTTATTGTCTGATGGGGTCCTAGAGCAAATAGTTTGAGGATTCCTGCTGTAGATTATAGTGTCAATGGAAAACACTGTAAAGTAGCATTTTATGGTAGGAATTCAATTAAAGGAGGATAAACAGCGGTAACAAATTTGCTATGTTTCCAGATGTTTCTCTTGTATTTCCGCCTTTAAACACATATCTAAAATGGTAAAACCAATACAATCTCCAACAGAATGGCAATTCTTTAAATAAAATATCTTTTTAGGTTATTAATGTTTTGTTTGTACTTTTGATCTATTTTTGACATGTATTTTATTTACTTATTTTTGTCCATAAAGTGGAACCTGAAAACCTAGGTTAAATTTTTTCGGTTCCACTTCCACATGCCTCTCGGCACCAGTGAAGCAGCAAATTAATTCTTACCACTCAAGATCAGCAGTACAGAGGCAGCTGAGAAATATTATTATTATTTAAAAAAAAAAAATAAGAATAAGAATAACTCCATTAGATACATCATTTGAAAGAGCTACAACATTTTGCTAGTGTGTCTCAGTTTGATTTTTTTTTATATAATATATAATATCTGTGGATTTATCTCATGACAGTAAGGACTTTGCGCTGGGTATACTGTGTTTGTGTGTATATATATATATATTTTTTATTTTATTTTTTTATTTACTTATTGTATGTGTGACAGATTTAGTGTTCATCTTACAGTAAATATGTCAATATGCATTATCTTCACTTATTACAGTTGCTGTGGAGATTATTGTGACTGGTACCTAATTTCACACATAATTAATCATGGACGTCTGTTCTGCTTTTCCCTAGAACGCGTTATCTCTGTGGATTTTTCACTAGTGACTTAATAGACTTCTACAAATGTTCATTTCAGAAAATCTGAGTATGGAAAATGAAGCCACCTGCATGGTGCCCTCCCATTGAGCTGTCAAGCCGGCTCTGTGATCTTTTCTGATCTGGACTAAGGACATTATTCAGATCTCATCGGTACTGCGTGCTTTCGCACGCAGTACCGATGTTGCACGTCTGCGCATGCGCAGGCGGGTTTCTGTGCATGTGCAGGCGGGTTTCTGCGCAAAGGCAGGCATATGGTGCGTGCACCCACGGCGACCTTTCGGTTTGCCGGGTGCACGCACCCATGGTGGCGTGGGGGGGCGGAGATGGGCGGGGGGCGCCGGGCTGCTCCATTACCATATGGGTAATGAGGCAGTGACGCGGGTGTGGGGGGCGGGTAGCTGACATCACCGGATGTCAGATGCCCGCCCATATCCACGCCAGCGTGCACGCAAATGTAAGCAACTGAAAAGTCACTTTTATAGGCGTGCACGCTAAACATCATTCGATGGTCGGTGACCATCGAAAGATGTGGGCGGTTACCCGAGCCATGCGAATGGATGTTTATGCAAAACATACATTCGCAGCTGTTTGGGCGAAGCCGCACTTTGACGGGACGGCAGTCGTTCGCCGGGCGGGGTTTGGTGGACTCGCAAGGCTGCGAATTCGCAGCCTTGCGAATCAACCTGAACAACCCCCTAAATGTACTTGCAGTAGTTATATGAGACTTTGGGCTAGATGCACTAAGCTTCAGAAGTGAGAAAATGGATAGTGATAAACAGCCAGCTAATCAGCTCCTACCTGTCATGTCACAGTTTGTGTTTGAAAAATGTCAGACAGGAGCTGATTGGCTGGTTGTTTATCACTATCCATTTTATCACTTTCGAAGCTTAGTGAATCTGGCCCTATGTAGGGATGCAGTTTAAATCCCGGCGGTCGGGATCCCGGCGTTCAGAATCCCGACAGTTTCTCCCTCCGTGGGTGTCCATGACACCCCTGGAGGGAGAATAAATTAGCGTGCCGAGCGTAGCGAGGCGTGCGCAGCGAGCCCGCAAGGGGGGGCGATCCACGTCCCCCCCTTGTCGGGATTGCGGCGGTCGGAATTTTGAACGCCGGGATCCCGACCGCCGGGATTTCATACTGAATCCCCTATGTAACTACTTGAAAATAGTATCTGTACAGTTTGTAATTTTTTTATACTAACCAGTGGTGGTTTTTACTAGAGATGTGCAGGATCTGATTTACTCTGATTTCAAAGCAGGATCTTATTGGCTATCAACCGTCAACAACTGCCATGTGATTTGGGACAGCCAATACGTCCTGCTTTGATATCAGAGTAAATCAGAGTAAGTCAGAACCTGCACATCTGACGTTTTCACGTATGGGCTGCCGCCCCCCAGGTAAAATCTGCCAGGATCTTATTGGCTATCCCAAATCACATGGCAGTTGTTGACGGTTGATAGCCAATAAGATCCTGCTTTGAAATCAGAGTAAGCCAAATGCAGTCTGTGAGACCGAACTGGCTTCACTATGACTGGCACTGACTTCCTATTGGAAGTCTGACCTGCCAGTCCCCCAAGGCAGTCCCATTGGGAGGTGTTCCCTCCCTTTGGGATGCCTCTATGAGCTTCTGCATGGCAGCCCATAAAATCCAGGGTCTGCACATGCACAGTACCTACGGTAGTACTGTCCATGTGCTTTTGTTCTCTCTTATTTCTTTCTTTATTTGCAAAATGTCACGAAATTATCTTATTTATCCCCCCGTTATGATATAATTATTATTGTCTTTTATGTACTGTATCTCCTACTAACATACGAATAAAATCTATCTAATTCTTGACCACCTATCAGCAGCATCCATCCATTGTCATCATTTTCCCATTAACATGCTCATTTTTATTATCAGCACACTGTATGCCTTTCCCCATACTCGATAGCAGGGGTGGCCAAACCGGTCCTCGAGATCTACCAACGGTCCATGTATTCCAGGTTACCTAGCTGGTGCACAGCTGTAGTCATTACTAACTGTCACATTTTAAAACACACTGCATTCATTCCTACTATAGATCCACAGGTTGCCTGGAAAACATGCACCGTTGGTAGATCTTGAGGACAGTTTTTAAATGAATTAATTTTTTTATTTTTTTTACTCTGCATTATAAATGAGGAAATATTTGACCAAGATTGGTCAGTCCTTATTACAAGCTTATCCTATAAGAGGACTAAGCTGGTGGTAGCCTCGCGACTCACATAGAGTCATCCTTCAGCACTCAGGAGAGGCAAAACCCCCTGTGGGGGAAACCTCTGGGGACCCATGGTTGAAGGATTGCCCGTCCCTCTGGGCATTAGGAGGCTATGCAGAGTTATATTACCAAACATAATAAAATACCATATGAACATGGAAGAATTAAATATATAGGGGGAGATTCTCTAAGAATCTCCGCCCCCTTCGCCGCCCATCGCATTTATAATTATCGCATATGTTGTAACATATGCGACAATTATAGCAAAGGACAGCTCTTGCGTTAAGAGCTGTCCTTTGCGGTGAGAGTCGCCGGGTCCCAGCAGGTCCCGGCGGCTCCCCCCTCCCTCACACACCCGGCGCTGCTGCTGCTGCTGCGCCGGGCTCTCCTCCTCCCTGCACCTGGAAGAGGATCAGTGCAGGGAGGAGTTTAACAGGTCCGGGCAGCACTGCGCTGTGCTGCCCGGACACAGGTGAGGGGGCGATGCGGGGCGGCAGAGGTCTGTGCGGGGCGGCGGAGGGTTGCGGTAGAAGCCCATTGGCTTCTATGAGGCATCGCCAGATTTTTCTGGCGATGCCCCCCACCGCGGTAACCCGGCGAGGGATGCTTACAGCATCCCAAAATGCGGTAAAAACTCTGATACCGGGGTTTTTACCGCATTTTTAGCTTAGAGAATCTCCCCCATAGTCTTATGAAAAGAAACATAACATACAAATATACCCTAATAGCTAACATTGGCTGATGTCATTAATAAAGCTCCTGTCCACATCTCCTGATATCACCCAAGTCACATTCCTCACAAAGCTGGGCAATTTTCTGAAGAGGCCTGCCATCCCCTTTTGATGGCCGGCTGCTCCTCCTGGTCCCCGCTGCATTGTTCCCAGTGCTTGTACAATGATGACAGGCACTGGGACTGGCGCATGACCAGTACCAACCTCTGTACTGCGCATGTAGCCAGCTTCTATGGACTGCTTCGGCAACAGCCCTAGAACTGAAATCACAGTCCCAGAGCCTGTACAATATAGGGACCAGCACATGGACAGTACTGTCATAAGTACTGTTCAGACCCTGGATGTTATATGGGCTGCCATACAGCATTCCATAGAGGCATCCCAGAGGGAGGGAACACCTCCCAATGGAACTGCCTTGGGTGACTGGCAGGTTGGACTTCCAATAGGAAGTCAGTGCCAGTCCTAGTAAATCCAGTGCAGTCTCAGACTGCATTTGGCTTTTTATTACAGTGGCAGGTTTTACCTGGTGGGGGGCTGCAGCCCTGCAGCCCATATGTAAAAACCGCTACTGATCCCAAACTTTTCAGCATGGGGTCGCGACTCCATGTTGTTGACAATCAGAGTGATGACTTTTCTAATCTCAGTCAGGGCGAGATGTACTAAGCCTTAAAAAGTTATAAAATGGAGATGATAAACCACCAACCAATCAGCTCCTACCTATCATTTTTCAAACACAGCCTGTAGTTTGGCAGTTAAGAGCTGATTGGCTGGTGGTTTATCACTCTCTCCATTTCAGCACTTTTCAAGCTTAGTACATCTGGCCCATAGTCTGAACAATCTGTTGAATTGTCTTTTATTTTAAACTCCTCCATCATTTTGTGCCTCCACAATGCTGCCATGTAGTCTGCTGACTACACATGTGATGACCTTCTGCAGTAACTTGCTGGGGTCCTGTAATTATTTTTATTGTCTGATGGGGTCCCAGAGCAACATAGTTTGAGGACCCCTGAGCTATAGCATTTAAAAAAAAAAAAAATATAAATAAAGGCACCCCTCGGCCAAACATTTCCTATTGAGATATCCAGAAACAAATATTAAGTTGTGTTTATTTGTTTACCTCATGGTCAGTTATGTGGTGATAGATGGGATTTGCTTCTATTTGCCCACATCATTTGTGACTGATGGCCACTATAACTGTTTTGCCTGTTACATTGACCATAAATAATTTGGACCACCATCACAAGGCACCCCTGCAATCTCTCAGTCCAATGTATCAAAATGTGGTGAAAGCGGGCAAAAATGCAGTAGTGTATTGCCAGCCAGGGCCGGAGCTACCATTAGGCAGCTCTAGGCATTTGCCTAGGGCGGTGCCCTCTGGAGGGCGGCACCGCACGCTGCCGATGAATATTTATTTTGCTACTGTATGTATTATTAGTAGTACAGCTCAGCCCTTCCTCTCCCGCACATCCGCCCCCCTCTGATTATCCTCCCTCCTTGCACCAGAAGAGTCCCGCGATTCGCCGGTACTCACATGCCGGCTGCAGCAACCATCTTCTACAGACTTCCTCCCCCTGCCCCATACCCTCTAACTGGCACAGCTGCATGAGGTGTCACTCCGGTCATACCGCTGACCGGCTCTTGCTGCTGTTGCCGCCGGCGCCGATGAGGAGTAGAGCTGAGCCTGCACGGCGCCCAGCAAGGTGGCTGTGAGACTACAGTCTCCAGTCAGCGCTGGGCTCAGGTTTTTTCCAAGCGCAGAGAAGCCACCTGGTGCACACGGCACGGACCCTCCAGGAAGCATATACTTCCCAGCTGGGGTGAGTTCTCTCCTTCCTGGCACCGGAGCCAGTTAATTCATATAGTGCTGCTGGCTGACTTGGACATATACTGTAGATAGAGATATCTATATGTCCAAGTATATATCTAAGTATCTATATGTGTGTGTATATTATATATATACACACACTATTAATGTGTATATGTATGTCAAGGTTGGGGGGGTGGGGGGTACAGATATTAGTGTACCGAGCCCCAATAGTTCTGTTGCCATTCCAACCTAACCCTAACCACCACCCCCCAAAGCATGACCCTAACCTTCCATGCTAGTTCATAAACTTAACCCCTGTGACCACCACCTAAAGCGTACCACCTGCCCCACAGCATACCTAACTGCAAACCACCCCCCCCTGTTAATTGCCAAACCCACCCTCCCTGCAGCCTAACCATATCCCCCCTCCCACAGCCTATCTGTAGTTCCCCGACTAGTGGGGGGGGAGGTGCGCTGACAATTTGCCTAGGGTGCCAAGAAACCTTGCACCGGCCCTGTTGCCAGCTTTACATTAATATACTGTACCCAAATATCGGTCACAACAATTACTACAATAATTGCATGTATGCATTGTTTCTTTTCGGTATGCAGATTTCAAACATACATTAAAGATTCAAAACTCTTAAAACATAGATTGCCTGATACACTATACTGTACTTTTGACTCTGGTTTCCCCCGGTGTTTTCTGTATTGATTTGATGTTACAAAAGAGCGAAAATAGTGAATGCTTAAAATAAATATGGTTTTCCACTGGGAAAAAGCAGCATTGGAGAGAGAATATTATTCAGAGATAGTCAAAGGTAGGCACTTATGTAATCTAAGTGCTTTCTTTCCAATTGTAGCTTCCAGAGTTTAGGAGCCTTACAAAATATTAAAGCATCAACAACAAAGATACCCTAAAGTGTAGCATCTGCATCATGTTACAGTAAACATCCTACAGTATATACTGTAGGCAATGTTCCCTCTAATTTTACGAAGGCTGTGTGCGGCAAAAGATTTTGGCTGTGCAACTTTTTAATTTTTGTGCGTCACTTATATATACCTGGAAAATGATGTTCAGCATTTGTGTTAACTTTACTTCAAAATGATATTAAACATTTAAACATTCAAAACACAGCACACAATGTAGTTAATGGGTGAAACACACATTAATTGAGTCCACAACTGCAAAAAAGGGACCACTGCTGCTTTGTGCGCTCTGTTGTAATGTCTGTGCGCATGCTCCTTGAGTTGTGTGCGCGCGCACGTGCGCACAGCTTAGAGGGAACACTGACTGTAGGTAATTGCTAACTACTTATTTTACTAGCTGCGTTTTTTTTAAATCGACCTACTGCAATAAATTAACAGTTTTTTTATATCCTTAACAAGATTGAAAATGAGTACACTCTTTACAGCTCAGTGGAATTATCTAAAATTGGTGGACATATGGCTTGATTCATGTTTGTGAGAAAAGCATAAAAAGTGTACATTCTCAGGATTTCAGGTCAACTACACTAAATCACACAATGTGGCCCTCGTCTTATGCAGAGACTTTCCCGGCCCTACAACAATTTATGATATGCACCTCTCCGCTTAAAGACTTAGGAATTAGGATTCATCTCCACCTAGACTCTTTATATGTGGCCAACTTCAAAACTGTTTTACAAACACTAGCAAAACTATTAGATAGTTGGATGACACTCCCGCTCTCACTTTACGGCAGAGTCACCATCATTAAAAGCGTGATCTTCCCCAAACTGTAGTATCTGCTACAGATGTTACCCCTCTCCCTCTCTAAACTAGATCTATCTCGTTACAATACATGTATCCAAATGTATCTGGTCAGCGAAGAAACCAAGGATGTCAATGTCTAGGATGTACCTTCCCAAACCTGAAGGAGGTTTTAGTCTCCCCCATGCTCAAATATTCTCCCAAGCGTCTTTGTTTTGATATGCCACAGACTGGCTCTGATGTCGTTCGTCTTACACTAATGAAAACCTAGAGAAGGCACTCTTCCACCCGTATTCCCCAGCTGCACTCTTGCATGCTCCACGGAGCAAAATTCCCAATGATATCAAGGACAATCTTCGGTACTTATGTATTATCTGGGCTCCCATGTTAAATGCACCCCATTTTTTCATACCCCTACTATCCAACTATGCATGGAGTTGATTTTATATAGTGTGGTGAGCGCAGCGAGCCACCGTGCCCGAAGCGTGGCAGGGGACGCGGTCTCATAAGAAAAACGGGAGCCCAGATATTACATAAGTACCCAATCTTCTCTTCCGTAAAGTCAATAAAATGTGGATAACAGTAAACAATAGGTTTGGCAGGAACCCGGCTAGCTCACCCTACCCCACTTTCTGGGGCAATCTATGCTTTCCTCCAGGCCTGGATAACCCCTTATACTTGGAATGGCGACAAAAAGGTAGATCGGCTATATTTAATGTCTTTGATCCAGGCGGCTCAATTATATCCTTTGATAACCTGGCCACTAAATTTCATCTCCATAGATCCCAATTCTATATGTAGTATGCCCAATCCCAATCTAAACCATACACTACCCAAATTACCCTTGACCCGATCCTATAATTGTTAGCACCACATTATATTCTGGAGTACAGGATCAGAAACCTATATCAACTCTTGATAGTTGTACCACGAGATAAGCTGCTTGACGGCCTTGAGCTTAGATGGAAGGTTAATATACCTTCACTCCCCCTGATTGTCACCTTAGTGAAAAAACTCCCAAATACTCTGAAATATCTACAATCTGCCTCCCTTCAGGAAACCCATCTCAAATTCCTTAACAGGGCCTATATATCCCAGCAGCAGAGGAGTCATTTTATCCATGATGATCTGGGTCGATGCCCTAACTGTAAAATGAGAGGCGCTACTTTCTTCCACAATTTTGGGGAGTGCGGCAGAATAAAAAAATTTCTGGAAGAGGCTGTTGGGTTTCCTGAACACACTATTCTCCTTACAATTAACGTAGGACCCATTCCCCATACTTTTCCTCTATTTCCGTTATTTGAACCTTAGGACCTAATAAAAAAAAGAATCATACCATTAATTACATTGATATTAGTTTTGGCTAAAAAAAATTGGTCTTGACCCATTGGATCCATGGCACTGCTCCCTTGCTAACAGAGTAGAAAAAATCCCTTCTTAATATACTATTTTTTGAGCGCCAGGCTGCCATGGCTTTGCAGGCGGGACATGGAGTGCCAGGGGTGAGCGACTGATGACGTCAGCCGCCTGCTCTGTCTTCTTTCCGCTGCCCGCAAATACAGTAAAAGTCAGTCTCTGCTGACTTAGATTTGTGAAAGGCTGGAGAAATTAGTCGATGGTTGGCGACAATCAATTGGATTCTCCTGCTGCGGGTACATGCGAGGGGACATGGCGGGGGGGCGATGGTGGGGGGGGGGGGGGGCAGTGATTTGGCTGAGTAGGCCCTGTGGAAGAGAAAGTAGAACTAGATAAAATATTCAACCATTGGCATAACTATGAACATAGCGTCCCCCCGCCGGTAATTTTTGGCAACCCTCTCCAAAGAAAAGTCAACAAACACCCCCCCCCACCCCCCGCTATACCTCCATCAACTCTGTAACCAGCATACACAGATCTACTTCTCTGTGGTCCCGGCGCTCCTCCTGGCTCGACTCCTGCTGCTATTATGAAAAATCTCCACACAAAATGTACGTCACCTTATAGCAGACCATTTTTTGGGATGCTAGAGGAGGCCGCAGCCTTCTCTAGCATCCAATATTTGCGGATGACACAAAATTGAGTAAGGAAATTGTGGAAACACTACAAAGTGACTTAAATAAACTGGAAAGGTGGGCAGAAAGGTGGCAAATGCAGTTTAAAATTGAAAAATGTAAAGTAATTCATTATGGGAACAAAAATGAACAAGCTACTTATAGACTAAATGGAGTTATTATAGGGAATTATGCTGTACAAAAGGACTTGGGGGTCATCATAGATGAAAAATTGGGTAATAGTGCACACCACTCAAGTGCAGCAGCAAAAGCAAAATCGGACACTGGCATGCATTAAAAGGGGTATGGATTCAAGGGATGCCAAGGTGATAGTGTCTCTTTACAAGGCATTGGTGAGACCACACTTGGAATATTGTGTTCAGTTCTGCGCACCGCATCTTAAAAATGACATAAATGAATTGGAACAGGTACACAGAAGCGTAACTAAGCTAGTAAAAGGTCTTAAATCACTAGAATACAAAGATAGGTTAACCAGGCTGAATATGATTTCACTGGAGAAATGGAGGTTGAGAGGTGATATGATTATTATGTTCAAATACAAGATTGGGAATCATATGGAACTGGGAGATGATTTGTTTAGTAACAGGCCTATACTTAGGACACGCGGGCATGTACTGAGGCTCGAGGAAAATAAATTCCGTACTGAATTATGAAGAGGATTCTTCACCATTAGAGCAGTAAAATTCTGGAACTAATTACCGGTGGGGGTGGTTACAGCAACTACTGTTAATGAAATTAAATCAAAACTGGATGCATTTTTGCCCACTAAGAAAATACTATAGATATGACTTACTCAAGTCAGTAGTTACAGGTTAGATAGGTTGAACTCGATGGACTAACGTCTTTTTTCAGCCTTAATTACAATGTTACGATTCTCTATAGCAGAAGCAGTCCTTACAATATATTATTATTCTCTATACATTTATTTTTACATTTCATGTGGCACATTTCATATTCCAAAAAAAATAAAAAATAAAAAGCAATTCAATGAAATGATAATACATTTAGCTCTACTTGGGTTCATCTTCTAAAGACAGGGGCATAGCTAGGGTGAACAGGTGAAACGTGCCCCAGGTGATGTATGGAGGGATTCGGTATGAAATCCCGACGGTCAAAATCCCGATGGTCAAAATACCAACAGCTATTGACAGACGGTCAAAATCCTGACATGGTCAAAATACCGACATTTAAATTCCCGACATGGTCAAAATTCCAACAAGGTCAAAATACCGACATTGAAAATCCTGACAAGGTCAAAATACCGACATATAGAATGTAGACAGGTGAAAAAGTCAACATGACTTTGGGGTTTTCACAGTTGTCACCTGTCTACATTCTATATGTCGGTATTTTTACCTTGTCGGGATTTTAAATGTCGGGATTTTGTCCTTGTCTGGATTTTGACCATGTCAGGATTTTAAATGTCAGTATTTTGACCTTGTCGGGATTTTGACTGCATCCCGGATTAAGGGACGTGCCTGAATTGCAGTTGCTGCAGATGAGATCCTGGATTGTAGGGAGGGAGGGCAGGCTGTATTTAATTATCCCCTCCTAAGGGCTGTGCATTGCAGCAACAGGCTGCATGGCACCTGCCTATGTTTGCTCTGCCTCATCTTCACTGACAATAGCAGACTGAATGGATCCTGACTGACAGGCAGCTGCACAATGATGCTTCGCTCAGGCTTCATGAGGAAAGCAGCGTGGCTGCAACATTAGAGGAATAGAAGAGACTTTCAGTTGATAAGTTAGGGTATAGGGGATGGGAGATATAGCTAATGACCACAGTCATATCTATGATGGGTGCAAGGTGTACATGGACCTCTAAGACATGAAGGGCTCACACACTACTCCCATATAATTATACCTACAACTCTATCGACCCAGAACAGAAATCTTGGTGATAAGCGCATGCACACTAAAGATGTCCCCTAGAGCAATCCGCCATATTTCCAAAGATATGTGCATGCGCAGTAAACTATGGCACAATACCAAAGTCTAGTGAACTGCTTTTGGTACTAATAATAATAAGGGTACTTATGTATTATCTGGGCTCCCATGTTAAATGCACCCCATTTTTTCATACCCCTACTATCCAATTACGCATGGAGTTAATTTTATATAGTGTGGCGAGCGCAGCGAGCCACCGTGCCTGAAGCGTGGTGAGCGCAGCGAGCCCCGCGAGGGGACGCGGTCTCATAAGAAAAACGGGAGCCCAGATATTACATAAGTACCATAATAAGGGATTAAAGCTTTGAGTTTAGATTATTATACTAATAATAATAAGGGGTTAAAGCGTTATGGTACTAATAATAATAAGGGGTTAAAGCTTTGAGTTTAGATTATTATAAAAACATTTTTTTATAAAGGCGCGACAAGTGGTTTGCAGTGCCGTACATAGGAGATTTTGTTTTTATGAGTGAGGAAGGTAATTATGAGAATAATATAAACAATTTAATTATTTGATGATGTTGGCGCTAACTAAAAATGGGGATTATTTATGCATTACTGTAAATGGTTATATTATATGATTAACATTGAATGTGTTATTACAATGAGGCGGAATTAATTAATAGGGTAAAGGTTAATTATTGGTGATAGAATAAAAGTGTAATGTAATCAAAAATTCTGCCTGTATTATATGGTAACTAATGCTATCTATATTGTATTGTCATCACTGATGCTTTATGTATTGTATATGGGGTCACTCATGTTCTTTGCATTCACCCTTGGCATATGAAGTACTTAGCTCAGTGCTCAAGGCTCCCTAGCAGTCCAGGTTTTAATAGTATCCATGATTAAGCACATCTGACTTAATTAGGGTTTCAATCAAACAGTTTGCTTATGCCATCTGTGCATAAGCATGGCTATCAATAAAACCTTGTCTGTTAGAGTGCCTTGAGGACCGGGTCTGGGAAACCTTCACTTACAGTAGATCAGTGATTTTCAACCTTTTTCGACTTGCGACACACCAAGGAAGATTTTAAAATTACCATGTCACACCATCAGGCCCCCATATGAAAAAAAAACAAACAATGGCCCCATATGAAAAATCAATCACAACGGTCCCCACGGGTAAGAGAAATAAAAGACAGTGGCGCTCACATAAAAACAAGAGAGCAGTGAATAGCTGTTGAACTGATGGTGGTGGCACAATTAAGAATACAGCTGAAGGCATACTAGTGTGCCAGGGCACAGTGGTTGAAACATGTGGTCGTAGACACTGCAGAAAAAAGAAGTATTATGGAATATCTCTAGAAATGTATTTGGTCTTTAACAAATTCAGTAAAATTTATGAATTCAGGTTTTCTGTCTATATATAAATTAATGTATTAACAGCGCATTGCTCTCTTTATGTAAAAAGCTGTATTTATCGAGTCAATAGAACAGCTCTACTGAAAGGCCAAATTACTATTCATAAATCTGTACGTAAAAGTAATGAGCAATAAGCTGTTAATAATGCAACTTGCACTTGTACCCTGAAAACAGCAAATCTAGCACCCGTTGAACAAAAATCTAAATACGCATGACAGATTTACTAAGGTATTAGCTCAATAGTTCTGAGAAACAACCTAGCCACATATCCTTTATATTCTCCATGAAATAACAGATATAAATCCATGTAGAGGAAAGGTTAAATGCAGTATGAGACAACATTGGAGGTGCTAACTGAAACTACTGTTGCCATCAGCAACTGATGAAATGTTAAAATCGCTTTAGAAAAAAAATAAATTAATCTAATTTAACGGCAAAACTGTTTCAGTTATTCATAACACGGAACAAACTTCAAAAACAGCATTACATTTTATAAATTACCACACTGCCCTTTACAGATACATTCAAGGACAAGCTATGCAGAGGGGGGGAATATTTTACGTAATGCGTACTGATTTCAGGAGAGCACAGTGCCAAGAACAGTGGAGATTTCCTTAATGTCAACATTCATACTGCAAACTACTTAACACATGCAAAACACAGTGAATGGGCTTGTTAAAATGATTTAATTGCCGAATACAAGCCATCCTCGCTGTTTAACCCCCTTGACGGCCGCTCGCCCTATTCTATGCTCTGAGGTGATTCCCCAGGAACGGCGAGGTTTATTCATAACATAGTGCATACACACTAAACAATATGCATGATAATATCATTAATGGTATTGTGCACTCTTATAGTGTACACCCAGCTAAACAGTGGAAACTGAGCTTGAAGGTTCAATGGATACACAAAGCCAAAGAGATCGTTTTGCTGCATGTTGTGGTGCAAACATAAGTACTCTAAATGCCTTACTCCAATGTAAATGACCACTAGTGATTGGAGACAGAGTTCCGTCAGACGTGTAGTCATAGGAAAAAGTGAAACAACAAACTCCAGAGAGTGTGGTCACATCTGGTTCGCTGCTTGTTTTTAAGAAATACAGAGAAATCTAAAATTTCAAAGTATGCTAAAATATATGTGAATTGCGTCATCCTGGAAATATATTTTCATAAAACCTGATAATATATGATTTGATTTCTCTGCAAATTGCTGTGAATCACACATACAGTAATATTTTAGAATAATTTACTCCCCCATGTCAAACAATTCTTTTGAATAATAACCAAACTGCACAAATGGAAATAATTCAACATGCAAATCAAAACGAGCTGGGTACGGGATACCGGCAGGCAATATACCGGCAGTCAGCATCTCCTTCCTCTCCCTCCCCCCAGGCAAACCCTAACCCTCCCACAGCCATACCCAACCCCCGCAAGACTAACCATCATCCATGCAGCCTAAACTAAAACATTTTCTTAATTACACTCTTGATTCGAAAGCTTAATAGTCAAAAATAACATTGTAGCTGAGACTAGACACATACAAACTAACTAGACATAGATAAAAATTGTAATTATATAAAATGTTTCTTTCCATATCAAAGGTAGAAACAAATGCTGTTTATATACATTCCCCTTTAAAAACGGATGAGATTAAGTGATTCAGCCAATAATACATTTCCTTATGGTATGCAGATGAAAATGCGATTCCTATCAAAAAGAAACATCTGAAATAAAAGTAAAACTGGAAATCCACAGAAAGTGATGCTATATGTAATCTCTGGCCCATGTAGTCAGCATTAATGTGAGATTGATTCTTTCTTTTCCACAACTGAAATTAAAGTGGACAAATGAAATACAGCTTGTACCCTGCTAGAGTGCTTTTATAGAATAGAAAATGATGAGCTACAGAGAAAGGGACAAAAAGGTATGAAACACATGGATGCATAGGCATTTGTTAACGGCAAGGAGCAGCAGATGAAAAATGTAGAGAAAGAAGTGCTCATGAAATATAAGTAAAGGTAAAGGGTGATTTTGCCCAGCATGTATGGACAATGATGATGGGGAAAATCACTGGGCAGAAAATCACTCAGTGCATACACACTGAGCGATTTTCCCCTGTCTTAGCGATTTTTCCAGGGGTGGACAACTTTCCATAGCGAGACGCTATGGGAAGCCTTCCACCCCATCACCCATTTCTCTATGCCACCTAATTATACCCCCTCTCCCCATTAGGCAGAGACAGGGCCAGTGGATCGCTAATTACAGATATTCAGCAAAGCGAGCAGAAGGCCGATGCCCAGAGATAAAAAAATATATATGAATGCATCGCAAATAGCTATGTATTCGCAAATCCATTTGCAAAAACCGAACCATCAAACAGTTGTTCTATCTGCGCCAGTCTAAGGCTTCCCGGAATCTGCCCAACAATCAGGCTGGAAGTGGTCATCGATGACATAAGAGATCCACCCGAAAAACACTTGGGCACGCCTGCGTTTTCACAAACACACCCAGAAAACACCATGTTTCTGACCCTAAAGTCCAGCTTCCTGTAATTCAAACTGTGGCTACTCTGCAGCTTCTTTGCCAACGGATTTCTATTCCCTAATTGCTGCCAAGCATGCGCAATGTGAACGCTGTGCACGTGCAGTTGTTCAATAATCTAATGCATTATGAATTCTCTTATTATGATCCATGCTGAATTAGGCCCTATATCACATGTACTGTATTGCTAAAATGTGGGCTGTTTTATACTGCATGCCTACAGTAGCTAATTTATACCTGTCACCACTGGCAGAAGTTGTTCAATGCATCAGCCAGTAAATGAACACTGCCCAGTGGGTGATTATCATACTGGGTAATCTTTGTATCTGATGTTCTACTGGGCAAACAAGGAGGTGGGTGAGGTTTCCAAAATCGGCTTGCTCTCCTTTTCTACTCCTGACTAGGGATGTACTTTGGAACACGATGGTTTCAAACAAGGAATGTTTATATTCTGAAGTTATCAGTTTCATTCAATCATTTATACTATCACATTGACAGAAAATCTGTATAAAGTGTTTCCCTAGCCAACCTTAGGAAGTGTCACCTATAGTTTGAGTGAAACACCCATCATGTAGATCTACTGTATATATGTGATTTTAAAAGTTTGTTTCGGGATTTATTGTGAGTGCAAAGGTAAAACGCCTATTGTAAAATGGAAGGGCACATCTGTTAGCGTTAAAGGTATACATGTCACTTCTTCTTTGTCAGTCAGTTCCTGTGGTAGCCTCCATGTTATTTTTAAGTAATTTAACACATAGGCCAAGATGTAATGGGTGACTATTTTGATGCAAGTTTGTGAAATATATGATTTGTCTGCAAAAGTAAGCCAATGTAAAAGTGTACAAGTTCCTTAAAAAAGTCAGACGTTTTCAGCCGGTAAAACATAATTTGGTACGCAGATACACTCGCAAGTACACACAGAATATAGGCACGCCAAATATCATTGTAAGCAACTGGATCTGCCTAACAAATTATGTTACAGTTATGTTACAGTGTTTGGCAGGAAAACACTTTTTCATAACATTTCCTATGCAAATACAATCACAAGTACACACAGAAGATATCTTCTTAATCAGCAGAAGCTGCTAGTGCATGCAATTGCATCCTGTTAAATAAGACATGTTATGTGTGGAAAAATGTTTAACAATGACATGTACAGTACCTATTTTAAGAAATCAAAAGTATATATTTTTTATGGTCAGAAAAACTTATAATCTTAATTATGTGTTGCAAATGTACTGTAATTGTTTAATTTACAACATTGCCGTATACATTTCACCCAACAAACACAGGTCTCCTTATGTCTGACTTGAGAGAAAGGTTTTGTTAAAGACTTGCCAACTTGGCTAACATTACATCCTGGCGTGTATACTATATGACATATTCCATTTGGTCTGAAAAAGTCAGGCACTTCCTGGTACTACAAAACTGTTTTGCAAGGTAATAAGTCGGACATTACATCGTCCAACTTTGTGCGACTCCCATAATCTAGTTCCATTACTGAACATGGGGCCTATTCAGACCTGTTTGCACAGATCCAAATTCATCCCCTCTTCCGATGGTGGGGTCTACGCATGCGCATAGTCTCTTATGCGCATGTGCAGGCCTGCCTGCGAGTGCCTTTGGCTAGTTTTTCTTTGGTCAAGGTGTTTGCAGCCTGATGGAGTTTCATAAGATTGCCCACAAAAATGGCCCGCACACGGTGGCTTTTCCTAATTTGAAAAAGCCTCCCTATGCGAGGTGAAACGCGTATTCCATGGGAATTATTCCACACAGGATATCCAGCTGGTTGTCTTCCAGCCAGCCCAGCCAGTGGACGAGACCCAGCAACAAAGCCAAGCCGCATCCACATACGCACTGCAAGTGAGCCGCTCTGAGTAGAAGTGCTGAATACAGGGTACGGCAACCGTGACAAATACCAAAGCCATCTACAGTAAGGTGTGTGTCCACCTCCCTGCAGGGAAACATCCCACCAGGCCAAGTAAGCCTACTACAGTGTGGGAAACTGTGGTTCATTACACAGGATCACTTTGACTGGGGACATCATGGTGCTCCTAGTTAGATTTGCACTCAACTATCTTTGGAGGTAAAACCAATTCACTATTCTGACTGCATAAAACAGATACCCCTGTGAACAGATACCCCTGTGTATCGCTTTAACCATTTGTCGACCAGTCTATTTACATCTGGACTTTTCAATTATCCAATTAAGGAATATCATTGAATTAAGAACTTTAGGAAACTCACATTTTGAGTACACCAGTACAGTGAGCAAGTGTGCGATCATCTATCATGATCTATTGGTCCTAACTTACACCCCCGGGAGGTGATTCTTTCTTATGTTTAATTTTCATTTATTTAATTATTATTGTTTTGTGCAGGCATGTTGGTAATAAACTGCGCTTTGGAGGCTGGCATTCATTCCCCATGGTGGCCGCTGGGATACAACTCACACACCAGCGTTCCCTAGCGCCTAAGACCTTTTCCTTTCATTTATACTGTGTGATTTCCTGGGATGCGGTCATCTATTAGAATGAACTTAGGTCTACAGTCATTAGGTCGACCCCACTAGGTCGACTGGCAGGAAGGTCGACCTGACTTAAGGTCGACATGGGCCAAGGTCGACATGACTTAAGGTCGAATTTGCATAAAGGTCGACATGAGGAAGGTCGACATGAGGAAGGTCGACTGGTCATAAGGTCGGCATGGGTTTTTCACTGTTTTTTGAGCCGACATGTGCCGACAGGCGGTATTTCATGCCCTACCATCCACTAGGGCGTGGTGGGAGAATAAAATAGTGTGCCGAGCGCAGCGAGGCACCGTGCCCGAAGCATTGCGAGCAAAGCGAGCGCTGCGAGGGTCCGATTCTCATTGCCAACTGTGTCCATGTCGACTGTCGACATTCGGATCAAAAAACAGTGAAAAACCCATGTCGACCTTATGACCAGTCGACCTTCCTTATGTCGACCTTTATGCAAATTCGACCTTAAGGCATGTCGACCTTGGCCCATGTCGACCTTAAGTCAGGTCGACCTTCCTGCCAGTCGACCTAATGACTGTAGACCTAAATGCAGTCTGACGAATGATCCCATTCCGATTTCCTTTGAGCCTAGATAGTAACTGACTCGGAAGTGACAGAAGTGATATTATTGATTACCCGTGAGGTCTCACACTACAGAAATATATAATTTATATACTCTGTATAATGTACATACATACATGCATTGCATACATACAGAATAGTCCCAGTGTTTTTAAAGACATTGCACTGTATTTTCTTTTTGTGATTCTGATTCTATTACTACCTACTATCTGTTGTGGTTAGCGTATTATTTTTTGGTACAGAATGAGAGACCGTTGTTCTTGTTCATAATCTGTCCATTGTTACCATATTTTACAATGTGTACCATCTTCTGAGCTTTTACCCTGATTTTTATTATTTATTTAGAATATTGTAGGTTTAATGCATTGAGGTGTTTAGATAGTGCTGTCATTTTCAATGTTTTATGGCTTCATAAGCAGACATCCACCTATGTTAATATAAATATATATCCTTTATTATTTTTTCTTATTCTTTATTATATTCATTGAAAAGATAGCATGATCAGGCATTGTTTTGAGTAATTTAAGTGAGCATTATGCAAACAAAGCATTTAACATACCTAGTCTGGCTGATTCATTCTGTTGTGTATTATTTAAAATGATATAGCATTTAGGGGTAGATGTATGAAGTGATAAGGGAGAAGTGAGTGCAGAGAGCAGGGATATTCACCCACAGTTAAGCCGTAGTAGTATCCTGTGTCCGTTCCTACGTTGCCTCCAGATAATCGTCCTGTGTAGGAATGCCAATTGCAAAAGGCTTGTACTGGGAGAGATGTTGGTCTCCAAACCAGGGAGCTCCTGATGTTGTGACCAGGTCAGGAGATCAACATCTCTCCCACAAAGGAATCAAGTGGCAATACCATCAATCCCACCAGGTAGAGCCTTTTGCAATTGGCATTCCTACACAGGACGATTATCTGGAGGCAACATAGGAACGGACACAGGATACTACTACGGCTGAACTGTGGGTGAATATCCCTGCTCTCTGCACTTACTTGTGATACCCCCAATCTTTTTAATTGATTTATTTTATCATACAGTTTTATATGTATTATCCTTAATAAATGTTTTAACTACACCTGTTGCATGCTATATAGCGAGCGCGGTCTCAAACCCCCTTTCTTTCCAGTGTACCATTTTTCTTGGGTCAGACTTCCCAAGTCCTGAGACCGCAGCTCCAGCAAAACAACTCTGCTCAGGCGCCCCTCAGGCCACTTTTTGTGACCTACTTTCCTTCCATAAGGGAGAAGTGAGCCAAAGGAGTAGTGACCCATGGCAACCAATCATCTGCTCTGTATAATTTGATATTATGCAAATTATATATGTTACTTCAGTGCTGATTGGTTGCCCTGGGCCACTTCTCCTCTGGCTCACTTCTCCTCCCTTCATCACTGCTTCATACTTCTACACCTGAGTAATATAATCTGTAAACCTCAGTAATTGTGCCTGATGATTTTTTGGGTCACTTTTTACTCCACCAACAACCCATATGTTTATAAGGACATTTGCTGAAAACTACTGTCTTGCAGCAATAAGACATCAATGACATGTTGCAGCATTATGTTCACAAGTAGCAATCGCAGAGCCAGTTTGTTATTATTTCTGGCTCCCTTTCCTGAGACAGGACCCAAATTTGAAAACGAGTGCGTCTAATTCTGCATTTCTGTCCTCCCAAGCTTATTGTTGGGACAATGGTAGGGATAATATTATCCTAATATTTATCTCAGGGTTCTGAATTTCAGAAGGACTTCAGGGGGCGGGGCGTGATCGTGACATCATTAAGCCACGCCCAATAATGGGAAATAACCCATTTTGCCGATCTCCGTGGATAGGGCGGGGCTTAATTGATGCCATTATGACACTTTAGCCCCTCCCCCTCCTCGGAGATCGGCAGATTGGGTTAATTAAATGCCGCGGTCACAGGGGAGGAAGCCGCGATCAGGGGGCGGAGCGGGGGTCCCCTAGAATCTAGGAGGGTCGCCCCCTTTCCAGGTGGGAAAGGAGCGGGACCTAATTTAGGGGCCCCTTCCGGCCATTCTGGGAGGGTAGGAAACCCTGATTTATCTCAACTTAAAAATTGGGATCCTCGAGCAGAGCAGCGTGAAGCCACAAAGTCCAGGATTGCAATGTAATTACATAAAAGTGCTCATTGGAAATCATCTCTTTCCCAAACATATCCCCTGAACTTATGAGAATTTAAGCCTTGTTAAATTTTAAAATAAACTTGATCAAATCAAGAAGATCTCATCTTGTCCCTTCAGGAACACCATCTTCATGGACTGGATGTATTGTTTTTTTTTTTAAAATCCTTTACAATTTATTTCAGATCCTATTAAAATAAAAAATCATTAGTTAACATATTTCCCCGTAAATCTCCCCAGCATTTGATAGAGATGTGATGACTTTCTGAAACAGTAATGCAGCTTTAATTTTAATAGTATACTGGGTACCGTACCGGACACACAATATATTGTCACTGTGAAATGCAGCATTGCAAATCAACAAGCTTTTTATTCTTCCCTTCACTCAAGCGCAACATTTTCTGTAACCATATATTCCCACTACACCGTCTAGGCCTACAAGCTTTAGCAGATGTGGTGGTGTTGGTCACAATAGGGTCAAGAACCGAACTAGGAACTGCAGGCTGCCAGTAATAATTGTGTGTTATGCTCATTAACCTTTCCTTTTATCATTGGCAGATCATTAAACACTTCATACAATCACTTCCATCTACATAATCACACTTAGGCAAATTATCACTTTCGAAAACTACAACAGATGGTAAAGCTACCAAATCCCTCTACTATACTGACATTTTTATATCCTGAAATGCTCATTTGCAGCCAGTTGAAATAGGCCTATGAAAAGCTTCTCAAGATGCTTAATTCCTACCAGTACATACGGCATCTTTAGCACCACGCTGGGGCTGAAGTGTGGAGACTCAACTAGGAGGAAGTTCCTTTTAACACATATCCTCAGTCAGAGCTACTATATAACAGTTTACCCTTCTAGCCTACATCTGTACTTCTACATTACAATTCCTTTAAAACTGAAGCACATAAAAAGTACCTCTTGAAACATTTTTTCTGGATGTTAAAATAGAATAAAAAAACAACAGATGGGGATTAAACAATTACATTGCACATGGCATTCAGGCTGCAAACTCCTAAAGAAGAGCATATTATTTTCCCAACATGCCTCAAAATACTTTCCATTTTAAAAATCTGTACAGAGCCCTTCACCCGTCTATTTCCCTAACACAGCTCTCTTATACCTAACACATTAGACTCTGGAATGACCATTCTGATTCTTGAAAATGTCTGAGTGCTTTCTCAAGCTCTACATGGCCAAAACGTATTGTATTCATTCCATATAGAGTCTTCTCCCAACCTCTCTTTCACTGTCAGCATTGCCACTGTGTCCTATGTTCCCTAACTACCCTACAGTGAGTCATTCTGGACTCTTTCCTCTCATTTGCCCCCAGAGTCAATCTCTTGCTTTATCATGTCATTTTTCAACATTGCTCCCATCAGACCCTTCCTTTTCCAAGATGCCACAGAAACCATTGTACACTCACTAATCATCTCTCACATGGACTACTGTGACCTTCTCCTCGCTGTACAAAACTGCTTCTATCTTGCTTTACTCCGATCTTTATTCAGCACAAAAGCTAGACTTAATTTCCTCTTCTTCTGCTCCACATCTGCCTCCGCTCTATCCAGAGCGCTTCACTGGCTTCCTTTCCTCTACAGAATCCTCTCCAAACTTCTCACCCTCTTACCATGTACAAAACCCTATCCAGTTCTACAGATCCAAACACAATCCATCCCGACTTCTCCAGTCATCCCATTTGGTTAACACATTTTAAGACGGAATAAGATTTCACCTGTGCCACCTCACTATTGGAACAATCTCCCTCATTTCATTAGAATAATCCTTTAGTCTGCATTGCTTCAAACAAGCATTGAAAACCCATATTGTCCACCATTTGTCTGCACCCCTGGAAGCATGATTTTATAGCTACAGTACATGCACACTATATATTTCATGTAATTTCGGTATGGAATTCCATATGGTTCTTTAATCTTTTTATTGTGCAATTAAAAATTGTATACTTTTAGAAGACACAGTCCCCATCTTTTTCTTTAAATCCCATGTATACAGCAAGTGATGGTATATTTTTTCTTATTTCATTACAATTTTGGGCTGACAACCCCGATACCAGTCACAGTTAGTAGCGCACCTTTCTTTTTTCTTTTTCATGGTAACTACTATTGGTTGCTAAAAATATAATTAAATTTGTTTTTTGAAATATTCAGTTTGAGGTGGCGAGATGGCATTCAAGATAAAACAGCAGCATGGCATTCAGTGACACAGACCAATGAAGATGGTGACAAGTCTGGTGAGGATCGGTAGATTTGAGTATCACCTGAGTACAGATGATACTGAAATTCAAAAGAGTTAGTTTTCCTAAAGATGCGGTATAGCTTTAGAAAAAGCAGATGACCCAATACTGGGCCCTGAGAAACAAACAATTAAAGAACGGATAAATAGGTAGGATGAGATTGTACGGGTTGTATGATTGTACGGGTTGTATGGAAAGAAAATGGTCAACAGTGTCAAAAGCAAAGATCTAGAAGAAGAATAAGAAGCGAGTACTGGCCTTTAGACTTAGCAGTGACCAAATCATTCACTACTTTGGTCCGTGCTGTCTCTGTGGAATGTTGGGAGCGAAAGCCTAACTGAAGTTGGTACAATAATTTGTGTGAGTTAAGAAAGTGTGTAGTAGCTTGGAGGGGAATGGAAGCTAAAAGATGGGATGGACGTTAAAAAAAGCAGTTTGACCTAGATCAGTTATCTGCACCCACGCTAATACAGGAGGTACAGGTTTCAGTTTATGCTGATTATTTCCATTGCTTTCCTCACATCAGTGGCTGTGTTGAGAATTGTAGTGATATTTGTTACTTGTCTGTTGTAATGTACTGCATTATTGATTTGCCTCTGTGGACCACTTGTGGCACCCTATGCATAAATCATATTATTATTAATGTTCTATAGATACCGTATAGCACTTTAGTTCTTTGCACAGGTCAGTTACTGTATAAATAATTTTAAAACAAGAAGCTTAAAATAAGCTATACACAATTGCACATTTTTACAATCCTATGCAGTGAAGGTTTTTTCTTTATTCGTTGACTGAATTGACTCAGTGAGTCACTTACAATCAAGTCAGTGAAAAAGCTTTTCAAAGCAATTGTATTGTTCTTCATCTAAAAAGAGCAATCTACTTTCAGCAATATGCAGGCAATTTTTACACTGGAACAATATAAATATAAGTGCATGTCCGACATACTATAAATACACTTTATTTCTATTACTGTATTTTGCGTACATATGAAACCAAAATCGTTTTTCAATATATTGAATACATCCATAATTGCAACTAGAGTACAGAGTTATTTGTAAAATGTAATGCAGCAGAACTGATTGCAGTTGGTGCACAAATGGCAGAAAAAAACAAAAGCATAGAAATGTAGTTTATCAATATTAAAAAAATTGGCCTTTAACATAATAGCATAATATTATTTATTTATTAATTAACAGTTTGTTATACAGCGCAGCAGGTTCCGTTGCGCTTTACAATTATAAACAGGGATTGGGAACTGGTTTGTTATAGACCGTTAAATGGTAGGAGGGACCTGCTTGCAAGCTTACAATCTATAGGGAAATAGGCATTGATACACAAGGATAAAGTATTCTATATTGCACAATGGTCCACCGATTGCAAATGTTCTTGGTGGGCTTGAAGAATATGGTGACCCAGCAAAGTAAGCCAGGGGTCAGGAGAAAAATAAGAGAGCAAATAAGTGGTCAAGTTTGTGCTGTACAGTAAGATGAGATGGATGGAAGGAAAAGTTTATGAAGGTAATGTGGGCGGTTCTGGAATCTGATAAGCTTGCCTGAATATGTGAGTTTTCATGGAAGGTTTGAGGATTGGAGGAGAGTCTAATTGTACATGGGAGGGCATTCCACAGAGTGGGTGCAACTCGAATAAAGTCCTGCAATCAGGAATGGGAAAAGGTCATGCGTGTGGATGAGATATTTTGAGATAAGAGATAAGAGAAGAGATGTACATTGGTGTAGTTTGTTTTATGGCCTTGTGTGTAAGTAAGAGTATTTTATATTGAATACAGTCAAATACAGGTAACCAATGGAGGGACCGACCAAGCAATTTTGCAGATGATGAATGTCTGGCGAGGAAGATTAGCAGCATTCGTGATATATTGTAGTGGTTAGAGTCTGTACTGGGAAGACCTGTAAGAAGACTATTGCAACAATCAATGAGGGTGATGATGAGAGCATGAAGCAGAGTTTTAGCAGTGTCTTCTGTAAGATATGGGCATATTTTGGATATGTTTTTTTAGATGTATGTAACACGATTTTGAGATAGATTGAATGTGGGGATCAAAGGACAGTTCAGATTCAAGGATGACACTTAGGCAGTGAGCTCGTAGGGTAGGATTGATTGTGGTGTTCTCAACAGCGATAGAGATATCAGGTTGGTAGCTACTATTAATTTGTGGAAATATAATTAATTCTGTTTTTGAGATATTCAGTTTCAGGTGGCGAGATAACAGAAGATAAATTATGAGAAAGGTATTCAGTGACATGGCCCAATACAGATGGTGATGGGTGTGGGGTGGATAGGTAGATTTGAGTATCATCTGTGTACAGATGATACTGAATTTCAAAAGAGCTGATTAGTTTGCCAAGATCTGAGAAAAGCAGAGAACTTAAGACTGAGCCCTGAGGTAATCCAACTGATAGAGGTAGAGAAAAGGCAGGGAAATCCGAGAAATGTACACTGAAAGAGCGGTTAGATACATAGGATGAGACCAGGAAAGAGCAGTGCCGTGAAGACCAAGGGATTGTAGTGTTTGCATGAGAATGAAATGATCAGTAATGTCAAAAGCAGCAGAGATATCACAAATAATTAAAAGTGAATACTGCCCTTTAGACAGCAGTGGCCAGATCATTCACTACTTTAGTCAGTTCGGTCTTTGTGGAGTGTTGGGAATGAAAGCCTGACTGAAGTGCGTCCAATGAATTGAGGATAAGAAAGTGTGTGAGGCGAGTGTAGGCAAGTCTCTCAAGTATCTTTCTTCTTTATCTTCATCAGTCTTTAAATAGAAAGTGGGATTGAAAACTAAACAGGTTCCTTGGAAATACTCTCTTCCTAGACTCGCTAAGTGAACACCCGCAAACCTGTTCCCACAGCTGCTCTAATCAAAATACTAAAGAATTAATTTGGCTATCTAAGCCATAAATACTGTAGGGTGTGTAGCAAACAAGGTCACCCAGCCAGCCCATGAATTATTAATGATTCAATTAAAGGTTATATCTTCTTCATAATCTAGTCAAAATATTACGAAATAACTTGTATTGTAGCCAAGAACAGAATGAGAAGTGAGGAGTGGGCAGAGCAAGGTTATTCAGTGCCATCTCTACTGGTAGGAGAGCTATGTAAATAAGAAGTACAAAGTGATGCCTGTCAGGCAGTCACAACCATGTCAAACTCCCTTCCTCCCCCTCTCTTTTCTCTCTCCTGCTCTCTTTTTCCTCTTGCCCTCTTTCTCTCTCTCCCCCTCCTTCCTCTGTCCCTTTCCCTCCTGTCAGTGATGCCTGTCATGCTTTCACGTCCATTTCAAACCCCTGCCCCCTCTCTTCCCCATCTCTCTTTCCCCTACTCTCTCCCTCATTTCTCTCCTCACCCCTCCCTCCTCGCTCTTCTCTTTTCTCTCTCCTGCTCTCTTTTGCCTCTTGCCCTCTTTCTCTCACTCCCCTCCATCTCCCAGCCCCTAGTCTCTCTTTATCTCTCAGTATGTACAGTGCCTGCAACCCATGGCAACGAGCATATAAACACCTGACAACGATCATAGAATCCCCCGGCAACGGTAAGGTAAAAAAAAAATGTAGGGGGGGGGGGGGGCGAACCTTTTTTGGCAGGGGGGGTGCAAAATTTAAAGTTACGCCACTGGCTGTCTGCTTACTACACATGTGATATGATGACCTTCTGGGTAACTTGCTGAGGTCCTGTAATCAATTTCATTGTCTGATGGGGTCTTAAAGCAAAATAGTTTGAGGACCCCTGGTATAGTGAATAAGGATTTGTTTCACAGCATAGGGTTTTATTTCTAAAATATACTGGAGCAGTGAAAATAACAGCAGTATTAATAATTATTTATCTCCTACCAATGCAAGAATATGTGGCAGGGAATATAGATTGTCAGCTCCACTGTGGCAGGGACTGATGTGAATGTTCAAATATTCTCTGTAAAGCGCATCGGATTATGTGTGCGCTATATAAATATCTGGTAATAAATAAATCAATTTACACTTAAAGCTGTTTATTTAATCAAACTAAATATGGGTCCATCACGCTGCACAAGAATCGTTTAGATCTGGGATGCAAACAGGACCGGCCTGACCACTGTGCAGCTGCGCACAGCGCCACATTATTATTAATATTGAATGAGTGAATCCATTAATTATGCAAATGACCCAAACAAGGGGTCTGGGTATAAATATCAGTACCATTTCAGCAGTGAGACACCTTGATAAAGCTGCTAGTTTTTCAGAGAAACGTGTTGCTGCAACCCTGACCTGTGCTGTAGAACTTGAACTTTACCTGCTCATTCATCGGACCATCATGTCCCAACATATTGGAAGTCCTGGTTTCAACTTACCTGGAGAGCTATCCGGTCCTCCACAGCTACCAAAAGTTCACATTTTCCAAACAACCTAGCTGCTGCAAAGGTGCACTCGTTACTCACTGACACATTTTAAAAGATCCACAGGTGGAGCAAATAACTTCACTCGTGATTCTGTGAGGAGATCTGGAATACATTAACTGTTGGTAGCTCTCGAGGACTGGGGTTGGCTACCCCAGAACTAAAGCATCATGATCATCACTTCCAGCGGCACCCAGGACATAATATTGTCTATTTTAATTCCTTCACATGGGACTACTGCTTGGGTTCAGTGCAGGTTAACACTTTACTCATTGGGTTGATTTCACTGATGCACATTAGAGGATCATTGTCTCATCTAACAAGGCTTGCAAACATTGAGTAAGCAATTGTTGTATCTGCGTAGTGAGCACTGTTATGAAATATCTTGCAAACCTCAAAAAATGGTGACTAGATTTCTTAGCCAAGGAATCGTCCAACTAGTCCATTTTTTTTTTTCTGATATAGAGGCAAAGGGGGCCCTCCATGATGAATTTGAACCTGAAAAATATTTTCTTTTTTTTGACAGATCAACCCTTCCCAAAGGAAAAAAATAAAAAGAAAAAAAGATTGGGGAGATTGTGAGTTGTCTATTGCAGGGATAATGCACCAACACTTCTCCATGTGAATACGTCTACACATAGATGGTGCCTTCTGCAATTGTAAATTCATAGGGGTAAATTTACTATCTATTAGCTTTTAGAAGGTGTTAAATAACTAAGTAGAATCTCATTGATTAGATGCTATGGGCAACTTCCCATTTTACACCATAGTATTAGCCACCTAGGACTTTCTAACCCCCTCCTGTTTGAGTCTCTGAACAATGTATGTTTTACAAAACTTTTCTGAAGATCTCCAATAATTATCTTTGTTCTGATAAACTGATACATGAGGTGCATCAACATGCATAGAAGGTGGAAAGGGGAGCAAAGATAGGGCAAAACAGAGCAGGGTGTAAAAATTTGATTCCAAGGGGGCAATACAGAACATGTATCAGCGTGAATAGGGTGAATCAGATTTTCAGTGAAAAAGATTCACCTCAGGGAGTGAAACCAACCCGATTCACTCCCCCCCCCCCCCCCGCCACCCCCCCTCCCCCCCCCCCCCTGGTAAAATCGGGAGCACTGAATACTGCTCTCGGCGTGCACAGCATGTCTTCCATCTGGCATTTTTTCATGTATTTGCTAATGTGTCTTTCATTTGCTTCCTACACACCAATTATGCATGCATGTAGGATGCAAATTATTCATAATTGACTGTACACATTAGTCATCTCGATTTTGTATTGTGTTTATTGTTGTACTTTGTTGACATGCTTCGGAATCAATAAAAACATTTTGAAACAAATACATGCCAAATGATGTATGCACAATGGGAGTGTCCCCACTGTGTACCAATCCGTTTTAAATGTTTGTCTTTCCATGAAGATTGGATAACAGTGGGAAATCTGCATAATTTTCATCAAGTCTTGGTGAGCAGAATAAGCTGCAATTGTGGTCTGCTGCCAAGTAGTCAACTTACAAAAGAAAAAAACTTAGAACATTGATTTCTGTACCTTCAATCATTTAGATGTAGCTGAGAAGACCACAGTTACCCCTCATTATCTTTCAGAATTTAAATGTATATGTAGGTAAGATAAAACATTCCAAAGTCATTTATTAAATAGTTTTTTTTTTATATTTTATATTACTAATATGTTTTCTTGCAGGCTTTGCAGTTTTAGGGATCAAATATGTATTGTATTACATGTCCCTATATAAAAAAAAAACCTCTTTTATGCAATTCACCACCTCTCATAAGTAGGGATGGACTATACCAAACACATAGTATGGTATAGATTTTTGCAAGATGGAATGAAACCCTCTTCAAACCTCTTCTACAATCAATGTCCAACAAAAAATGGAAGTTGCCAAAACAGATTGCCGTCCAAATATGGAATTAATTTGTGGCCAGGAATGAAAGCACTTGTTTGACCACCAGGAATCCAGATCCCAAATGGCTGTTTTAATTACATACAGTATTGGTTAAAAACCATTATTGACTGCCCTTTGAAAGTGGAATAATAATTAAAATGTCTGCCATTTCTGGAAATCATGGGTGAAACGCACGCGACTTCCGGTGATACAACATGGCAGTGATCACTTCTGGTTCCACCGGAAGTCGGGGTTGGAACGCAAGTGACTTCCAGTGATGCCCGAAGGCGCGGGTGTCACGCACCCGACTTCTGGTATTGCCGGAAACAGAGGATAAACCTGTGAAAGGATTAGGGATTCAATACTTCAGGCTGAGGTCTAGTAAATATCTGTACCTGAAGAAGGACTACCGAAACACGTTGCACGGATTATCCAAACTGTGGTGGAGACTTTGTCATCACTTATTGGGACAAACTTGTTGCGGTGGTGCCAAGCCCCCCAGCCCGGGACCCATTAAGTTTTATACACCCACAGCAATTACCCGTGTTGGCGAGACTTTAACCATCACTCCTTCCTTATTTTTAGAGATGTGCAGGTTCAGATTTACTTATTGGCTATCGGCTGTCACATGTTTTGACTCCAAATCAAGTGACAGCCGATTGCCAATTCGATCGGGTTTTGAGTTCCGGGTAAATCCGAACCTGCACATCTCTAGTTATTTTATTGCATATTGCAAGTTTTATTGTCATTTATTTTCCTGAAATCCGGGTAATTTCAGTAATTTTATTCCACATGTGGGTTATGTTTATGTGTTTTAAGAAAATGTCTTTTCGTGTCCAGTTCGGGTTATTATACGCCATCCTTACCAGCACCTTTGTTATCCGATAACACCTTTTCCATATGTATATGAGACCGGTGTTCTGTCTTCCCAGGATAATATTAGACTGCTATCATAGGCACACAATTATCTTCAAAACCTTACTTGTTTGACAGGGTTCAAGCCCCCAAATTATCACATAAATAAATAATATTAAATATGTATCATTTATTTCTACTGTATATAATTATTCTCTAAAATTACTCAAGGTGCTTTATATTTGCCCTAAAGAAATCATACTACAGAAAACCGAACAACAATAGTCAAAGTCAGTGAATACAAAAAAGTACAAGATGCAATATACTGTACAAATAGAATCACTTCTTCTGTAAAGTGTTCATCCTACACAAATGTACCAACTTGGCAGAATGTTGGGTGCACTACATAAAGGTCCATACACACTGGGCGACTATGCCCAGCGTGTATGGACAATGCATACACACTGAGGTGGAGGACGGTGTTGCATAGCGGAGTGATATGCAAAGCCATCCTGAAAGCCGCTCATCTGCTGGTATAACCAGCAGATGAGCGGCTTTCCCGGTGATGTTGCAGGAGTGCGCAGCAGCGCTCACCGCTCAACGCCGGGCCATACACACTAGGCGGCTTTGAGCTGAAAGCCGCTCAAACCTACTGTTTTGAGCGACTTTCAGCTCAAAGTCGACCAGTGTGTATGGGCCTTAAGGTAGAGTCTGCCAAACTCTACTGTTACAGTCCAGGTTTTAAGGATATCCATGCTTGAACATAGGTGACTTAATGAGTGCCTCAGTCAATTTGATTTAACCATATGGACTCAAGCATGGATATTTTAAAATCTGTACTGCAATATTGGCATTGGAGAAACTCTTGACATAGGGCAGGAGAAGAGACACACACAGACACACATAAATACATACACACATACATACATGCATAGATATTATTACACTTTGGGGAGATGCAAAGTATGAAATACAAAATACAACGACTCATAGGGTTATAGACATTGGCTTGATTATTTGGATCTAAGCAGATCCAATTGTTTAGGTCTAGTATTTCCATATCATGATTACAAAAATATAACTACAGACAAATGCAAATAAAAAAGAATGAAAATGTTTATTTATGTCTTATCAACTCAACTAAAATTTCAGCTGACAAAGAAAATGTAAGATGCAGCACAAAGGTAAGCCTTATGGTCCGGTAAGCCGTCTTACTAATACAGAGTCTGCACCATTAGCTCTCAGTCTGTCATGGTATTGACTTCATGTAAAATACATACCTTTATTATTCAGGGTGTCTTCATGTATTCGTCTCACCGCTTCATTGCCATCAATTTCATTGTTTCCAGCTGTAATGGAAGAACAACCATTTATCTCCTGAATGGCACAGAAATGCTCACAATTGCTGCATAATTCTGTTTATGTTTTAGACAAAGGATCATTCTTGTTGTGGATTTAACTCATAATGTGGGTTTCACAAATAGTACAGAGCTATATATACAGTATTATTCATACAGTTCATGCTACACAATATGTCAAACATGTCTCGTAGAAAATGGTTAAATTAAACGGTAACCTCATGACCATCAAAGGGTAACCTCATGATAAAATAAGATAAGATACGAGGCATAGGGGTAAATTTACTAAAGCTTCTAAAAATGAAATGAGGTGATGTTACCCATAGCAACCAATAAGATTGTATCTATCATTTCTCTATTGCATACTAGAAAATGATAGACAGAATGTGATTGGTAAAGTAACAGATGTGCATATGTGCAGTAAGATGTAATTCCAGGGGCAGAGAAATGCATTTTTATGTATCTCCGTCCGATTCTGAGCCAAACACATCTTTGTCGAACCTGATTTTCAGTAATGTGTCCATGTTTTGAAGTGAAAACAGTATAAGTCACCATAATTAAATAGAACAAACCTCCAGCCAGTTGTATAACAACTTTCTGCCCTTGCGTAGGAGTTTGAATTAAGTTGGTAAAACACAGACACTGATTAGGCTAAAGGGGCCCATATACTATTGGTGTATTGGGGCAACCCTCCTAATCCCCTGACGGTCGTGACGGGGGATGGGGGTTATTAAACATGTGTAAAAATACTTTTTTAACATGGCTAATATCTCATATCCAGAACCGGTCGCTTAACCTTCATATACAGAAGGAGCGCCCAGTTACCGGGCGGTGGGGGACACGAACCCTGCCAGTCTCCGCTTCAGGGAGACGGGAACGATCAGCGAGGCAGCGGGGACCCGGGGTGGGGGTGGCTCTGTTAGAAAGGGATGCGCACGTGTCCCCTTGCGGGGGCTGGCAATCCGACTGCAAAGCCCCTGCAACAATGACAGGCACTACAAATGTACCATTCCTATTTAATCACATTCCCACTGTACAGACCACACATATCCAATCTTTCTTTTTTCACATTTTCCATCCTCCTTACAACCCCTGGCCAAACTGCTGGTGGAATTAATGCCTATTTCCCTGTAGATCGTAAGCTTTTGAGCAGGGCTTTCATACCTTTGATTGTCTGTAAATACCCAGTTTGTTGTATCATTGTCTCCTATTGTAAAACGCTATGAAATATGTTGCACTATATAAGAAACTTAATAAATAAAATAAATAAATATCTGCCAATGGATTGCGGTTCATCGAATCTGTCCTGCCCAATGAAGACCCACTACAGCTGGGAGACTTCACCCCGACAATTATGAGAATTGGGACAACTAGAAATTACCGTATATACTCGAGTATAAGTCGACCCGAATATAAGCCGAGGCACCTAATTTTACAACAAAAAAAAACTGGGAAAAAACTTATTGACTCAAGTGGGACCCTCACTCGAGTATAAGCCGAGGGGGGCTTTATCAGCATAAAAAATGTTCTGAAAAAGTAGGCTTATACCCGAGTATATATGGTACCTTTAAAAACTAGCTACATAGACATAAAGTATGTAAAAGTCGAAAGCCACTAATGGGGCTTTTCATGTTCCGTTACTGCACAAAGTGTTCATGGCAAGATGAAAGACATACCTATTATCACGTGCATCCCAAGACTGGATAAATGTTTTGCAGTATAGAATCCAATGCCTTTAGCACCTCCAGTTATAAAAGCTACTTTTCCATCTTGTCGTGGGAGATCTAAAAGAAATTGACAAATATTTGGTAATTATACAAACATATTTAATTCAGCACAACATTGTTCTGCTGTGACACCAGAGGCAGAACTCTTGGAGACAATGGAGTCATCTGCCACCGGGATCCTAATCAATTGACTGCGAGCAGAAAACTGCTGCCCAGACAGATAGAAAAAATCCCCCTTGCAATTAAAAAATGGTAAAGCGCTGCAGAATATAGGTGTGTGCTATATAAGAAGCTGTTAATAAATATGAAAATTAATCTTTAAAAAGATTGCAATGACTATGTTTCCAGATTTTAAAAGGAGAGTTAGATACGTATACACACACACACACACACACCATATGATACAATTGTATCATGCCCCATACACACAGGGTGACCCGGCTACTTAGCCAAGCGACATGCTTAAGCACGACCGCTCAGCCAACATCACGGGTTTCCTGCGACGCTTTGTGCTGAGCGGGGCTTTGCCTATTTTTAGGAGACTGCACATCGCCGTCGCTGTATAGCATACATACGGAGTAATTTGTGCTCATTTTCTAAGCAATCTAGTCAGATTGCTTAGAAAAAGGTAGAAATCGACCCATGTTTGCCCCTTTAGATAACACTATAATATATTTATGTTCTAGCTAAAATATACACAGGAATATCACACAGATACAAAAAAAGCATCCGGAGCCTACAACTCTATCACAATACATAAACTCAGTCCAAGTTTCTGTAATTAGAAAAGTGGCATAGGGTGAAACAGATCACTAACAAACCACACATGCATTTCATTCACAAGCTGTACCAACATATTGCATTACAACTGCAGATGCAGACTGAACGATGGTTGTAAAATGGAGACCCTGTAATTTCCCTGCTATAATGTACTGCCTGTCATAGCCTAGCACACACAGCGACTTTTTCAGTGGATCCCTACTTTTGTCCATCTGATTTTGCCACTACTAATCTTGGCTTGTGAGCATTGGCACTGGTATATTTTTCTGGTGGTTTTGCATTTAATATTATACCATATAGATTGACCAATAATGGTCGATCTATCATCTTGTCAACCCAACTATAACAGCATGTTATTTAAACTTATTTTAATCAGCACTTCTCCTAAAGGCCAAAATATATAGACCTAACCTGTATGCAGCCTTTACAAAGAGTCCTGTAATGTTTGCCTATTTATTGACTTCATCTCTTGCAATTCTACATTGTCCAACAAGACGAAGAATAACTAATTAACCACAAACAAAAGGTAATTTGTCTGCACACCTTTGTTTTATTCACACATAAATCTATTAATATGACTGGATACTTAAAAATATAGTAATGTAATATAGTTCAACAGTATTAGAATTTGTACAAAGAAAAAAAAATGCCTATTTCTACAGCTCCTCAAAAAACATTTGTATGACTTACAAAATAGTATCTGAGTTTGGCTGTGCATTTGACCTAAAGCAAGCATGGCACTACACAAACATGTCGAATCTAAGAAACAAATTCAAGTCAACAGCATACTGTAGAACACCAAGAATGTCAGGATTGATTATACATGGAAATATCTACAAGGAAAACCGTCTACAAGGCAAAATCTTTCAGAGATACATAGTTTAGTAAAGAATAATCGCACAAACCTGGAGAATACATTATTTACCTACTATAGAGAGTGAAATTCTATGAAATAGAGAATCATGTGGTTGAAATTACATTTTTGTTGCAATTTAGCTTAACCCCATCAACTTTGTCCGGATTTCTTAGGATAGTCACCGAACACAGAATCAGGCAACAATAGGCAGTTGCTGTAATCACTTGGAATTGGACTGAACACTGGGTTGCTTCCAGTGTCTGACTAGAACAGTGGTTCCCAACCCTGGTCCTCAAGTACCCCCAACAGTGCACGTCTTACAGGTCACCCAGCAGGTGCACAGATTATTCAGACACATTTGAAAAGATCCACAGGTGGAGCTAATTATGTCACTTGTGATTTTGTTTGGAGACCTGGAAAATGTGCACTGTTGAGGGTACTTGAGGACCAGGGTCTGGAACCACTGGACTAGAACCTGAACTGGACTGGAATCAACTAAATACTAGAGCAGATTTGAACTGGACCTAGACCAGACTGGAATTGAACTGCAGGTACTGCAATAAGGAAGTGTGGAGGTATAGTACTCATTGAATCAAGTTAGCTAACTGGAATACAGAGGTTAATCACATGACAGAGTTCAAGATCACTGCAACAGCCTTGTTAGGAGTGCTGCAATAAAAATAGTAATCATGAGCAGGCAAATGTTGAGTATGAGATAGAACTTTATCCTGCAGTGAAGCTTAGCAGTAGAAACACAGATACTTGGCCAAGCTGTAGTTGTTGCAGAAAGAGAACCAGAAAAACAGATTTACTAAAGGTACAGTTTAATAGATGAAGTTTGTAATATGATAGTGTGACAGAAGCTGAGTGAAGCACTGTTAACAGTTGCCAATGCAGGCAAGGAATTCGGCAAGTTGGCTTCAATTACCAGTAACTGTGGAGCACATTCAGGATCCAAGGAGACGGGCTGGGACTTGCTAGAAGTCAGAATGACTTACGGGACATACACACATTCAGATGTTTGCTAAGCATTTTTGCTAAGCTATTTAGAGTAGGTGATTTCCCAGTGTCTAAATCGCCCAGAGAGCCCGTAGACATGCAGCGATTTGTGCAAAGCGATTTTGCTTAAGCAAAAAAAAAAGGCAGGGAAGTGGTTCTGGATTTCATAGATCAGAGGCGGATTAAGCACGGGGCCCCCACACCGGCACCACAGTGTGGTGCTCCTGTCGTCTCACGCTCGGGCAGCACAGTGCAGGTGGACAGGGGTCCCTACATTGGGCTGGGCAGTCAGCGCTGGGGTCCCTTCCGCAGATGGGAAGTCAGCGGCAGTGTCCTTGAGGCGGATGGGAACTAGTAGTCAATACCGCTACTAGTTTTCACCCTGCCTGCTGCACTGCCCAGGTACCAGCCTCCCCTGGGGGGGGGGGGGTTGGTCTGTGGGGGCCTCCACAATTTTGTTGTCCAGGGCCCCCACAGCCCCTGATGTAGATCGCTATCACTCATTCTGTACACACAGAAGAGACTATAACGGTCGCCAGAATACTAATGAGATGGGTTTCAGTGAAAGATGAGTAGGACAATAATAGACCTCTCCAATAAGCCTCTATCTCCTACAAGTCAGGGTAACAGAATGGTTAGGGTAGTTTATGTTACCCTGACTTGTAGGAGATAGAGGCTTATTGGAGAGTCTATTATTGTCCTACTCATCTTCCAATGAAAACCATCTCATTAGTATTCTGGTGACCGTAATAGTCTCTTTTGGAGTGACCAATTTGGTAAACTCTATATATATTTTACGGTCTATTAGTAATTTTACTTAACTCTTCAAAGGATTTTCATGAACTACAGATGGAGCGGGAGACATCTTTGCAGGGGATGGCGGAAGAGTCGCCATTCGCCATCCCCCGCCAGCCGCTGTAAGGGGACGCGCGCACACAAGATGCACGCGCGTCGGCTTACAACAGGGCTCCCCCCAGGTCCCCGCAGCCTCACCGACGCTCGCCCCGGGTCCTCGCCGCCTTGCCGCACCCCCCCTAACCCTGTCCGTCTCCCTGAAGCGGAGACGGACAGGGTTCCCATCCCCCCGCTGACAGGAAACTGAGACGCACGCGCGTCCCAGTCTCTATCGCCGGCGCTCGCCAGTGCAAGGGATCTGGCGAGCGCCGGCCAAAGATGTCTTCCGCTCCATCTGTGTTTTGGATAATAGGAAAGGATTATATTAGTCATATTCAACGTGAAAAATTCTGCAGTGGCCACAAGATTATATCATGGTACCCCTGATGAAGTCTTTTTAAAGACGAAACGCGTTGGGTTGTTTTTGTTTTTTTATTACCTGCTTTTACATGTGACTACCTATTGAAGATCAAAATAAATTTGATATTGGACGAATTCTTTGCATCATTGAATCAGGATCAATATATATAGACTGTGTTTCTACATATTAGGCACCTTTCCACTATTGGGAAATGGTAGGATCTGGTAATCCAAGTAACCTGCCAGGGAGAACATACAGTAAGTTCCTGCAGTTGTGTTAAAAGGGGGTGAGTGGAGAAATGAGAGAGGAAACCCTATGTCTAGTGCGTCTACTACACCATGTATCCTGTAAAGGCCCAATCATTGGATGTGTTGATTGCATAATTTTACAGCACCACTGAAGCATAGCTAACTGTCTAAAAGCTCTTTTTGGTCCCTTATTTAGGAAGTTATTGAGATCATGCATCTCATTTTTTAGCTCTATCACGGTGTCCAAAGTAAAGTCACCCCCTAGCAATTGGATTTAAGCTAACAAGGCTTTCTAGCATTCAAGTTGTTGTTTTTTGTGGAATGTACCAAGTTGGATACATTTACCACAGATGGCACATTTATGTGACCCCCATATTGAGACTGGTGACACATCGTCAGTGACATTGTGAGTGACATAGTCCCCCAGAGCCATTTCATGTTGGGTCCTATAATAGGAGTCTAGAAGTATTTGTGCATTGAATTTCCAATGCCATTGACAAAGTGGATCAGTGCAGAGATATAGAATCAGGGAAATAGGGGTATGGACAGATCCTGTAATCTGCCCTATCGTAGCATGTATCATTAGGTCTAGATGTGAGTGTCCAATAAAAAATAATCAATACGTGAGTAGAAGCCATGTTGAGGGGAGAATATTTTATAATTCATCTCTGCTGTTGCCTCAGTCACCATGTATCAACTAGATGGAAATTGCGAGGAGTAGATTTCAACTTTCTAACTTCCCCCGAGAAGAGCGGTGGAACCATAGGAAGTATCCAGTGAGGGTTCCAGCACTCAATTAAGATCACCCCCAACAACTAGAACTCCCTCTAACTGATCCTCAATAAAATAGAGGGATTAGCATAGCAAGGAAAATTGACCCTGGTTTGGAATATAGAGATTGACAAAGGAAAACCTCTGAACGGCGATGGTAGCCTAAACTAACTGGCCTTAAGATGTCTAACATGTGCATATAACTAGATGTAAGATAGCCCCCCTCTAGCATAGCACCCCTTCTAGCCTTAGCTTCAGAGAAACTGTTGAAGAACCTGTGATAAAATGACGAGAATGAAGAGTCGGTGCCGCACCAAGGACCTTATTCTGATTTACTCGCAAGGCTGCGAAATTTGAGATGTAACTTGTGCAGAGAGAATTAGATTTGGTGAGTTATTTTGTTTCTGTGCAGGGGAAATACTGACTGCTTTATTTTTACACTGCAATTTAGATCTCACTTTGAAGAAAAAACCCCACCTAAATCTAATAATCTCTGCACATGTTACATCTGCCCCACCTGCAATGCACATGGTTTTGTCCGTTTGAGAAGGAATTTGCCTTTGCAAATAAACAAGAATAAGGGCAAATGTCCTGGGGTTTTCCAGACAGTATACCCTTAGAGAGGAGAGCAGGGTAGGCTTGATCAAAATGTATACAAGCATCAGGAGCACCATCCAGAAGTTCATTAAAGATCTTTGGAAGTACATATTCAATACCTTTGTGAGCAACATCTTCTGGAATACCACGAATCCTCAAATTATTTCTGCAGCCTGTTATCAATATCATCAAGTGTAACTGATGGGTAAGCAGAGAGTTCAGGGCCTCCATTTGAGTGCAGTACTATAACTAGGTATGGGCAACTGGTGCACCACACTAAGGGCAGAGGCTCAGTGGGCACACTTTCACCCACCCCATTTCCTGCGCTTCTTGCTTGCAGGCTGCATGGAATGGCACACTGCAGCTAGGAGCACAGCAATAGTGTCCCTGCAGCATCCCCCTACTGTCTACTACAGCAGCCCGGACTCTGGAGACTGCTGTATATTCTGGGTGCAGTGACCTCACTCCCTGTGCGTGACATCACATAAGGAGTTAGGGCCCTAGGAGCACTTGTTACAGCACTGTTTGTGTGTCCACATCCTTTTTTTATGTTCCTCAAACACTACCACCCTGTCTGGGACCTGTGTGAGGTCATATTTAAGTGAAGGGAGGTGGCTGTGCACAGTTTCTTAAATCTATTTTTAAAGGGTTTGGAGTGTCTTGTTGGATGTCTTGCCTAGATGGTTTAAGATCTCACT
Source organism: Crinia signifera (assembly GCF_055691185.1). Lineage (NCBI taxonomy): Eukaryota > Metazoa > Chordata > Amphibia > Anura > Myobatrachidae > Crinia > Crinia signifera. Next base: position 89,297,760 of record NC_139218.1, read on the forward strand.
GAGCTGCAGATGGTTTAAGATCTCACTGAGCTTTGGGACCCAAGAGGCAAGAGTGAAAGATAGGTGAGGTGACTGATGCTCAGGTGGGGGAGAACCGACTGAGCTTCCAAAAGTCATTATTGCCAATCTTGCATCCGATGGGGTGGATGTAGTAGTGGAGTTGACTCCAAATAGAGTATGAAAAGCAGAGTTAGTGGTAGATTTCGCTGGAGTAGCTGCTGGCCACTTTAACATGCCTCTTTTTCCCCATGAAGAGATCATCAGGTAAATTCAATTAATTTCCTGGGGAAGTTAGCAGACTTGGGTACTTGTATATTATCACGGCTCCCCCGATATTGATCGCGCAATGTTTTTATCGCATCGCCTCGCATGCCATACACCCGATGCACTGCGATGCGATTTTAGCCCCCTATTCGAGTAAAAATTGTATAAGCACCCTAATGGGTGCTTACAATGTTAAATGCACCCCCACGCCACCCCCCACTATAAACGTGAACCCGAAGCGTGGCGAGCGCAGCGGTACGCGTCCTACGGCCTTTTCATACCCCCACTATCCATGTCAGCGTGGAGTTGATTTTATAAAGTGTGGAGAGCGCAGCGAGCCACCGAGCCCGAAGCGTGGCGAGCGCAGCGAGCCCCGCGAGGGGACGTGTATACCTGTGAAGTTATGCGCGTCCGCTCGCCACACTTTATAAAATCAGCTCCACGCCGACGTGGATAGTGGGGGTATGAAAAGGTCGTAGGCTGCGTACCGCTGCCGCTCCCCACGCTTCGGGTTCACGTTTATAGTGGGGGGTGGCGTGGGGGTACATTTAACATTGTAAGCACCCATTAGGTGTCACTTTCCTTTTTTCACCTAAACATTGTGTAGTTAAATCATGTATCAAGGCATAAGGTCTCTGCTGGTCATATATCTTAATACAATTAATGGAGGAGAACGATCAAGGTCTATGTACACAATTGTTAAAAGTGTGATGATAAAGCAATCATCGCATGGAAGTAATATATCTTGTTTGGGAAATATCGTCCCCATCACTTTCTAGGAGAGTCCCTGTAGTTCTAGCAAGAGCTCAATCAGGATAGAAAAGAGCAACTTTATAAATATCTCACTATGGTGACAATCTGCCAGCTCTTGTATCATAATTTTTCCAGTTAACGGGGTTTGAAGGGACAGCAGTTGCCTCCTTCTCCTCTAATGTGTAGCAGCTTTATTTCGCCTCAATGGAACTACAGTCAGATAGGCTGTTCTTATTAAATACAGCCACAGCAAGGGGAACACACAACCCTCTCTATCTCTATCATGCAGGGAACAGAATCCCTTGGTCATAGCCAGCAGCAAGATAAAGCAGCAGTGTGTAGTGTACAAGGTACAACTGTGACATGCAAGTTTCAGTTTGACCCAAAATGGTGGCTACAAAAGCACCGGGGTCTGGTTCACACAGCAACAGTGTCTATGCAGCTTCCTTGGTCCACTTGCAGGAAAGAGGTGAGTGGCGGTGCCCACAAATGCGCACCGCCAGTAAATTGCAGCACTGTAAATCTGGGTGTGAGATGTAGTAAGCCTTGAAAAGTGATAACATGGAGAGTAATAAACCACCTGCCAATCAGCTCCTAACTCTTATTTTTCAAACCCAGTCTGTGACATGACATATACAAGCTGATGGGCTGGTACTTATTCATTCTCCATTTGATCACTTTTCAAGCTTAGCACATCTTGCCCTGGGAGAGGCCACTAATTGAGGTTGCTGCTCCGTCACAGTGGTAGGTTGCAGTCAGAGCTGGCGCTGCCAGGTTCCGCCATTCATAGCAGCCACAGATTAATGCCTCAATCAGTACAAGAGGAGGGTAAGAGGCGAGGTTGGTGGTCTGAGGTCTTGTTGCAACCACAGAAGCTTGGCAGCAGGAGGAAGATGAATCATACCCTCTTTTCTCACCAGGCAGGCCATGGCCTTTAAAGTGTTTAATATTTAATCAATAAACTGAAACATGTTTCATTATAAGTGATATTGCCAATCCTCTTATTCACAAAAAGACATGAATTAGCTAAACTATACCCATTGTGTTAATAAACTTGTGAGGTGAACTTAAAAGAAAGGCTTTTGGTAACCTTTATGAGATATAGGGCAGTATTCAATGCTGGGGGCGAGCTGTGACAGCAAGCAGGGTCAGTATTCAACTGACCCCCTGCATACTCTGTTTGCCCCTCGCTACAGTTTTGGAGCGGGCTCCCTACATTAGCCGCAAGCCATGCTGTTTGGGGGAATCATCACTGTCCTCTGATAGCGAGGATTCCCCGGAACACTGAATAGGGTGAGCGTTCGGCGCGGGGGGTTAAATGGCTAGGATCGCTTGTTTTCAGTGATCCCCGACATTTAACCCCCTCGCTGGCCACATTGAATACACCCCATAGTCAATGCCCTCACGGCAAGCTATAATGGTGCTGATAGTTAGCCGTCAATGTGTTCAACTCCCTCCCCTTCACTTACCATTTCCACCTCGCTGGTTCCGTGAGGTGGAAACGGTGAGTGTGACCATTAAAACGGCGGGGCTCGAAACAAAATGCAGGTTTTTCAGGTTGGAAGTGAATATTAAAAAACAGTTTTCGCAGTCAAAACATGCCAGATTTTACAATAACTGCAACTGTAAGTTTTTCCCTTAAAGGCTTGTAAGGAAAGTCCTTAGTAACTAACTAATAGGAAAAAGGAAATTGTAATAAACATTAACTGTATGTATTCATTAACATCTATACTATTTCATAAAAAAAAAATCCATTCAAGGATTAAAGTGCCTTTAAATTGATATTACTGTATGCAGTCAGATATGGGCCACAAGTTTTGACCACCAGTTGCCAATTGTGTAATAAAAAATGTATAAAATGATGGATAGATGTTATTCGGTTGCTTTGGGCAACTTCTCCACATTTCCACTCTTAAAAACATTGATATGGTACATCTTCCCTATATAACTTATTGAAGTACAGTAATCTGTGCGGCTTTGGCTTTCAGCTGCGTGTTCAGACTGATCATAGATTGTTTGCTAACTGGATTGCACATTCCATAATTATCATAGAAAACGTTATTTGATTAGCATAATGAATAACTTGCTATTCTTCATAATCACATTTGTTTTTAGTATATTGGTTGTTATTTTTCTAACTAGATAATGATTTACAGTGTTATCATCAGGTTTAAATGAATATTGCAGATCCCATTTTAGTGCAAATACTGTAAGTGCAGAATTGCTAATATTTCTAAATATATTTATAGGGGGTACAGTCTACAAAATGTATTGTGGGAGGAAACCTGCATGCCTGGAGGAATCCTGCGTAAGCACACAACTAGGGCCTTGGTGGGAATCAAATCCATTACCTTAATACTGTAATGCAATAATGGTAACCATTTTTCGCATTTGCTTGGCAACCGGGACATAATTGCTGTAGGAGAATCAGGGACAAATACAGTACTTCGGGACAGATTTTCTAAACTTCAAAAGTGACAAAATGGAGAGTGATGAACAGCCAGCCAATCAGCTCCTACCTGTCATGTCACAGACTGTGTTTGAAAAATGTCAGACAGGTAGGAGCTGATTGGCTGGCTGTTTATCACTATCGATTTTTTTTCACTTTTGAAGCTTAGAGAATCTGGCCCTTATGTTGCACAAGAGTTGTAATCAAATGCGGTTGATTTTAGAGCCTTCTTCATTATCCTTTATATTGCATCCTTTCCTGCAGGACCTGTCGGTCACAGTTCCTGTGTTCAATGTGAAATCCTAGTTCCTACTCATGCTCCTGTTTGGCTGAGTGCCACAGCTTAGTTGTATTCTGCATTCCTGGTCTGTTCCAAAACCTGCCAGAAGTCCTGTTTGTCTATATGCTGCACCTTTCAGTAATACAGTATCCTGCATTCCTGACCTGCGACTTCACCGGCCAGAAGTCCTGTTTGTCCATGATGCACCTCTACATTATATCCTGCACAAACACCTGACAGATGACGTATTTAGCTGACTACAATCTCCAGTTGTATCCTGTGTTGTTGGGCCACTCCGCAATCCAGCATGTCCAGGTATCCTGTAGAGGTGGATCTGCCCTGAATACCGGGTGCCGGACGCGGTCCCGTCAGTCGGGATCCCGACAGTCATTTACCCAACGCCGGGATCCCAACTGTCAAAACTCTGACAGACGGTTGCCCGACGGCCACCGGTTATTATGCGCTCACCATGCTGTCTGAGCCCGAACAGTCGGGATCTCGACGTCGGGCTAATGACTGTCGGAACCCTATACCACACCCCTGAATAGCAGCACATACACATGTCCTGTGCTAAAGCCATCAGTTCCTAAATTTGAGTGGGGAGTCGGTAATGATGCACAGGAGCATGCATAGAAAATGATACGTTTTTAAACAATATCGCTTAGAAAGACCCTCCTTAGCAATATTGTATAAAAATTTCTCTAGTGTATATGGGGCTTTAGCATCTCATGCAATCAGTTCTGGAGTATAACACCACCATTACCTGGTCTGTTCTGCCATAAATGTACATACTGTATCTCTACTGGGATAGCTTAAATGTGGGCAGCAAGGAACTGCTATAAGGGGGAAAAAAACAGAAAGTTGGTGAGCAAGTCACCCAGTAGCGCTGGTGCTAAATTAGTGGAAGCAGATCTCACGGTATTACCCAATATTACAATTGAATGGAGCTGCTGCCACACAAACTGAGGGATTGTGTACCTCTGTACGGACAAAACAGATAGTGGTGTATGGTGATAATAAATATCACCACCAAGGGGCGCTTGCTCCACTCAATATACCATAGACACACGGTTTTAAAGGTTAATCAGTCTTCTTCTTTTAATAAAAATTCACAATAAAACATGCGCATGTACAATCAATTACACTCAAATAGGACACACAAGACATACAACATGTAACATAAAATTACCCAATTGGGCTATGAGTTGGCAATGAGGCTTATATGGCTATATTGACATTTAGAATGAGACAATATTGTATCTATTGGTGAGCAATAATTACCAGTCCCGTTAGGAAACTCTATCTCTCCTGTCTGTGGAAGTCCTTAAGACAAGGTCCTTTATCTGAGCTCTGTACTCCCCTATTGCCAGGTAGTGTTATTTTTCTCCTCTCAATGGGGGACAGGCTCCAGGTATGGGTGTCCACCGAAGTGTTCCCTAAGGTTTCCCAAGTCCACACAGAGATTTGTAATCCAATGGTAATCCGGGTATTTGGTGATTGCAGGGCTGGGCGGGCTCCAGATTAACCTTTAAAACCGTGTGTCTATGTTATATTGAGTGGAGCAAGAGCCCCTTGGTGGTGATATTTATTATCACCACACACCACTATCTGAACTGCTATAAGACTTTACAAACCAACAGCGCAAGATGTACAGTATATAAAGTTAATAAGCTGTTAATAGAACATTTTAATTGTATCTCACATACTGTAAGTTACTGGGAAACTGCAAGGATAAAACCATTCGCCAGGAGCTATTTTGCCCCATGTGGATTTCAGATAGATATTGTGAAACATCTTCAATGTACATTCCACTTTTGCTGACACAAGAACATTAAAATAACTGTGAGAGAAAAAAAAAAACATAGTCGTAAAAAAGTTGCTTAAAAGCTGGCTAAGATACTGTAGTTCCTCCAACCTTACCATTGCACAACTTCAAATGATAATATATTCGTAATGAACCAAAAATAAACATGTCAATACATGGGTAAATGATGGACACTACACATACTTAAATCAAGGGCACAGCCACACTGGCATGCTTTATGTATTGTTTAAGCAAATATGCATGGTAGTGTATATAATCATCCTTTATGATAAAAGCTAGCATGTCTTCAAGTGGAGGCAACTGTGGTATTGAAGTAGAGTTGATAGTTAGGGCACATATGGATAGAATATTGTCAAAGGCAGCTCAAATTTGTATTGTATGAATAAAAGAGAATAAGATGAGGTCTGCTTGGGCAGAAGCATTAGGATAGCCATTCATTTGAATTGCATGGAAAGTTACTGCAGATAATCGGCCTGTAAATTTCCCCCCTGTGGTTTGAGCATCCAGTTCCATCAAATTATGTTTACAATAAACTTATATTATTGCAGATTTCTGTAATGAAGACGTATTTCTGTGTAAAACCACACACACTTTTTGATCACTATCCCCCTTAATTTCATGAGAAAATGTGGGAAATTTACGAATATTAAAAACAGCTATCAGCCGCCTAGTGGCTCCAGATTGTCCGCTGGGTTCCCTAGGCAGCCAGTAGCGGCATTCGGGAGGAGCTGCCGCACAATGTAAACAAAGTCATCAAGCGGCTCTTTCCTCAGTCCGGTGGCTCAGGTTTAGCTGTTTTTTTACAAGACCCGGGATGCCTACATGGAACGAAGAGTACTCGATCTACGTCGGAGGATACTTTTAAGTATAATTTCCTTCCACGGGTACCCCTATGGATTTCTTTAGGATGGATGGATGGCGACTTACTGGCTCAAGATAGGTAAGTGTCTATAAAAAAGGGCTATGTATAGGATAAAGTTTTATTTTGCTGGTGTGTCAATTTTACTATTTGTATTGCTATGGAATGTTTCAGCAGGCCCTTTAATGCCCCACATGCTGGGACTTGTGGTTCTTCAAGTCCTTGCATGCGGGGGAGGCTTGCTGGGACTCATAGTTCCACAGCATGCTATCACATCATGCAGTGGAAGGGACAGAGCAGAGCTGCTGCACTTGTCTAGTGTACCAGCTTCTTCTACCACATTTACTATATGTGTGGATCTGAGCCCTCAAACATCCCAATGGACCAAAGAGTAGCTGCCAGGAGGAAGAGACAGGAGCCTTACCATATAGTGAGAGATTATAAGTTTTGAAAGTGCATTACTGGTTTTATTATGTTTGTATATTTGTGATAGGTTTAACCTTTTTCCTGACGGGTGCCGAGTGGGATCCCAACAGTCATTTACCCGACGTCGGGATCCTGACTGTTAAAACACAGATGGACGGGTTTCCGGCGGCCACTGGCTATTCTCCCTCATGGAGGTCCACAACCCCCATAGGAGGGAGAATAGAATAGGTGGCGAACGTAGCGAGCCACCGTGCCCGCAGCCTGGCGAGCACAGCAAGCCCGCAAGGGTCTTTGTTGCGCTCGCCATGCTGTCTGAGTCCGGCCAGTCGGGATCCCGACATCGGGCTAATGACTGTCAGAATCCTGACTGTCGGAACCCTATACCACACCCTTCCTGACCACTTATCTTATTTAAAGGTTTGAAAGAGCCTATACTATAAACCATCTGTGCTGTTAAATATCAATACTGTATCCAATGTATAAAAGACCAATTTCCGGGCTGTTACCGCTCCCCCAGACTTGCGTACTTTCTCCAGTGGGAGATTTTGGATTACATTTGGAAACCCCCCTCTTAAAATCCAGCATTTGCCATTGTGACCGGTCAGGGGGTGAATGCTTTGGCCGGGGGACTTGTATAAAAAGTCTCCCCTCAGCTGTGGCAATGCCCTGCTGGCAGGTTGGGCCTGGTGCTGGTTCTTGAAATACGGGGGACCCCTACTCGTTTTGTCCACCGTATTTTGGGAACCAGGACCGGCCCTTGGGCCTGGTGCTGGTTTTAAAAAATACAGGGAACCCCTACACGGTTTTTGCATGATTTTTTTAAACCAGGATCGACTATTTTTTATTTTTTTTGAATTTGTATTTTAAAATATGAATTTGTATTTAAAATACAAATTCGTATCGGAAAAAAATAGGAATCCATACGCCATCGGAAAATACGAATCAGTCAAATACGACTGACTAGTACATTTTCCTCCAAAATACGACTTCATAAATGCAATACAACGTCATATAATTTTGAAATCCCGCCGATACAAATCCACATAATTTTCGGGATTGAAAAATGCTCAATCCCGTGATTCCCGGGATTGGCCTCCCTGATAAAAAAAAACGAAACAAAAAAAACCATCCCCCCGCCAAACTGCCTGCCCCGTACATCAATGAAATGCAGACTAATCCAAAACCACTATCCACCCTGCCCTGCAGTGCACTTACATGGTGATGGTGACAGGCAGTAGCAGGACCATCTCCAGCGAGCGAGCGGCTGTGACGAGCTGCACAGTGGGCAGGCATGTGGCCAGGCGACCGAGTACAGAACAGTGTGCTGTAGCGGCATGACGGTGGCCGGCCTGTGCAGCGTGACGTGATGTCAGGGGTCACGCTGCACAGCCCCGGCCACCGTTCCTATCAACCGCACTGCTGTCTGCTGGTATTTTACTATCGGGCACTAATCCCGCAATTCCCCCCGGATTCAAATGCTCAATCCCAGGATTCAAGTCCAGCTGTTTTAGGACACAATCCCGGGATCCTACCAATCCCGATCCCGGGATTGGCCTCCCTAGTCACCGTGTTTTCCAATATAGTCAAATCTCTAACAAGTCTACAGGACTAAAATATTATTGAAGAGTGAAACTGGCTCCAAGGATGGTTCAAGAACTAAGCAGAGCCTCCAAAAAAAGGACAGTCTTATCTAGTAAAAGGGGCAGATTAGATGGGCCAAGTGGTTCTTATCGGCCGTCAAATTCTATGTTTCAATGTTTATCCACTGGAAGAAGGACCAGGCTACAGTATAAAAAAAAAAAATCACATAAAATACATGTATATTTCTTTAACCCTTTACAAATTTAAGCTTATTCCACAACTGAACAAAGCAACTCGGAAAAAAAACACTATAAAAGTAGCACAGTATACATATACAGTACATTGAGCAAAGAGAACTTGAGAAACGAATATCAGCATTGGTCTCCTCTGCAACAATATGCATACTAGTAGTTCAGAAAAGGACAATGCACCTCCATGCTTCCCTACTTCCACAGTGATATTCTACAGTTGCCTTTAAATTTAGAAGATGGTTTTAAAGAAAATATAAGCATATGTATGGTCCAAATTGTGTAAGGAGTATTAACTGACATGAAGCTTATCTATTCTTAAAATAAACTATTGAAAACAAATTAAAACTTGGAGAAAAACCCTCTTTAGAACAATAATAAATACAGTTTAAAGAGTATAAGAACTGCACACTTAACACTATACAACATCTCCGTGACATTTTAGCTATTTATATGAAATAAATAAAAGGAAACCATGTCAGCTCCAACAGAGACAAATGAGACAGAAGATTAATTGTTAATTAGGATTTTGTTTAACACGCTTACAAGGCCTATAACAAGCAATTGTATTTTCTGTAAGTACTACCATGTACATGTGCTGAATCACAATGCACTACCTGTAGCTGTAATGATGTCATTACAATAATTAATGATACTGTAGAGTATCACGATACCATGTACTGACACAGACACTTGAAGTGAACATTATACAGCGATATTCTACTTTCCTTTGAATTATAATTTTTTTTTTTTTAAATGAACATTTATAACTTGAAATTATGCACCAGATATTTACAACCTGAATGCCTGGTCACATTAAGCTTCAGGGCTTTATTAAGAGGTCCATTTACCATTGAATATTTGCGGCAAAGTGCAAACGTTGCCGTGAGAGAGCCTCAAAATATCCGCTAAAAACGCCGGCATCGCTCACAGCAACTGTTCTTTTAGTAGAAATAAATACAAATACTCTTATGGTTGCACCTCTACGTCAATTACTGAACACGAGAAATATCTCATTATAAACCATTAGGAATTGTAGATTACCAATATCAACTAATATAACCTTTACGATGTTGACCTGTGCACTGGTTTCCCCATTCCCCCTTCACCTTACCATAATAAATACAAATCCTGCCAAGTCAATTCATTTAAGTATAGTTACAATTTGCACCCCAAAAAATCGGCGTTGGCATTTTTAACACATTTTGAGGATCTCTCACAGCAATGTTGGCACTCAAAGGCGCTGGCATTTTTAACAATAAAAAAGGTTTGCTTCGCAATTTTCACATCTATTTTGACAAATTCCCTTGGCACTCCAAGGGTTAAGCACCTTTGAATGTAATTTTCCTTCCTGCTCTGCTCACTCCCGCTTCCCCCATATGGGGGGGTATGCTGCCTGATGTACCTCTATCAGGCAGCATCGCATCTGGACCGGAGCTACCGCCATTCTGAGATGAAGGTAGTCACTGGGCTACTTAAGGCCCATACACACTTAAAGATTTTCATTTCAAAAGACTTTGCCAAAATCTCTGAAAGATATATCGTTCACCAAAGTAGTTCGTACACACTGAGCTATTTTCACCAAAGAGCGAGAGATTTTCAGGTGGCGAAAGACTTTGATGAAAATCTTTCATTAAAAAAGGATATTTACATAATGGGCGGGGTTTGAATTCCAAGGGTGGGAGCAGGGGCCCTTTAATTTCAGTGCATTTCTGTTTTTGGGGCCTGATTCAGAACTGATTGCTGGGCTGGGTATATTCGGAGCCCAGCGATCAGGTAAACGCCACCCCGGCTGTTACTGCATAATATACATTGGTGGGCCGTGGTATATATAGCTGGCACTCAGCTCTGTAGCATAATGGGCCCCGTGCCCTCAGTGGTGTCCGGGCAGATAAATAGGAGATAAATGTACAGCGACACTGGGGTCTTCAAATAACTCAGACAAGACGTTGCCACACATGTTAACGTTGTCTGAGTTGTTTGAAGACCCCAGTGCCGCTGTACATTTATTATATATATAATTTTTTTATTTATTTATTAGGGAAGCCTTGCATTGGTGGCAGTGGTTATATATATATATATATATATATATATATATATATATATATATATATATATATATATACATACATACATATTTATATATATAAATAAATAGGGAAGCCTTTCATTGGTGGCAGTGGTTATATATATATATATATATATATATATATATACACACATACATACATACATATATATACATATTTATATATATAAATAAATAAATAGGGAAGCCTTTCATTGGTGGCAGTGGTTATATATATATATATATATATATATATATATATATATATATATATATATATATATATATATATATATATATATAGAAGCCTTTCATTGGTGGCAGTGGAGCTGCGTCAGCATGGGGACACTGGAGCGGGGGCGGCTGGAAGCACTTTGCCGCGTTCCACTTCCGACACTCAGTCAGAGTGTCAGATGACAGCGGGGACCAGGAGCTGCTGCGGGCGGGTAAGCGTCTTTTTCCCCCTGCTCCGTCTCCGTGCTGCGAGCAGGGGGAGGGGAAGGGGGGAGAGCAGGGGGAGGCGGCGGAGCGGCGGGGCGGTACACGGGCTGAAAGTGGATAATCTTTCAGCCCGTGCTGCGTACACACTCAGCGATGATGGATAAAAAACCATCCATCATCGCTGGCATGCTGGTAAAACCAGCCGACGTGGATCCTCGCTAGCGATGATGCGGGAACGCGCATCATCGCTAGTAAGCAATCTGTGGGGCATACACACTAGGCGATTTTCAGCTGAAAATCGCTCAAAACGGCTGTTTTGAACGATTTTCATGTGAAAATCGTTAAGTGTGTATGGGCCTTTACTGTACTGCTGGGAGGGCAGTAAAGTAAGTGATTATTGTGAATGCTAAAGAAGTGGTTTTGTGTCAGCGCCTGCTGTTTTAATAATTCTCAACACGGTTCTCTTAAAGAATATATGTAAATCTTTTAATTATAATAAAAAATATATATCAATTAATACATACAATTATACATATAAAATACAATTTAAAATGTGAAATCTAGTAAAGAGCGACTCTCTTATTGCTGATCCCATCCATATCATCCAAGTGACCTGGTTCAACTATCCTATCCTGAGACGTCCACCCCCCCCCAAATATATATCTTGGACAATCTTCATTTTGGGTTATCAAGCTTATCCCTAATTATCCAAGGAGAAGGAAAGGAGGACAGTCGATTCAGGACCCTTGAGCCTTTGAAATTATAAGGCAAACCGAACCCCAATTTTTGTCACAAGCGAATTGAATTGGCCGACACAACAAGCGCCAAAGGATGGTAATATAATTCATCAGCAATCTTTTACCCCTAGTACGGGACTGTGTGATATACCTCACAAATTCAAAAGCCACTTATGGCTAACAGATTCACATAATTACTAGATTTCACATTTTAAATTGTATTTTATATGTATAATTGTATGTATTAATTGATATATATTTTTTATTATAATTAAAAGATTTACATATATTCTTTAAGAGAACCGTGTTGAGAATTATTAAAACAGCAGGCGCTGACACAAAACCACTTCTTTATTATTATACTATTTTGGGTTTGTGACAAAACCCTGGGTCAGCTGCCATTAATTGCGCAACACACACCTGTATATATATTATTGTGAATGCGCAGACACCCGGCACCAGGAAAAGCAGATCGGAGGAAAGGGCTACTTTTGGAGCCCCTGTCACGGATATATACAGTACATCCCACTGATAGGATTGCATATTGCAATGCGATCTTGGGCGGTACATACCACCCAGATTGCCTATGCAATCCTAAAGGAGATGTGACAGGGTTGGACGTGTCCCCACACAGGGTAAGCGGACCCTGTAACTGTGACACGCTGCCATGGTTCAGGCAGCAGACAGCACACAGCAGAGTAGTCCCCAAGCCCCCTAATCAGTGGCACATGGCTTATCATATCCATGGTGCTAACAAGGGGACTTGGGAGCGGCTTTGCCATGTGCTATGCAGTCTGAGAAGTGGCATCCCATCCAAGTTGCAGCTGAAAGAAAGCTAGGGCGGAGAGGGGCACAACCAGGATGTTCTGTTGCCATATTTGGGGGGGGGTATGGGCCCCAAAATGAATGCCGGTTCTTGTTTACTATCTGGGCGCCCAGGTTTTCTACGTACGGCACCGTAATGAAATCGGATCTCATCGCATCGTACACATACACGATATTGAACGATGCGATGCGATCAGATTCGATTTCCCATAGGAAACAATGTGAAATGGCTCAATTTAGCCAAATTATCATAGGAACAATAGTAAATGGGCCAAAAACACCCCTGAACATTGAAATGTCCCCCCAAAAGCAGTTGACGCCACCCCGCCATCAACGTGAACCCGAAGCGTGGCGAGCGCAGCGAGCCCGCGAGGGGCGGCGGTACGCGTCCTCCGACCTTTTCATGCCCTACTATCCACTAGGGCGTGGAGTGAGAATAGAATAGTGTGGCGAGCGCAGCGAGCAACCGAGCACGAAGCGTGGCGAGCGCAGCGAGCCCCGCGAGGGGACGGGGATACCTTCACAGTTATACGCGTCCCCTCGCGGGCTTCCCAGGTGTCCATGGCGACGCGGACACCTGGGAAGCCCGCGAAGGGACGCGTTTACCTGTGAAGGTATCCGCGTCCGCTCGCCACGCTTCGGGCTCGGTGGCTCGCTGCGCTCGCCACACTATTCTATTCTCACTCCACGCCCTAGTGGATAGTAGGGCATGAAAAGGTCGGAGGATGCGTACCGCCGCCCCTCGCGGGCTTGCTGCGCTCGCCACGCTTCGGGTTCACGTTGATGGCGGGGTGGCGTCAACTACTTTTGGGGGGACATTTCAATGTTCAGGGGTGTTTTTGGCCCATTTACTATTGTTCCTATGATAATTTGGCTAAATTGAGCCATTTAACATTGTTTCCTATGGGAAATCGAATCGGATCGCATCGCATCGCATCGTTCAATATCGTGTATGTGTACGATGCGATGCGATCAGATTTCTCTACGGAGAATAGCATGGTGCGCAATTAACTTAGCGGGCGCCCAGATAGGAAACAAGTACCTGAATGCCATATTGGTGCCCCCCCCCCCCCGCATGCGATCGTGTGTGATGCGATGTGATGGTACTTTTGTAGTTTCAAGTTACCCTTGTCCGTGCATCGCAATGTATGTGCGATTGGGTCGCACGCGATGTGATTAAGCTCATTTAGCACACCCCCACTATCCACGCCACCCAGAAGTGTGGCGAGCACAGCGAGCCCCACGAGGGGACTTGGTACACATCCTCCCAACTTGTTGATACCCCCACTATCCACGTCAGCGCAGAGTTGACTTTATTAAGTGTGGCGAGCGCAGCGAGCCGCCAAGCCCGAAGCGTGGCGAGCCCCACGAGGGGACGAGGAATACACGTCAAGTAATCCGCGTCCGCTCGCCACGCTTCAAGCTCGGTGGCTCACTGCACTCGCCACACTTTATAAAGTCAACTCCGTGCCAACGTGGATAGTAGGGGTATGAAGAAGTTGGGAGGACGCGTACCACATCTGCTCGCCACGCTTCGTGGTGGCATGGATAGTGGAGAGGTGCTAAATGTGCTTAATCAAATCACGTGCGACCCGATCACACATGCGATCCGATCACATGCGATGTGATGGCAGGGGAAACGTGAAACTACAAAAGTACCATCGCATTGTTGCACGCGGTCGGTTCACATGCACTGAGATTTCCTGCCGCCGTGAAACTACACAAGTACCGTCAATTGTTTTAAAAATCAAATCCAATGTCTATACAATACCCCTAAACTAGATGAAATGTGATCTTGGGTTTATTAGAGGATGTGATGTTTCACAATCTGAACACATTTTGTTGTGCTAAAACAGATTTTGTGCCTAAATAAAAATGTGCATGTCACAATTCCTTAATATAAAGCTAAATTCTTTCCCATTGTCTCATAATTCCTTTGACGGCTTAATGTGAAAATCTAGTGCCAGTAAAAAAGTAAGACATTAAAGTTATTGGTAATGCACAGACACATAACTTAGCCAGATGTCACTAAAACAGATACAAGCACCACAGGGATTCGCCTAAAGCTGCAATAACAGCAAATGAGAGTAAGGACAAATTGGAAGAATTCATAATTGTCACTTCTTATGAAGCAAGTCATTTTTAGCTGCACACGGGTTTATATCTCCTTTGTGCATGGAAGATTAAAAAGTGGTGGCAAATTATCCTCATAAATAATCTGAGTTTACAGTAAATGTTGTCTCACATTGCTATAGCAGGTATTCTCAATTAATACATTGTTATTACCCAATAAACCATGGAATACCATAGGACTGACCAGATTATCTCATTTTAAAACTGTAGTTGTTCTGGTTCAAAAGACACTATGAAAGTTAAACATTTAAACTGTTAAAAAGGTAAAAGGAATGTACTATAAAAATAAAATAGTAAAAGATGTCAAGTGGCTTTCCTTCTTGTCATTTTTTAAAAACATGTTCATAAAAACACAATTTTTAAAAAGTGAAATACTGTATATGCTTTATATTGCAATAACACACAGGTACAATAAAATTGAGGCAAAACTCTAAACAAAACAAGTTTTGAACATGCCAGAGCAATTTAAAAATTGGCCATACAGTATGTAGGGAACAAGAAAGCAGTTAATGCCCCCATACACGCTGCAATGCTCACCTTGCGTTTTAAAGTAGATCACATTGAATCTAGTTCAAAACACATGCGATGTGCTAAAGCGCCCTGCGTTTTAAACTAGATGCAATGCAGTCTAGTTGAAAAAACTTTATAGATCGCACCGTGTATTGGCGGCATAAGAAAATTGCGTTTGATTCCAACAAGAGAGGGGTGGAGTTCAATGCTGTACAAGCTTGCTGGTTCATTTTGCGGGATAATGGATGACAAAATATCATAGGATTGAACCTTCCTGTTAGGGTTCAGCAGCAGCAGGAAAAGAAAGAGCGCTTGAGACTGTTTGAACTGACTTCTTTAAAAACTGATGACAAACTTGTTGGCCAGTGACAAATGAGATTAACTATTTCTAGCCAGAGTGATTGTAGCAAGGAAATATATTTTTATTTGGAATGCTTTCTTTAACTCCGCCATCCTAACAAAATGTAAAAAGTTTACATTTCAAATCGCAAACTAAGGTCAGTTTATACTGACTTTTATTTGGCTCAGAAATGTCCAAGAATGGGGCGGGTGCTGACATCATGTGACGTCAGCCGCCCGCACTGTGCAGGCTTCATCATGCCTGCATTCGCATGGGGGCGCCCAGCGGCTTTCTGGATGCCCCCACGTTTTTGTTGGCACGCCCAGGAAAAGCTGGAAGTCCTCATGCGCCAGCCCTCTGTCCGCTTTGATGTTTGCGGACGCCACAGCGACTGTGATAGTTGCCAAAGGCATTCGCACAGGGGGGGCTGCACATGCGCATAAACACGCATGCACAGTCCCCTAAACATCGGAACGTAAAAAAAAAAAAAACACAGAATGAAACTGAATCACCCCCTAAATTTGACATACACTACAAAGTATTTTCATTTTAATGATGAGGTTGTAAATCAGATTTTTATTCTGTTAAAGTGGTCTTCTTGATTACAGAATTTTCCATTCTTACATAAAAGAATCTACTGTAGCACATCAAAGGAAACCAATGTAGAGCCCACGGGGGAACAAAGCGTAAAAAAAAAATCTTTTTATAGATTAGTCTGAAAGAAATCGGACTCCTTTGTCAATATGAATAGTCAATGACAAAGTGCATTAAAATGGAAAAGATAGTGAGATCTTTATCCCCAAGAGGTCTTGCCAATTAACTAGTTAATTCTAAGTACATCTTTAATAAAACATGTTAATAAAAATTATTACATTGTAAAAAATAAAAAAAGTGGCTGTGAGTTCAAATCAGAGACAGAATCAGACAGTCAAATATTTATACCTGTATTTCACCATTATTACTTCACCGATGCTCTTGCGAGTTGGCTCATGCAATCCATGGATCTGTATGCAGCGCCATCAATGTTGTCCACACAGACAGCAAACAATATATGTAGCACAAAGGTTACACTAAAAAAAACAAATGTCTGCATCAATAGATCCCTGGCGATTTTCTTGTCTGAACGAGCTCTGAAGTGTCTAGTTTCTCCAAAGTGATAATTCAAATGTCCTTGTTTCTTGTAATGATCTGCATCATACACCAGTCCAATGTGGCCACTTTTCACCCAATATCGGGTGTAAGTCCAGTGCACATTTGATTTAAGTCAGAGGTCGGACCTGCTTTCATGTCAAATCTCCGATTCCGACACCCTCTAGCAGTAAGGTATGAAGTTGCATGCGATAGATCACATGTGAAAAGACTGTATGCGATCTTGCCACCCGGGAAGGTCAAGGAACCAGATGTAATACAGTGCAAGTCTGGTGGCCCTGAAGGATGCCAGACAATCTCTGATTTTAAAAAGGGAAAGGTTAACATAATTTTTTCCCGTTTTTTTTTTTCGTTTTTAAAGGTGGTTTGTCATATTTTACTAATAAGTGGGCATAGAGTAGGAATACAATAGGGTGCCCAGCACAGCGAGGCACCGTGGCCGAAGGCAATGTGCCTCCACAGGCATTGTGTTTGCTCCTCCAACTTTTTCTTGCCTACGCCCCATTTGGGAGAACACTTTTTTTTTTATCCCAGATGTCGACATGGACATCTGGGATAAAAGTGTATCGCTGCAGTCGCCATGCTTCGGGCACGGTACTTCGCTGCACGAAGGCATACTATTTTACAGCCTGTCGGGACATTGGCTCAAAGAAAATGTAAAAATCCATGTCGACCATGACTGTCGACCTTCCGACCCGGTCAACCTTAGCCATGTCGACCTATTTCAGGTGTAGACCTAAGCACTGTCGATCATCAGTGGTCGACCTAATGCATGTAAACCTTCATAGGGTTGACCTAATGACCATATTCTTCCTCCAAGAATTTACGACATGAGATTACCAAAGAGTATTTATCACTCTGTCCCAGGGATTGAACATGTTAATAACTGAAATGGATGAATTGGAACCCATGCAAAATCAAATGTATCGTCGCACCGATCATGGTGCACTCATTCTTCACTCAGAGCCAGATGCACTAAGCTTCAAAAGCGGATTGACTGGCTGTTTATCACTCTCCATTTTATCACTTTTGAAGCTTAGTGTTTCTGGCCCTGAGAGAGCTTAATTTAGCATTTTATAACGATTTTTTAAATTCCCCATTCCAGTCTGGTAACTAGCCATTATTTATAGTATCCATCAGCAGAATTTAGCCTAGATTTAAACACTATTCTAACTGGACATCGAAGTGTTTTAATCACAATTTTAGATTTTTAAATTTCAATAGTCAAACATCTTCTGTTATTATATAATCGTACTCAGGCAGAAGTACTGTTGGGTCAAGTAAGTGGCAGAACTAAGCTGGATGCTTTTTTCCTCATTTTACTCTAAACATCGTAAACATTTTGAATAGATTTTCCTTAAATGATTAGCTTTAATAGATTTTCCTT
Source organism: Crinia signifera (assembly GCF_055691185.1). NCBI lineage: Eukaryota > Metazoa > Chordata > Amphibia > Anura > Myobatrachidae > Crinia > Crinia signifera. The sequence goes on from NC_139218.1 coordinate 89,316,035, forward strand.
AAATGATTAGCTTTAATAGATTTTCCTTAAATGAATAGCTTTAATAGATTTTCCTTAAATGAATAGCTTTAATAGATTTTTCTCTTCCGCTAGGAGAGAGCCTGTGGAGTCTGGCAAGTTTCACTATTAGGTTACTTAATATGGATATGAGGTTGCAGTTAAAAGAAAGAAAAATTAGGTAGAGGTTGAGTATCCCCTATCCAAATATCCATTATCAAAATTTACAAAGAAAACAATATATATCCTGAACTATAGCACAAGATAGGACATGCAGCTGAGGTCACAATGATATTGGAGTTTTGTCAATCACCAACACAGTATAAAAAGTGGAAAAAATTATCATGCGACCAAAAGCGCTACCTTTAAATAACAATCACCACACCACACAATCAAGGTTGGAAATAAACAGATAGGAATAACCTAATATGCGATTTTCATCCTGAGATCTGTAACTTTATGCAAACAGGTTTTTTGTGGACCTAATACAGAGAAAATCTCCAAACACCCACATTTTTTGGAGGGATGATTGGAGACCATACAAACAAAATTGGTGCAATGCTTCTGAAAATGAAACGCGCTCACCATATGAGAGTAAGTAATATAGCATAAATTACAATCCAAGTGGCAAAACTACTGGATTGCTTGTGCTCCTCCTCTCCTCCACGATGTTATCAGAGGGTGTAGTGGACACCAAAAGCTGGCTACTAAGTGGGTATCCTTGCCATCTCCGGTGGGAACTCTGCTGCTGTCACCCTTCCAATTGTTGTGGGTGACCCCTGAGCCGGCTTTTGGTGTCCACTACACCCTCTGTTAACATCGTGGAGAAGAGGAGTAGCACTAGCAGCCCAGCAGTTTTGCCACTTGGATTGTAATTTATGCTATATTACTTACTCTAATATGGTCAGTGCGTTTTTTTTTTAATAAATACTCTGCTTCATATTCAGAAGTATTGCACAAATTTTGTTTGTATAGTCTCCAATCATCCCTCCAAAAAAATTGGGTGTTTGGAGATTTTCTCAATTTCAGATCCACAAAAAAACTGTTTGCATGAAGTTACAGATCTCAGGATGAAAATCGCCTATAAGGTTATTCCTATATGTTTATTTCACACCTTTGTGTGGCTTGCTCTATTGGTCGCACAATAATTATCCAAATTACCCAAAAACAATAGTCTCCAAAATTGTAACTGGCACTAAATTTGTGCAAGAAAACGATTGCCATTTAAATAGGGTCTTAGATTGTACATAAACTTTTTTCAGGCGCTCCTCACTCTATTATAAATTCAGCGGTGTGTTCCAATGGTGTTCCTCAATAAAAGGAAATAACCAAAATAGTGTGTTACCCTAATATTATCTGGATATAACACATGAAAATCCCCAAGTGGGGAACCGTACCCTCTATTTATGTCCACTTTTTCAAGTAGACCGCCTTTGTAAACTGTCAGTATTCTTTCCTTTTTCCTATGTTCTTGTATATGTGGTGACATATTCACTAGACAGTATCAGGCAGCACCTAGCGCATTAATCCATTTCCAAAAACACAGATATACTGTACATAAACTTTGTTTCAGGTTTTAAAACTTTTTTTTCATGCACAAATAAAATATATTTGTGTGTATTTAATTAGCTTGATGTGTTTATACAAGATAAATGCAAGCTACCTCAAGATACTTCATTCAAATATAAACTTATTCCAAAAAACGGAATAATACGTTATCCAAAATAATTCTGGTCCCGAGCATTTTGGATAAGGGATACTCAAACTGTATATGAAAAAATATACTTTAAAAAAATATCAGTTCAACTCCTGGGGATGCTGAAGGGAGGTTACTGCAATGGCTATTGCCATTACCAATTGTATTTCTCCGCTGGAGATCTCTTTTGTCATTTTGCTTTGACCAGGGACTCATGTTTTTGCCACCATTAACGCTACAGAAATGCCAATTGTCAGTAATTGCTTTGGGCCAGATGTACTAAGCTTGAAAATTGATAAAATGGAGAGTGATAAACCATCAGCCAATCAGCTCGTAACTGCCTTGTCACAGTCTGGGTTTAAAAAATGACAGGTAGGAGCCAATTGGTTTTTAAGGCTTAGTACATCTGGCCTTAAATCATTATTTATCATGTGTTTGCAGCCCTGTTCCCAAAGCCAGGTGAGGCTCAAGAGGCGCAGTTGCTTCTTGACCTATGCCAAGGGATGCAACCAGAGCCAGGTGGGCTATCCCTGCCACAGTCGCATCCTTATTTATAAAACATAGCACAGAGTGCTAAAGATTTACAAAGGAGATACAAAGAGATAGCACAGTAAGCATAATGTAGGGTTGGTGCAGTCATGTTGGGCAATTAATTCCACGGGTTATATAATCTACCCACAAAAGGTACCAGATAAGGCAGCCATCTTGGGTGCACTACGTAGAATAGGTCACTTCCAGAATAGTTGACACAAAATTAAAATAGGGTCCTAACATAACTGTCAGCTGCATGTATTTTTTTCCCCATCCACAAGTGTACCAAGAGAGGTAGCCACATTGTTGGGTGCACTACAAATGTTCCACTGCAGAAGATAAGCCACGCAAGGTCCTAAAACATAAATAGAAAGACTAACGTGTGTAATGAGATATTGTATAGATCAACATGTTGTAGTACAATCTGCCTGTGGCTGGCACTGCGTAGGTAATTGCTGACAGTGTGCAAATAGCAGAGATATAGCATACAATGGAGGACAGGAAAAACATATAAAAGTGGTGATGTCAGGGTAAAAGTATTGGAATAATGTTTTACACGTTTCAGGGACCAGAAAAGGATATTCACAGCAAGGGAGCAAGGAGGTAAATTCTCTTGGATGAAGGAGAGAATAGGAGTGGACACAATCCTGAAGTAGCAGTAAACCTTATAAAGGACATATATAAAAAAGTATACTGTAAGAGGAATAAACAGATGTTATGGGTAAAAAAAACACACACACACACACAAAAAAAATAAAATAAAATCAAACCAGAAACCTAGGGAACACTAATAGACCAATAAGGCTTCTAGTGTATGTTGCTGCCCATCTCCACCGGAGTGAATGATCAATGCTACTTTTCCCTGTGACATTGAATGTACCTTGATGAACGAATATTGGGGCAGATGTATTAAGCCTGGTGAAGAGATAAACTGGAGATAAAGTGGAAGGAGATAACGCACCAGCCAATCAGATCCCAACTGTCATATTTCAAACACAGCTGATTGGCTGGTGCGTTATCTCTTCCATGTTATCTCCACTTTAACTCCAGTTTATCTCTTCTCCAGGCTTAATACATCTGCCCCAATGTAACCTTTTTACTCTATGCTTAAATGAGAATGATAAGTTGTGATTTGTTATATGATACCTTAATATACTACAGAATCAGGGTTACTCCCAGAAGAAGAAAATGTATACTTATAAACACAGCCTATTAGCATATAGTAAAAATGAAATGACCAGACTAAAATATAAATAAATGGAAAAAATGGTAATATGTAGAGAAAAACCTCATGTATTATGATCACGGGTGTAGGAAGTGAAAGTCCAAACCACATCACATAGATAATATACAAATTATTTGCGCCAGAGTGGTTATTAGCAATGGAAGAAGATATTGGGGGAGATTTTCTAAAGGAAAAATGCGGTAAAAAACCCGTTATCTGGGTTTTTACCACATTGTGGAATGCTCTAAAGATCCCCCGCCGGGTTACCACGTCGTTTCTACCTCGACCCACCGCCGCCCTGCACAGACCCCCGCCGCCCTACACGGACCCCCGACAATCCCCCCCCCCACCTGTGTCCGGGTGCCATTGGAGTCATGATATAGTGCATACACACTGTCCAATATCAGTCAGTGACGACACCCACCCCCCTCTCCATTCATGCAGTCGTTTACTAGATGGTCAAGATTGAGATGCATGCATCCTTAACAATATGGAGCAAACACACTGGCCAATATGTACACAATGTCAATGATGACGGCTATATAATTATGAAAATATCGCTCAGTGTGTACCAACCATTACTGTCTCTGCCCAGATTACATTTCTGCAGTCTATATGGTTTGCCCGTTTTGAGAACAAATTTGCCCTGCGATCAGATCTGAATTAGGCCCAAAGTACAAACAGGATGATCAATTTTCTGAAAACAGAATACTACAAACCCAGCAAATGGGTATTTAATATTTTATACACTGTAGCATGTAGATACTTCTTTAATACATCAACATTTCAGTACGAATACAGGCGTGCCTGCACACACATCCATCAATACAAATGTGTCCACATGCACCTCAGATCACTAATAACCATGTATAGGATGACAAAATTGAGGGAAAGTAACAAAATGGAGCAAAAAGTTAGCAAAGCTGAGTGAAAATAGCACAATCCATGCAAGATGCATGGTTATGAGTAATCTTAAACATTATCCCAATTTCTATGCGTAAAAAAAAAGTGAATAAAAAAAAAAGTGAATAAAAAAAAAAATCGGATACCTAGAACACTATATGCAAACTAAGTAGCAATAGTAAAGAAAGTACACAAAACCTGAATTGTGTCACATGGCACATAATTGATAGGTGGATGAGGACATTTAGAAATACAAAACACTATTCAAGCTAAAGGCATACTCAGATGCATGTACACAGGATAGAGCTTCTGAATCTTCAACTAAAATATTTTATGTCAGACCTATCTAAATCATTCTACTAGATTGTAGTACAGGGCAGTGATTTTAATTGGGCGTGGTATAGGGTTTCCGACAGTCATTAGCCCGATGGCGGGATTCCGACTGGCCGGACAGACAGCATGGCGAGCGCAGCAAATTCCCTTGCGGGATCGCTGCGCTCGCCACGCTGCAGGCACGGTGGCGAGCATATTCTATTCTCCCTCTATGGGGGTCATGGACCCAACGAGGAAGAATAGCCGGTAGCCGTCAGGAACCCGTCTGTCAGTGTTTGAACAGTCGGGATCCCGACTGTCAGGAACCCGTCCAGCACCCATTTTAATTATGCATGCAAGCTGTGGCTATTAGATCATGTAAAATGTAATGAAAAATTAAAGAAAAAATAAATAAACTATACTGCATGAGTTAAAATGGACTGGGGGAACATTGACCTTGGACTATCCCAAGATGGCTTTGCAAGCTGAACGCCTCTTGCACATATAGTTTGTGTTCACACAGTGTTGAAAGAAGTTCTAGCTTTCCCATGAATCATAAAAATGTTAAAGCAGAGCAATGTGTGAACATTTTAAGTTAAATTGAACAAAAAACGCTTATGTGGTAGATTGTATGTCATTTGCAAGTGTGTTTAAGTGGCAAAAAATATTTAGTGATGGTTGGGAGGACTTTGAAGACTAAGAATGTCCCTTGGAAGGCTTTGCACATAAAAAAAAAAACAATTCAAAAAGAAAAAAATTGAGAAAATATTTGAGTTGGTTCTGTAGTATACCAGAAATGGGAGACAAAAAGTGTTATACAGGTTGAGTCTTCATTATCGGTTTATTCCAAAAACCAAAATATTCTGAACCACCCCCCCCCCCCCCCCCCGCCTCTTTTTTCATACTTACCTTGTCCCCCGATGTCCATGGTGGCAATCGGAATCCTCTTCAGATGCATCCCCGGTCACCGGCACACTGGCGCAATGCACCCCTGGAACCAGAGATGCCGCTGAAGGATTCAGAAGGCCACCGTGGACGTCGGGGGACCAGGCAAGTATGAAAAAAATAAAATATTGCAAAATCCGCAAAAAAACCTTATCCAAAATGCTTGTGGTCCAGAGTATTTCGGATAAGGGATACTCAACCTATACAAGTTTTGCATCAAGATCTTGACAAAAAAAGTTTGTAATAAGATGGTTCTAAGGCAGTGGTGTCAAACTCATCGCCCTACAGCTGTTGTGGACCTACACATCCCTGTATGCCCTGCCATAGATTTTATATAATGGATTGCTAAAACTGTGGCAGGGCATGCTGGAATGTGTAGCTGGAGGGCCAGAAGGTTGACACCACTGTTCTAAGGTGTCTCACTGACAAACAGAAAGAAAATTGGGTACTTGTGTACTAGTACGGAGCCCATCACATCGCAGACCATAAGGCATGCGATGGTATGCGATGTTATACAATTTTAAATTGTATACCATCGAATTGTATGGCATTGTATGCCATTCTATCGCATATGAAATTGTATGTGATTTAAAATTGTATAAGCACCCTAATGGGGGCTTACAATGTTAAATGCACCCCCACTATGAACGTGAACCCGAAGCGTGGCGAGCCCGCGAGGGGTGGCGGTACGCGTCCTACGACCTTTTCATACCCCCACTATCCACGTCGGTGTGGAGTTGATTTTATATAGTGTGGCGAGCGCAGCGAGCCACTTAGCCCGAAGCATGGCGAGCGCAGCGAGCCCCGCGAGGGGACTTGGAATACATGTAAAGTAATACGCGTGCGCTCGCCATGCTTGGGGCTCGGTGGCTCCCCACACTATATAAAATCAACTCCACGCCGACGTGGATAGTGGGGGTATGAAAAGGTCGTAGGATGCGTACCGCCGCCGCTCACCACGCTTCGGGTTCACGTTCATAGTGGGGGTGCATTTAACATTGTAAGCCCCCATTAGGGTGCTTATACAATTAATCATCGTATAGGGGGCTTATACAATTTTAAATTGCATCACATCGCAGTGCATTGGGTGTATGCCACGCGATTCGATGCGATTATATGTTGTGCAACCAAATATCGTGGGTGCCGTGCTAGTACACAAGTACCGAAAATTTAAAGCATATTTCTAGTCATTTTGGAACACATTCAAACAGCGTTTTTTAGATAAATGTATTACTTATGATGAAACTAGGCTCTCCCATTATGAGTTTGAAATAAAGGGGCAGATTCAGACCCGATCATTTGGGTCCAAGCCATTCGCACCAGGTGGGGTGGGATGGGTGCGGTAGCATGGGAATGCCCAGCGTTTTATAGACGCCCTCATAAAAAAACGCTGGCCTTTCCCTTGCTCGGGGTAGGCGGGCTGACATCACATGATCAGCAGCCATCTGAAAAGTATGGACTTACTTTCAGATGGAAGGCTGCTGAGACTATTAGATGGTTAGCATGGATAACATGGAGGGATTGCTCCTCTGTTCAGCTGCATGCGAGGGCATGTGTAAGCTTACACATCCCCTCACATGCAAATGCGGGGAAAGGGTCATTTGGTTGGGCAGCGTTTACCTGTTCGCTAGGCATACGGAGCCTAGCAAACAGGTCTGATTCAGGACCGAATTGTCAATCACATGCGCTGGAAAACACCACCACCAAGCCATGCTAATTGTTTTGATATCAAGAGTGTTACCTTGGATGACTGGGTACCAGAAAATGCAACATGGGATGTTGCCCATAGCAACCAGCTTATCCTTCTTAATCATCACCTTTTAGAAGATAATTTATCAAATCTAATTGTGAATCAACCTTGCTTCAAAAATGTTCTAGCAACTTTGCTGGAAAGAATCATAAGAGACCAGAGTTGTAGAGAAATGGTTTCATCCTTCAGGATAAGGCACCGGCCTACACTACTCACTCTGGGGTAGATTTATCATGCGGCGCTGTGGGGCATATGCGCTATCCCAGTGCGCGAAAGCAGGGGATAGCGCATCTCCTAATCTATCATACCTGCGGTGCGGGTGTTCTAACGGCGGCGATGGGAGGGCGGGGACATATCGCATGTACTATTTCTAGAACAGCGCTCACCATTGAAACCTAATTTATGAACGGTCAGCATCGCTGACCGTTCCGCCGCCTGCAGCTGTCGACTTCTACAGCTGCAAACGGCGATGCCCTATGCCTACAGCAGGGACAGCGCTGTCCATGCTGCAGGCTCTGAGCTGCGCTGGGATCTCACGTGAGTAGCGAGATCCCATGCATGCGCAGTGAGCCAGCCGGGGGAGAAGCAGACAGCGCGTCAGTGTTAACTGACGCGCTGTCAGCTGGAGGGGACATCGCCGGAGGGGGGAGTTAGAACTCCCCCGCTTCGGCGACAAGATCTTAGTAGATTTCGTCGGTGTCCCCTCCTGCTTCGCCTCGCTAATGAAGCGCCGCTATAATAAATCTACCCCTCTGTGAAGCAGTTTTAGTTCAAGAAAAAGATGACCGTGTTAAAACACCATCGCCACTCAGACTTAGTGCTGCGTTATGTGTTTCTTTTCCCTACAATAAAGTCTATACTCAAAAGAATTTTGGGGAAATTTACTAAGATGTGTATTCTACTTCACATGTGATGTTGCTATGGGCAACCAATTAGATCCTGTCTGCTATCTTCTAGAGGGTGCTAAATAAAGAAGTAGATTCTGATTGGTTGCCCATAGCAACATCACATGTGAAGTAGAATACACATTTAGTAAATTTCCCTCTTTGTGTTGCTAATTCAGATTGTCTCACATACATTATCCAACTCACAGTATCCCCGATGGTTGTGCACTGCGCACGCACATGTGCAGTACAGGTCCTGTGATCGCAGAGCAGAAGAGTGAATGCCTATACTGGATTGACAGACAGAGGCGTTTAGGGGGATGTACAGGAGCAGGGGCGGCCAGCGTTTATGGAAATGGGGCTGTGTTGTTGCCCATTTTCCAGAAGTGGCAGGTCCAAGGATTGTGCTGCGAGGCTGAGTTTCCATGGCATTGCTAAATTAGGCCCTGTAAAATTATTATGGAGGTTTGAGACCACTAATTTCAATTATATGTTTCAGGTTAACCTACAGATGTGTCCTCAGATCTTGCCTCAATAATGCATGCAGGCAAGTTGCACTGTGGCTGTATCTGCATATGAATTGCTATGTAATGCCCCTTTCAGACCGCACAAATTAAACGGTATATTGCTGTTTCTTTACCGTTTCAAAACGGTAATATGTGCGGTCTGAAAGGTCCAGAGTGAATTTATCGTTTTAAAATAACCGGTATTTTAAAATGGTAAAAAAGCAGGGTCCTACACGTTTCAGACCCGTTTTTTATGTGGTCTGAACGGGTCTGAAACGGTACCCAGGCAGCAGTGAGCACTATTGGTCCCCAGTGCCTGCATATTTAATGAGCCGGCTGTTAATTACATATGCGCATATGTAATGCACGGCCTGCTCGTTAAATATGCAGGCACTGGGGACCAATAGTGCTCACTGCTGCGTGCCCCCCCCCCCCCCCCCCCAATGTGTTTAAGAAAACCCCCGTGCCTTACGATCCTGGCTGTCGGCTCCCGCTCCTGTCGGCTCCTGCTGCTTATAAAAAAAAAGTGACTTTCGGAAAATGGCTGCCCCATAGGAAAGACTGTTTGAAAAAACAGTTTTTTATAAGCAGCAGGAGTCGACAGGAGCAGGAGCCGACAGCCGTGATCGTAAGGGACGGGGGTTTTCTTAAGACACATTGGGGGGGGGGGGGGGGTGATCCGCAAGGCATGAGGTACTGGCTGCATGGGGGTTTTTCTTAGACACATTCGGGGGGTGATCCGCAAGGCATGAGGTACTGGCTGCACGGGGGGGGCTTTCTTAAACACATTGGGGGGGGGGGGGTGTTAACTGTAACACGCTGCCACACAGCGTGTTACAGGGGGGGGGGGGGGGTTGCTGAAGACCGCACTGGCTTTGATCCTGTTTTTGGAAAGTTTCCAAAAACGGGTCTGCCAGTGTAAAAAAACGGCAGACCCGATTTTAGAAACGTTTCAAAATACCTGGTCAAAGCCAGTTTTGCGGTCTGAAAGCAGCATTAGTGTTCTCCAGGAACATGGAATTTATGACTGCAGTCTTACACAGGATGTTAGATGTACAGTATGTGGACCCATAAGTATTGCATGTATCCTTGTACATTTCCAGAAGGATACTTTGGTTTTTAGTCACTTAAGTTGTGGCTTCCATGCAGAAGCATCCGATTAAATGTCTTATTTGGAAAACATGTATATTGTAAGAACATTGACAGATTAGAAACTTAATTTTAATTACCTGCATTTGGCTATCAAGTCTGCACCATTATAAATTATTGCTACAGTGTTACAGTGCTATTAGTGTTACAATACAATACATCTGCCCCACCTGCAGTGCACATGGTTTTGTCCATTAGAGAGAATTTGCTTTTGCAAGTGAACCAGACCCTATATACATTAGTTTCTTTATCATATATGGTGAAATAAAAAAACTGACAAAAAAATGGATCTATTCCCCTTTAATAAATCAAGTTTATATTTCTTAAAGAAAAAAAAAAAACATGCATGGTACTTCTATATCATTTAAAAGAAGCCAATAAAATAAGTAGATCTCCAATTTAATTCACTAAGATGTAAATAAAAAAAAAAAAAAAAAATTATATATAATATATATAACAAAGTAGTCCTTTTTAAAATACCTCTTTAAACAGTTGCCCTCAGTTACACCTAGGTAAATTGTCTTTATAAAATACTACAATTTATACATTGTTATCTGTCCACCTATAATGCCAGTTGGGCTAAAGGAGCTCTTTTCTACGTTATCTGGCTGGATTGCTTAGAAAGTAAGCAAAAATCGCTCAGTGTGTATGCTCCTAAGCAAAGGCAATGCGCGATCCCGCACGTTGCTATCACCTGCTAGTTAAGTCAGTGCAGGCAGTCAAAATCTAGTCAAATTGCTTAGCAAGCGACTGCAAATCACTCTGTATGTACAGAATGAGCGATAGCAAACTAGGTCATCCTGAACCACTACCCTGCCTTTTTTTTGCTTAAGTACAATCGCTTAGCAAAATCGCTTATCATGCATTACTGTGTATGGGCTCTCTATGAGTGATCTAGTCCACGTGAAATCGCCTACCCTAAAACGTTTTTTTCTATTAGCAGCATCTCAAGGTGTGTATGTTCCTTAAGGGGCATACACACCTTGAGATATGGGGCATACACACGATTTTGCCTTAAGGTTTTAAGCTGCTGTGATAAAAAAAAAAAAAAAAAAAGATGTATTATATTCAACTATATTTTGACTAGAACAATGTATGACCCCCCAATAAATTTTTTAAGAAAAACATTCAAAATGAATTGATAAACATAATAGGGAGCACAAGAATGTATACTTTTACTATGAAAATAATAAATGTGCTTGGTATCTGCTAAAACAATTGAATGTTAAAAAAAAAAAAAGGGTGGGGGATCTTTATTTACATAAAATCGACCTAAAAATGAACAGGGTTTATTTAAATGAAGCCACTATCTTTAATTGAGAAGAAACTGCTTCCAACACCGAGTGAATCATTTAAATTAAAAAATTGTTCTGGTTGCAAACCCCAATCCCCTTCATCATCATCTTCAGGTTCTGCTTCTGAATAATTTCTGGTATTTTCATACAGAAAAACTTGTTCATCTACATGAGCAGGAGCTAACCTGTTTCTCTTCGCATTTACAATGTTTGCTGATGTACTAAAGAGACGTTCAGGGTAGACTCTGGTGGCAGCAATACACCAGTATTTTTGGAGGACCTTTGGTAACAGAGGAAATAACGCCAAACGATCAGACCACCACTTTAGTGGATCCTCATTTAGGCCAAGAACTTTTTGAGACTTAAAATTGCTCAGCTCCTCAACTACTTGAGCATGCCACTCCTCCTGGTCTTCAGATGCCCCAGACTGACAGAAGATTTCAGCCAGCATGTTGTTGATGCTGCTGGTTGGAATAGAGGTAGAGGATATCATCATCTTTTTCATTGGTGGCTCCTCCGGAATTGTGAACACTTTATCTTCTGATCTGGAGATCTCTTTGTTTCTTTCCAGTAGACTTTTTGCTTCCTCGATAACACGGTTTTCAACCTGTGAACGTTCAAAAGCAGAAAGGAAAGGAAGTCTTTTGTACCTAGGATCCAAAAAGGTGGCAACATTCAAGAACATGTCTATTTCTGGCGTCTGTTGATAGGTGGTGGACAAAGCTTTAGCAATAACTTCTTTGGCCATGCTTATTTCTTTTACGTCTGTCTCCTTTATGTTCAAGGATGTATTAAGCAGCATGTGCAGAAGAGGTTTTACCATACTAATAGTGGGATATTTTGACATTGACAACATCTCTGCAACTTGTTTAAAAGGTTGGAGCAGGTCCACCAAACCTTCAATTGTATTCCATTCATTGGCTTCCAGCATAAGATGATGGTTATTACTGTCCTCCACCAAAACACCTGCTATAGTGAACTGTTGTTCCTTAAGACGTTGTAGCATCGCAAGCATGCTACCCCACCATGAAACACGGTTACTTATAAGCATGCAAGGCAGCATGTTTTGCTGTTTCTGTTTCTCACAGAGCATGTACATTGCAACAGAAGACTGCTGAAAATATTCAACCAACTTCTTACATCTTGAGAGAAGGCCAGAAAGTTTTGGTAGTTGGAAAGCTTGCTGTATACCCATGTTAAATGTCTGTGCTAAACAAGGCATGTCTATCGGGATATCCAGAAGAGAGCATGCCTTAATAATGTCTTTGCTGTAATCTGTGGTAGCACCAAAGACTTTAGTACCGATACCCCACTCAATAAAAGTTTCATAAAACACACGGGTAATTGCTTCTGCTTTGTTTTCTTCCGGTACTTCAAATGTTTTTAAACACCGGGAACTAACGGACAAACAGTTAGAAGCACCGGTAGCCAGGAAATGAACGGAAAGGGTCACATATGACCGGTTCTGGTTTTCACTTCTCCAGATATCAGTGGAGATGCCACACCACAAAATGTCATTCAGTTCTTTTAATATAACATCTCTAACCGTATGATACTTCTCGGGCAACACCCTGCTGCATATGTACTTCCGGCTAGGTATCTCATACCTAGGATCCAGAGTTCTCAAAAGGGATTTAAAAGTAGGTTCATCCAAAATGGAAGCAGGGAACATACCCTCACAAATTAGGTTGATTACAGCAGATGACACTTCCATGTGCTTCTTGTTCTCAAAACAATGGTTGTTTTTCATTATTAAACTTTCCTGGACAACTTGTTGGGATGTTTCTGGTTTTAATTTGGAAAAAGCTGTAGCAAAAGCTTCCCTCATTTGCTCAGTGTTGCTCTTTACAAACTCACAGAACTCATCTGCGTGATTCTTCTCAAGGTGGTAAGAAAGGTTAGAGGTATTCCCGGAATAAGCGATTTGAGCCATACAGATCCGACAGTAGATCTTTTTCCACTGCATGATGCATCCCTCAGCATTTGTATCAAATCCAAAATACTTCCATACTTTACTCTTCGCTCTGGGATGAGCAACCAGCTTAAGGTCTGGCTGTAACACTTCATTGCTTTTAGTCTCCATAGTGTCTCGGGTGTTGTCTTTCGATTAAGCCTTCACTCGTTAACGAGTACCTGCTAAAGGCAGGAAGACATAGATAAAAATGAAGAAGTACAACAACTTTGGGTACAGCATAAAAATACTCAATGGGCAGTATTCAATGAGAAAAATTCTCCGTGTTTTATGGAGAATTTTAGCTTTTTTCGCCTTGGACGGAGCATTTTGCTCTCCAAAAGTGAACCACCCTATTCAATGTGAAATATTCTCCGTCTTTCTAAGTGATTTTCGCCGTCTCTCTCCGTGTAGAAATTCTCCATCTTTTGATGGAGATCTGGAATGTGAACTTTTAAACTAAAAGGGTTTTTTTTTTAATTTTGGTGTCAAAAAATCTGTTTGTTTTTTTTTTCTGTGAAGGGGCATGTTATTTTTATTCATGTGCTTATAGCACATGAATATATATTTAATTTAAAAAAATATATTTTTTTACATTTTTTTTTTTTTTTTACACAGTGCAGCCAGCAGGGGGCCGGAGCGCTCGAGCCGCTCATTAGATATTCATATATTCACTGCACCCGATCATTAATATGCACGATCGGGTGCAGTGAATACTGGGTCCCCCGCTGGCTATAGGGGGGGGCAGCCTGTGCTGCCTGGGTCCCGGGGAGCCCACCCCCCCTCCACATTCCTCTGGAGCAGCCAGGGAGACTTTAATCTCTCTGGCTGCTTCCGTCACCCGGCTCCCTGAAAGCTCCTTGCCGTGGACGCTCGTCCGCTGCAGTGGTTAAGACTCGCAGCGACGAGTCTTAAATACATTGAATAGTGTATAAAGTGCCGTGACGGAGAATCTCCAAACATGGAGAATCTCCGCAAAAACACGGAGAGTGCATGGCGAGTGAAATAAAACACTCGCCATGCACGGAGAATTTTCTCATTGAATACTGCCCAATGAAAGTAATGGAATAAGAAAGTTGCTAGGTAAAATGTTTTAAAATCTAGTCTCTTCTAATCGAAAGTCAGCATATTCTGCAGCGCATTGAAATTAAGAACATACAATACACATTCTGTAATTATTTGCATACCATAATGAGATACAATGGGAAGGGACACAAGGACACTCTCGGGAGAGAATTCAATTATTTAATCAGGGCTCATGATTAGAGGATGCTTGCATTCATTGGACACCTACATTCCTGCTTGCATCCCTGAAATGAGCAGTAAACATCCTGTTGAAATGTGCAGTAAACATCCTGTTTGGGCACCCAACTGGCATTTTTTGCACCACACTGAGTGCTTTAGTTGGGTTTAGCCGTTTTATTCTGCTAAAACCGTAACTATAGGGCACGATCTACACGTTAAAAAATAAACATTTAACTAGTACCCTCTGATCGCCCGTCACTTTAGAGGAGGGATCTGGAGCAAATAAACAATTTAACTGCCCTATCTGTGTCTGTAAAGAAGAAGCAGAATGGGGAGCACAAGAGAGGAGGGAAAGACTGACCCTAGACAGTGTGGGATGTGTCAATGGAGGAGGAACACACATTAAACACCCAAGGCCTCTTCCTAGCCTTGCCCACAGTCCTTCCCCAGGTCACTCCCAAAGCCTTAACTTAACATTTGCATGAATGTATTTAAAAAAATAAATAAATAAATAAATAAATAACCTGGCCTATGTAATAAAATTAGACATTTCAGTCTCATTCTAATTTGTTCTGCCCATTTTACTTTGCAAATGTCTCAAATATATTTATTTCAGAGGTGTTCTTAATTCAGGACTGGATTCAGATTTGTATGGAGCTGCAGAGCTGTAGGGAAGCAGCTGTACAATTCCATACAAATAAAACCAGATGCTGAAAAAGACACAACCTGCATGCATCTTTGAGATCCACAATCACCATCTGTTGCAGCTTGCATTGTTTACCGATCTTGTTGGGCCTGGTACACCTACAAGACAGGTAGAAACACATCCTCATTTTGAAGAATGGTGCTGGTTGCTGCTATTGCCATGCTACCCAAATGCCTTCCCTAAACTTTCATATTTATTATTAACCTTACCTATGCCTCTTCTTAGAAGAGAGGCCCAACGTATAACCAAATGCTTTAAACAATTCTTATGGGCAAGTAAGAGATCCAGAATTCCTTTCTCAAAGCTTCAACTGCTCAGAGAGGAGGGGGGTTTGGGTATCCCTGATCCCATTCAATTTAGTAGAGCAGCAATGTTCCAATATATTACGGACTGGTTATGGGGCAGATCTGCATTTACCAATTACAATTTGGAGCGTGCCACTTTACAACCCAAAATCGCCCGTTGCGCTCTTACATACACCATGAAATTAACTTGCCTCGAAGGTAAAAAGGAAAATTTTATACTGCCATACATATTTGGCTTGGCGTTATTCTCATGGAAAAAAAAATAGAAGACCTAAGTCGTCCATACACAATACATTATGGGTAGGGATGCCAAACCCGGGGCATTGTTTTCAATCCCGGGATTGCAAAATGCTCAATCCCGGGATTCCCGGGATTGGCCTCTCTGATAATAACAAGAAAAAAGATGACCCGGCCCCGCAAACTTCCCACCCTGCACAGGTCAACAGAAATGCCTAATAAACCACCCCCGACAAGCCTCCCATCCCTCCTGTGACAGTGCAGTCACTTACGTTGGTGGGGACAGGCAGGAGCAGCGGATGTGCAGCGGGCGTGTGGCCGGGCGATCGGGGGGACAGTGATCTGTGCTGACAGGCATGCCGGCGGCCGGGCGCAGCGTGACGTGATGTCATGGGTCACGCTGCACAGCCTGGATGCCGCCATGCTTGTCGGCACAGATCACTGTCCCGAACAGCGGCACTGCCGGGTGGCACAGCACTGGTAACTGGTCAGCAGCAGTCAGCCGGGCAGCATCTGAGCCATATAGGTGCTCGGTGCTACCCGGCTTTAAAAAAAAAAAAAAAAGTGAATTTTACACGGGGTACTAATCCCTAAATCCCGGGATTGGGAGCTTCAATCCCGGGATTCAAATCCAGCCAATTTTAGGCCCAAATCCTGGGATCCCGCCGATCCCGATCCCAGGATTGGCCTCCCTAATCACAAAGGACAAGTCTTATCCCTAGAGCTGTCCTTTTCATTATTAATTACTAATACATTAGAGCATACAGTATGCGATTAGTAAAAATGCAGTACTCGGCAATGAGCGATGTGGGCCGGCGGATGTTAGAACACCCCACACTAAGTCGTAGGCTAACTAAAGATTTGCATTTAGCTGGCAATGTTTCTGAGCAAGGCAGAAGCTCACAGCAGAGTATTGTTATAGGGCGGTATTCAATGAGGCTGATTCGCCATGTTTTATGGCGATTTTGTGCTATTTTCGTGCTGTACGGCGATTTTTTGACTAAAACGGTGAATCACCCTATTCAATGACCAGATGGCAAATACATTTCAAGGTTTTTATCGCCATGATTCACCGAGTAGCAATCACTATCTTTTTATGGTGAAGTGGAATGTGAACTTTTAAAATAAAGTGTTTTGTTTTTTACATTTGATGTAAAAAAATCAGAAATTTTATTCTGAGGAGGGGCATGCTATTTTTATTCCTGTGCTGTAAGCACATGATTATATATTTAATAAAAAAAAAACATTTTTTTTTTTTTTTACACAGCAGCCAGCAGGGGGCCGGCAGCCGAACCGCTCATTAGATATTCATATATTCACTGCACCCGATCATTACATATGCACGATCGGGTGTAGTGTATACCCGGTCCCCTGTTGGCTATCCCGGGGGGCAGCCTGTGCTGCCTGGCACCCGGAGAGCCCACCTCCCCCCCACAAACGTTCTGGGGCAGGCAGGGAGAATTCCATCTCCCTGCCTGCCGCCGTCCTCAGGCTCCCTGCGGCATCGCCGCAGGAGTTAAAATTCGCCGGTCAGGGGCAGTGAGCCCCTGACTCGTTGAATACTGGAGCCGGCGAGGCTCCGGAACGCGGCGGGCAGTGGCGAATGTGCAGCGAATCCTAAACAGGATTCGCTGCACATCGTCAAAATTCTCATTGAATACTGCTCATAGTGTTCACTCTAGCTTTGCGGGCGGGGCGCCGGGGGGTGGACCGGGCCCGCAGACGGCACACTTGTGGGCGGTCCCAGGCCACCGTCGTAAAGAAAAAAAGGGGGGGGGGGGCTGTCCTGGGCCGCCGATGTCACAAAAGGGGCGTGCCCGGGCCCGCCGAAAGTGCCGTGATGCCGGGGAAGCGCCAGGCATCGCTGGTCTTCCCCGTGCAAACAGTCTGGGCAGGCACCAGGCTGTTTTAGCGGGGCGCTGCTAGCAGAGGAGGGCGCATTTTGCCCTTTAAAAATCGGGCAGGGTACAGCGCCCCGCTAAAACAGCATGGCGTGAACACTATTGTAATATTCATCCATTTCTTCTTTTTATTAGGACTATATCATAGAACAGGACAGAAGAAGTGCACTTACAATGTGAGTCATGGTGCAACACAGTTTTCTAATGTATTAAAACTGGAGTGCAGGTTACTTGTGGTTTCCCAAAAACGGACAACATGTGCCGAACACAAACTCGTTACTGAATCGGGATACGGTCATTAGGTCTACAACAAGAAGGTCGACAAGCAGAAAGGTCAACATGGGTCTAGGTCGACAGTGTCATTAGGTCAAGATAATGAGACGAGCGCTCAGGCTCAGGTTGAGCGCCATTATCCTTAAAACATTTTACAGGGTCATAAGGTTGACACAAGCATTAGGTTGATATGGACAAGGTCGACAGTCAAAAGGTCAACATGGGGTTTTTCACTGTTATTTGAGCCACCATGTGCCGACAGGTGGTACATGCCCTACCATCCACTAGGGCATGGGTCCTCAAACTGCGGCCCTCCAGATGTTGTGAAACTACAAATCCCAGCATGCCTTGTCACAGTTTTAACACTCCCTTATAGCAAAACTGTGGCAAGGCATGCTGGGATTTGTAGTTTCACAACATCTGGAGGGCCGCAGTTTGAGGACCCATGCACTAGGGCATGGTGGGAGGATGAAATAGTGTGCCGAGCTCAGCAAGTTGCCGAGCCCGAAGCATGGCAAGTGCAGCGAGCCATGTGAGTGGACGCGGTGCACTTTAACCTGTGTCCATGTCGACATTCAGGTAAAAAAAACAGTGAAAAAACCCATGTCAACCTCTTGACCTTGCACATGTCACCCTAATGCTTGTGTCGATCTAATGACCCTGTCAATGGTGTCAACCCAATGCTTGTCGACCAACTTGTTGTAGACCTAATGATTCATACCCACTGAATCTGTGCCCTGCATAACATTTACACCAATGAAAAATACACACATAACAGAGCAGGAGCAAAATGCAACATATTTTACTACAGAAACGATATTACAGTAATAGTTTGTTGCTAAACAATATAAATATTAGTGATTTATACAAACTGATTATATACCCTGTCCTTTTTTCACATGCACATAAAAAAAAAACATATACCTTAATTGTTAATCAAATAGGATTTCTGAAGAAATGAATGGTACGTGAAATTGCACAATGAAATGAATGCTATTCATCATGGATGATCATTGATAGGCAGTTGTTCTGTACTGTATTAAAACATAACGACACCCCTTTCTAGTGCGCACATTCAGACCTGATCGTTGGGCTGCGGGGGTTTCGTATCCCAGCGATCAGGTAAATGCCACCCCTCACACGCAAAATCGTGCCAATGTGCACGGCTGCAAATCCGCAGCCCGTCCAAATGGGTTTCATTTAGACCCATTGTCCAGTTTCCATAAGTGTGGCGGCTGTGCAGGATGCCGGCCAAACTCAGACTTTATTTTGAAAACTGCAATCATTTACAAGGCTATTACATTTGGCCACTAGCTCTCTGTATTACAACCTATGACTGAATATATAGGACATCCGCAGCAGAGACAGATAAAGGCGTGCCAATTTCCACAGAAATACCTTTGACTGCCACAAAGTGACAAAACTAGCCATCTTAAATTCGGACCAGCCACAGCAGTGCATATTCCGTACTTGATACATTAAGGAATTGTGCTCACAAGTGCGGAAACAGTGATTATGTAACTTGTGCCATTTAAAAAGGTCAGTGTTGAAAGAAATGAGAAAGATAAAGACAGACCATGGGCAATACAGGGGAGAGGAAAATATACAAAGGAGAGAATGTAATGGTCAGTCGACAAGCAGGCATGTCTAAACTATGGTCCTCCAGCTGTTGTGAAACTACAAGTCCCATCATGCCCTGCCACAGTTTTGCTATTAGGGAATATTAAAACTATGGCAAGGCATGTTGGGATGTGTAGTTTCACAACAGCTAGAGGGCCATAGTTTGGACATGTCTGGTCTACAGTGATTGGAACTCTTCATTTGTTTCTGCTGATAGGCATAAGTTCAACTGGCATCCAGGCATCTAAACTGCCCTTTCACCATTGCACAATGCTTATAACAGGTTTAGCCACTTTTACGTATCTAAACCCGGTGAATATGGCTGCAATATTAATGGACACCATCAATTGTTTAATGGACATGCCTAGGAGAATGATAAATAATTTCTCAAATTTCTCAGTATAAAAAAAAGATAATATAATATATAGTGTGACAATCGCAGGGAAGCACTGTGCCCGAAGCATGGCGAGGGCAGGAAGCCATCCAAGAGGAGCATTACACTCATAAGGTGTCCATGTTGACATCTGGGATATGATGCAGAATAGGGATCTCGCAAACCCCTTTCTAGCTTCAGCAAAGCTTTGTAGAGATGACAATGCAATATGCAGACAATGGTTTGGCATGTGCATTACAGTTATCAGTACTATGCTGCCAGAAACAAAGCAGTGCACTCCACTGTAAGCGGCATCAATGGACGGTGCCAGAGAATATAGATTGTAAGCTCCACTGGGGCAGGGACGAATGTTAATATTCAAAAATTCTCTGTAAATCTCTGCGGAATATATAAATAATTCATAATAAATAAATATGTGAAATACTAGTGGCATTTTTGTTAGTATCACTGTGATCCTGCAATAAGACACCAGCAATAAGCAATGCTGTTAGATGGAGCACACAAAGGAGGTAAGTCTGGTTGACCCACAAAGCTGCAAAATTTGCGGTTCATCTAAATGCCGCCCGCACAAACACCCCCCTCCCTCGCACACTGATTTCCCTGGGGTGAAAACATTCAATGGTTGCCAACCTTGGAATGATTTCTACAGCACTCGCAGACGTAAGAAACCTCTATGGTGTCTTAGATCTGCCGCGTCCCTGTACGGGAAGAGGGCGGGCAGCGTACATCCGCTGACATCAGCTGCCTGCCCACGGATCACGGCCGCATTACCATGGAAATGCCCAGTGCTTTCATGGGGATGCCATGAAACACTGGGCACTACCCCTCGCCGCCCCCTGCCCTGCTAGATACGAACAGGCCGCAAATAAGCAATTCGCCACGGCCGCTCACACAAAGTGGCTGCACATGCGCATTAAAGTTTGTGCGCATGTGAAGTTGCTAAACATCACTACCCTGTCCGAATCCACAAGGAAGCGAATGATTTAGAGTGAGGGCCAGTGCCATCATGTGCATGGAATCAAAAAGTAAATTGCGGTGAGGTCAATGGTTGGGGAGACACTGAATAGTATCACAGCCACAGAGCCACAACTATGAGCAGTATCCAATTAGCCATTTACCACAACTGATTAACATGCCCAGGGATATCTTACTAGCACTGATGACGTCACATATCAAGGATTTGGTATAGCAGGCAAAACCAAGTAACCATATTTTTTTGCTATAGCTGCTGCTGCTCAACACACATAGGTGCATGGCTTTTGGCAGACCCTATGTGTTTTCAGGCAAATAGGTAGAATTACTATCATGGAAAAAAACAGGCTTTAACTGGATAGCCCGAAAATTACCATAGGACAAAAATCTTGTTAAATGCATGTATTTTTTTCTTTCCCAAAAAATTAGCACAACTAAATGATAGCCACCATAACTACAAAAATAATTAGTATACGTAAATTATATTATAATTCAAAGATGCTATTATATTATGAATCTTTGAATTATAATATCATTTATGTATACTAATTATTTTTGTAATCCTTATGATAGCTCTAGTATACAGGTGTGGCTCTGAAAGCTAGCCTATGACTGGCCCCATGTCAGGGCGCAACCTATAGTCACTACCGGCAACCAAGCAGGTGATACTATGATGCCCTAGGTGCCCCAGTGCCTGCCCAGGGGATGGTGCAGATTATTAGATAGACAGGCAATAGGTCTAAAAGTTCAACATAACTAATGTTGACTGTGTCATGTGTCTACCTTTTCCATGTCAACATTTTGACCCTGTAGACCTCTTGATGAAGACTTTTTTTACCCTGTGGACCTATTGACGGTCTTTCTAGACACTGTAGGGAGAAAATGTAATAGCAGATTGTAATAATAATTATTTCTTCTCAGTATGCACTGCTGAAAGAAAAGGGAAGGGGCCACAGCTAAATTGCAAGTATATTCCGAAAAATGAGGGAGAAGCAAGTACATTTACAGAGGAAAAAGTCCCAACAGAACTCTCAAAACTGAAAGTGGATAAATCAATGGGGCCAGACGGGATACATCCAATGATACTAAAAGAGCTTAAAGGGGAGCTGGTAAAACCATTAACAGAACTATTCAACCAGTCACTGGCTACTGGAGTAATCCCAGAGGACTGGAAAATAGCGAATGTAGTCCCACTGCACAAAAGTGGAATCAAGGAAGAGGTAAGCAACTACCAACCAGTGAGCCTTACATCAGTAGAAGCGAAATTGATGGAAACACTCTTAAAACAAAGAGTTGTAGAATATCTCAAAACCAGTAATTTACAGGATCCTAAACAGCATGTATTTCTTGTTTTTAGTGTGTTGTATTTTAATATGTTTAATGTCACTGATTAATTGGTAAAAGTCAGCGCTGCTTTTTCTTGTCCTTTTTTATTTAATTTTTCCTGTTTGGGAGCAGACTACTCCCATAAGCAACTGCTTTTGATAAAACAACTCTGGGTAAGTGCTCTACACTAACCACAGTTTAGTTTTCTCATTTTTTCCTAAACAGCATGGGTTTACTGGGGGGAGATCATGACATACAAATATTATTGACTTTTTTGACTGGGTGACTAAAGTAATAGATCAAGGTGGAGCTGTAGATGTAGTTTATCTAGACCTTAGTAAGGCTTTTGACACTGTCCCACATCTCAGACTGTTAAAGTTAAAAGCTTGGAATTGGATTCTAAAATGGTTGAATGGATAAGATCTTGGTTGCAGGACAGAAAACAGAGTTGTAGTAAACGGAGTACAGTCAAAGGAGGGAAAGGTTACAAGTGGAGTACCCCAGGGATCTGTACTTGGACCAGTGCTTTTTAATATCTTTATTGGCCATATCTCCAGAAGGATATAAATACATTAGAGACTGTACAAAGAAGGGCAAGTAAACTGGTAGATGGCCTAAAATACAAAATGCAAAACGTACCCAGAAAGACAAAAAGATCTTAATATTTATCGTTTAGAGCAGAGAAGGGAAAGGGGGAACATGATAGAAACTTTCAAATATATCAAGGGTTACAGGACATTCTTCACAGAAAGAGGAGCAACAGAACACGAGGACATGCACTGAAACTAGAGGGAGGAAGATTCAGGGGTAAATTGAGGAAAAGGGTAGTGGATAAGTGGAATAGCCTACCATCAGAGGTGGTAGAGGCAAATACAGTAGAACAATTTAAACATGCTGGGGATAGGCATATTGATATCCTTACAAAGAAATAAGGATCAAACATGGTTTGAGGTAACATGTTTAATTAAGTGGCAGACTAGATGGGCCAAGTGGTTCTTATCTACTGTCATATTTTGTTTCTATTTATCAACCGGAATCACCAATGGACAGGGTAGGGAAGATTAAATCATTGATGGTGTATGGCTGATGCTGAATACATTTTTTTTCTACAAGGTGCCACAACACTGCACCTAGCTCCACTCACTCACTTCTATAAAGCAGCACTCCCAGGTGCTGATTGGCCCAGAGGACAGTCAGTGAAAGAATAGAGATGACCATCTCTTGGTGAATTAATCGATGTTCATTCTCTGTACTTTTTTTTGTCTTCAAACATCAGTGGCCAATTGCGATACCTGTACTGTGGTGTGCGGGGGGTCTCCGTCACCTCCCTGATTCTCTTACCTCCTTCAAGCGCTCCCTCAAAACCCACTTTTTTTGACTAGCCTATCCCTCCTCCTAACCTCTTTTGATCCTCCTATCCTGCCTCCGTTCCCCTCCGTTCCTACTTATCCTGTTGTTTTTCGTTCGTCCACCCACCTATTTTTAGTATGTTAACTCTTATGAGTAGGGTCCTCCTGCCTCACTTACTCACCCTACCTCTTTACCTCACCTGTCCTCCTCTTCCCTTCCTCTACTCCTTCTTCAGTCTCCTCGACAATTTTGACACCTACTTCTGAACTGATGCTGATTTTATTTCTACCAGCTATACCCCTATTTATACTGTATTTTTCAACACACCCTGTACGTTACCTTCTCATTTGTTTGCTATGTACGGCGCTGCGGACACTTTGCGGCGCCTTATAAATAAACGTACTACTACTACTACTACTGCTGCCTGGCTCTCCCCTCACGCCGGGGACCGCTAAGCAGGCTGTCCCCGGCGCCTCCTCCTCCCCCCTGCAGCCGGAAGGATGTCCGGCTGCTTCACTAGGGGGAGGAGGGGTTTACCTTCCGGGGTCCAGGAGGACCCTTCAGGAAGGTAAGCCAGAGGGGGGGGGGCGGCGAGGCGGCGGGCTTGCGTCGGCGAAAAGAAGCCCATAGGCTTCTATAGGGTATCGCCACCCAAAGGTGGCGATACCCTTCAATGCGGTATCATTTTTGATACATTGGAAAATGCGGTAAAACCAGGGTTTTACCGCATTTTCCGTTTGATACATCTCGCACCTAGTGATATCACTAGTGACTTAATGCATGCTAATAAAGGATGGAACAGTGATTGTTCTATATTTTATTAACATGGTGCCAGTGTGTACCAGCAATCCACACTGACAGGAATTACTACACACTGATAGCCATACCTAGGACAGGTAGATACTAGGTATGGACATCTCATTTTGATGGTTCTTAACCATCAAAGTTTTTGATCTAATGGTAGTATTTTTACCATTTGATGGCAGCATTCTGATGTTTGCAGCCATCAAATGGTAAACATTTAATGATATCCCCAGATATTACAGATATTTGTGTATTCGCAAAATGGGCTTTTTTAAACATGCAGAAATTATACATTTAAAAAAATATATATAGTTGAATCAATTCTTTTGATGCGATGGCCAATTACCATAGCAAGGAAAGATTTGATGGTGGAAGCCCAGCAATCATTTGATGGGTGCTTCCAAAAAATTGTTGCCGTTACCATCGATGGCCATTGATAGTGTTAAAATATGCAATGGATGACCATCAATGTTTTTACCCTTCGATGGTCATCCATTTTTTTGACCGATTGGCCTGTGGGGGCACGGCATCATGGTATTCGGGGCGAAGCTATGGTCTGTCTGCCAGCACTTTGGGAAAAAAAAAATCGGTTTTGCTGTACCATCGATGGACGGAAACAATTTAGTTCTCCCCCATCGATGGCAAAAGTAGTCGACATCGGGAATAAACCATCGATGATTTCGAATCATTGATGGTCGATGGCCATCCCTGCAGTGTACGTAGCGCGCATGCACGGCAGCAGTAGGTCGGGGGTGCGCGTGTGTGCGGGGGGAGGGTCCCTGTCAAGGTTCCGGGGGCGCGCACTGCTAGGTCTCGTCGGGCCGCTGCTGCTGGAACATATGTCTGCGAGATGACATCTCGTCTCGGCGACTATACCCCACCCCGGGGACTCACTGTGACAACTGTGTCCGCGAGAAGGGCCAAGGTCGCCACGTCTCCGCCTTATCGCCGGCTGCTTCCTCCCCCAGTTATCATTACGGCGTGTCCCCCTTACAGCGCCCGCTCTATTGCCAAGGTGTAGTGTCCCGGTCGCGGCGTACCGACCTGCTCTCGTCAGCGGGAGCTCTTCTGCCCTCACGGCGGCTGCTGCTGTATGTCGTAGGCTATTGGACACAACCCCCTCTCACCACAACAGGATCAGCGAGACATCGCGATATGACAGGGGTTTAATGTCCCGACAGGCACCGCACACACGCTGCCAGTGGTAGTTACGTCACGATAGGCGACATTTGTGTTGTAACCTGAGCATTGCTATACACACCGTACCGTACGCACACACAGCCCACACTCCCCGCCCGCAGTCTGACCTGGTACGGAGAAGGAGCCGCCGAGCAGCTGCTGCAACATCACTCTCACCGCGATATAGTAATTCCTGACAGCCGGGAACAGGGCGGCCCAGAGCCGCATGCTGGCTGCTGCTGAGGATGGGGCACACGCTCGTGCTGCTGCTGGTCACACCCACGGAAACTGCCCACCCGCGGCGGGTGATGTGCAGGTCAGGAGTTCCTGTCCTGACAGTGCGGCGACTCGGGTGTGTGTCAGGAATGGATTTCCGCTCTGAAGTCTGAACTCATTCCAGACCCTCCAGCTGTAAATGTCTGCGTGCCATCAGGTGCAGCTTCCCGGCTCATTTAGTATGGCCTCACCGGCACTAGGTAATCGGTGAGAGAGGTGTCTCCTTACATACACAGGTGCCTGCCACCGTAACTGGGACCCCAGAAGCGGACCACGCTGTACCTGGGGAAAGGGGGCATGTTTGGGGAGTTAACACAGTTCTCATTAGTTATTGTATGTCCCACACACAGCTATACAATTTGGACTGTACATACACACTGTGCGATTTAAACCACATGCTATTTGAACTACACCTGATTTTGACTACACTATAATAGTCAATTACAGGCATAGGTGCCGATTCTGTGGGTGCTCAAGGGCCCGAGCACCCACGGAAATTGTTGAGCACCGCTGGGCCTCCATATTAACTTGCTAATTTGTAGCTGCAGCACCCACATTGCCGGACCCGCCACTTGGGAAACAGTATGCCAGGAAGAGTGTATTCTGTCCACGGAGTACCTGCACTGTGGGGGCATTTATGTATGTGGAACCCTGTTGCCGTAATTTGAATATTGGAGACAACTGTACTCCGCAATATAAATTGGTATTATTTTGTGGCCACACCCCTTCCCCGTGAAGCCACTCCTCTATATTTTTGGCTTGAGCACCCACTAGCAAAAACATAAATCGGCACCTATGATTACAGGGTGCAACAATCTAGTTCAATAATAGCGAATACTATTTTTGCCTTGTGAAATTGACCACGCAGGAGCATGCATCGCAAGGCAAATAAATATGGGGCAATTTGAACTAGATGCAATGCGATTTGAACGAAAATGATCAAATCCCAAGAGATAATTGCACCTTTATTGGGCATCGTTAACATGGCCATACACTACTGCGGGTACTTGTGTAGTTTCACGGCACCAGCATGGCGCCGAGCATATGAGGCCCCTTGCTGGGCTCGCCCGCGCTGCGGGCTTAGTGGCTCGCCACGCTATCTAAATTCAACTCCATGCCAACATGTGTAGTGGGGGTATGAACTATCCATGTTGGCATGGCGTTAAGTTAGTTTATTTTAGATAGTTGTGGCGAGCGTAGAACCCGGAAGTAGCACGGCGCCATGCTGGCGCTGTGAAACTACACAAGTACCCTACTGCGACTTCTCGCAACAGTGTATGGCCATCAGATCTCCTTTGGTGGATTGCATGCTATATATCGCACGCAGTCCTTTTTCATGTGATGTATTGCATGCGACCCTGTTCCCCACTGAGTTGGAGGTCAGATGTGCGGGCAAGTCCTACTCCTATGTGCACGGGACCACGCATCGAGTGGGATTTCAAAAATGCGATTTTGTCCGGTTTCTCTGCTGATTCGTTGGAATCTGGTGAAATCCGAACACATCACACAAGTGTATGGGGGCTATTATAGCATTGTATTTTGGGAGAAAATGTTGCAATGTTTTTGCATTCTGTTACTTTTCGGCAGAGCTTCCAAACAAAATAGAACATTCACCCTGAACTATATTATTAGGGATGTCACACGGTCCCGCTGAACATAGTAATTGATGGTGTAGTCAACATTACGTTTTCAAGTAATAGGGGTTGTTTAGTGATCTAATACAGTGGTTCTCAACCTCGGTCCTCCAACAGTGCACTTTTTCCAGGTCACCTGGCAGGTGAACAGGTGCACTCATTAGTCACTGACACATTTTAAAAGATCATAGGTGGAGCTAATTATTTCACCTTTGATTGTGTGGGGACCTGGAAAACGTGTACTGTTGAGGTCCTTGAGGACTGAGGTTGGTACTTCTGTAGTTTCACGGCGCCAGCATGGGGCAGTGCTACTTCCGGGTTCTACGCTCGCCACGAAATATGTCAAAAAAAGTAACTTAAGTCCATGCCAACATGGATAGTTCATACCCCCACTATCCATGTTGGCATGGAGTTGATTTTAAATAGCGTGGCGAGCCACCGAGCCGTGAAACTACAGAAGTACCCTGAGGTTGAGAACGACTGATCTAGTGCATACACACTAGATGATCTGCATAATACATTGTTAATGATAGTATGCGCCTTTACATGTTTTATGAAACCCTAATCCTTTTAGAAATAGATACACATCTTGGATTATGTTAACTCATTTTGATTGAATTAGCTCACCTCTGGCCAAATTCACTATAAAGGGCTCTTGTAATATTGGGAATATTTAATTTATTGACAGATATTGCATGTGTTTGTTATGTGCTGCTACAGTATGCAGATGAGTAGAAACCTCTACTTCAGCTAAAGGGAGATAACTGTGTGCTAACATCGCATGCTTATAGGGATAATCAAGTTGGCAACCGTAGGGTTGGCCAATTGGCGTTCCCAAAACTGGATTGCCATGTCTGTATCTTTCTTTCAATCAATATTTGTGCACATGAACGATTGGCAAAGCCATTACAATCAAGCGTGGTCAGTTAAAATTTTTATATATATATATAATCAGTTTAATTGGCCAACTCATTGCCTGGATGGAACAAACATATTGGTTGAGTTAAATAGATTTAACCAATTTAAATGACAATATTTGTTTACCAGTGTTTTGGCCTGATGTAATTTTCTCAGAGTTCTGCGGCTGTGCAGGATGTCGGACAAATTTGAGCATATTTTTAAAGGGGCAATCATTTACAAGTCATGGATTTGCATCCTGCATGGCTGCCAAACTTGGAGGCTATTACGAGAGAAACAAGGAATGGAATACCAGTGCTGGCTGAACATAAAGTGTTTAGACCGTTTCTTAAAGTATAAGCAATTTATTAACTGACAATAAGAAAATATATGAAGTCAATCAACTGAAAATCAAAAGCCACTGGATGTCAAGTTATTAATTAGTAGTATAATCTGTCAGAGGACTAGGGTCTTTTCTAAATAAATGTAGCAGCTCCTGATGGTTATCATCTGGGTGGGTCCTTTTGTGCTTTAGGAACGAGTGCCATTTGTCATGATTTGCCATGTAGGTCCTTCCTTAGATGGCTCTCTAGTTGTTCAGTATATAGTAGGTGGTATATGCAATAAGGAAAAAGTCCCATATTGTGTCCTGGTTATATTGTAGGCTGGATCTTACTCGATTCCAGTGGTAGTAAAACTTTATCCAATAGGAGCCAATAAAAGCATAAGCAGACTCAACAAGTTTCCCTACCCTGCTCTGATGCCCCAAGAAGTGTGGAGTAGGGCGGAGTGAAAAAATTGAAATTGATATATTCAAAATCGGCTAGTGTGGAAAAGTTGTGACTTACATAGTAGGTGAGGCTGAATAAAGACTTGCATCCATCTAGTTCAACCTATGTTTATAATAGTTTATCCCTTGTTGTATAGTATGTTCCGATATTTTAAAGACAGATTATGTTACTTATTCGTACCCGTGGATGCTCTGTAATTGAAGTGACCAAGAAATAAACTTAGGGCAAAAAATCCCTTTTGTTTGCCCTTAATAGGATAGTGTACCTCTGTGTCTTCTAATGTCCAACTCTTTACTGAATGCTACAGTAAGTAGGAAAAAAGGATACTAACCTCAGCAGTTCCGTGCCTAGCTCATGGTGGTTCAACCATCATTCCCCAGTATGTCCACAGGCACATACTGTAAAGTGGATCAGGGAAGGTGGGTAGTTAGGAATTGCTATAATTGTAACCCTTGCAGTAT
The DNA here is from genome assembly GCF_055691185.1 of Crinia signifera. Classification (NCBI taxonomy): domain Eukaryota; kingdom Metazoa; phylum Chordata; class Amphibia; order Anura; family Myobatrachidae; genus Crinia; species Crinia signifera. The sequence goes on from NC_139218.1 coordinate 89,345,550, forward strand.
GCTATGGAGACACCTATTCCTTGGAATACATACAAGTTCATACAGTGATTCCGACATCTGAGTAATGACCCTCGGAATCCCGACAGTCGGTGAAATATACCACACCCGTCCATGGGTATACTTACTATAGTGCAAATTTTGGAGTGGAGATGTTGCCAATTGCAGCCAGATTCTAGTTCTCTTTACTAGATAAAAGAGTAGATTGGTTGCTATGGGTAAGATCTTCATTTGTAAAACTCTGCGCTTTAGTAAATAGAACCTCATGTCTGGTTATGAATGTAAAGTGAAGAGATTGAGCTATAAGAGGGTGCTTCCTTTCTTGTATGGCCTCATCAACAAACTGTATGTGTGATGTGGAAGATGGGGCAGCCTGCAAATCACAATCAGTGACAGGAATGGAGTCTCCATCCGATATGAATACAGGCGCATTGACTTAACTGAATAATTCTGTTTATCCCCCAACCAAATTGTTAACCAGAACTAGACCACGAAGCTTAGGCTAATAGTGGAAAGCTGGAGGGACAAACATTGTGGAGTCCCCATATTTGGTACTTGTGTACTAGCACGGCGCCCCGATAATTAGTCGCCCGATTTTTTAATCGCATGCCATGCACCCGATGGCATGCGATGCGATTTTAATGCAAATACGATATAAGATTGTAAAAGCACCATAATGTGTGCTTTTAAGCACCCTAATGGGTGCTTACAATGCTTAAATGCACCCCCACGCCACCCCCCCAGTATAAACGTGAACCCGAAGCGTGGCGGTACGCGTCCTACGACCTTTTCATACCCCCACTATCCACGTCGGTGTGGAGTTGATTTTATAAAGTGTGGCGAGCGCAGCGAGCTACCGAGCCCGAAGCGTGGCGAGCGGACGCGGATACCTGTGAAGCCCGCGAGAGGACGCTGATACCTGTGAAGCCCGCGAGGGGACGCGGATACCTGTGAAGGTATCCGCGTCCCCTCGCTGCGCTCGCCACACTTCGGGCTCGCTGCGCTCGCCACACTTTATTAAATCGACTCAACGCCGACATGGATAGTGGGGGTATGAAAAGGTCGTAGGACACGTACCACCACCTTGCGGGCTCGGTGCGCTCGCCACGCTTCGGGTTCACGTTTATACTGGGGGGGTGGCGTGGGGGTGCATTTAAGCATTGTAAGCACCCATTAGGGTGCTTATACAATTTATAATCGCATCCCATCGAATTGTATGGCATTGTACAACATCGGCCGATATCGCGTCGCATCGCATGCGATATGGTCTGCGATGCGATGGGCGCCGTGATAGTACACAAGTACCCCATATTTTTTTTTACTAAACAGACCAAGGCTTTAACAGCCAGGGTTGATGAATCATATAAGGGAAACTAGCAGTGCGCCCCATCATTCCACCAGTCCTTGGGCAGGTTTCTCCATGTGGAGAGGGCTATATTAATGTACAGGCACACTGGGCAGCTGCAAAGGACGCCACACTAGGACGGAGTGAAAAAGTTGAAACTGTGATATTCAAAATTGGCTAGTGTGGCAAAGTTGTGACTTGACCTGAATAAGAAACTTGCAAAAGCATTTTGATCTGAGTCAACATCTGAGTTGTTTAAGTTTTCCCTTTATTTTTTTGAGCAGTGTATATAAACAACATTATTGGTTTCAGTGTATTCATAGCTTAACTAGGACTAGTCACCAGGTACTTTATACAAATCTGACAAGGAATAATTTTGAATGGTGGCCGGATCTAAGCAAACTCCCCAATTTTTATCATTGCAACAGGGACACCAAAACAAAGACAATATAGCAATGTCAATTTCATGACACTTTAACTATGTTATGTGTTTAATCCTTGTACTTTCATTGTTCATATTCTATGGACAATCGAGGAAGCAGTTGTAGTCATAACAGTGTTTGGTCATGCTTAACATGGTTTTAAGTATCTTTTGGAATGCTTTTAGAACAGCCTCAGATCTTCTACATCAGTGGTTCCCAACCCTGGTCCTCAAGTACCCCCAACAGTGCACGTTTTCCAGGTCACCCGGCAGGTGCACTCATTATTCAGACACATTTGAAAAGATCCACAGGTGGATCTAATTATAGCACTTGTGATTCTGTGTGGAGACCTGCAAAACATGCACTGTTGGGGGTACTTGAGGACCAGGGTTGGGAACCATCTACATCATAGACCATTTATAGACCTTTATCCTAACCAAAAAAAGTTGGTTCAGGACCATTTGCACTTCAAGTCTTCCTTGAGGTTTAGTTGATAGTAGGTCTCCCAGGTATAGAGTTTAGGAGTTTCTGAGGCGCTAATTAGTGCATTTAATATCTTTTATGGTATTTGTGGGTGTTATTTGTAATGGCTTGGATATTAGTCATGCAGAACTTTTTGTGTGGAGCATGTTTTTTATGTTCAGAATATGTGCTGGAGTTTTATTGCTGTGGAAGAAGCAGATAAAAGTTTGTGTTTACAGCTCTTTTGATTGTGGTTGTTACTTTTATCTTGCACATGAGACCTGAATTTATTTTATATATTACAGGTAGAAATATTACACATAAAGCCTAGTGCTTATGTTGCAGCAGTGGTGCCTTCTAAGAACAGATGGGTTTTGACTGTCTTTTTCTACAGGATAACCTGGTTGTACAGTACATAATGCTCATAAAAAAGAGCAGTTTGTGCCTCGGTTGTGGGCAGTGTGTATATCTGGTGGGTTTGAATGTGTTGATGCTGTGTACATAGTGTAAATGTATGTGGGTCAAAAATTAAGTGTGATCATTTAAATACCAGAGGGATTATATTGGTAAAAGGTCTAGAGTGGGTGGTGACTGAAAGATGCATGGCCTGACATATAGGGCGGTATTCAATGAGCATTTTGGCGATGTGCAGCGAATCCTGTTTAGGATTTGCTGCACATTCGCCACTGCTCGCCACGTTCCGGAGCCTCGTCGGCTCCAGTATTCAACTAGTCAGGGGCTCGCTGCTCCTGACCGGCGAATTTTGACTCCTGCGGCGGATGCCGCAGGGAGCCTGAGGACAGCGGCAGGCAGGGAGATGGAAGTCTCCCTGCCTGCCCCAGAACGTTTGTGGGGGGGATGTGGGCTCCCCGGGTGCCAGGCAGCACAGGCTGCCCCCGGGGGTACCAGCAGGGGACCGGGTATATTCACTACACCCGATCATGCATATGTAATGATCGGGTGAAGAGAATATATGAATATCTAATGAGCGGCTTGGCTCCGGCCCCCTGCTGGCTGGTCTGTGTAAAAAAAAATGTACAAAAAAAAATATTTTTTTAAAAATTAAATATATATTCATGTGCTTACAGCACATGAATAAAAATAGCATGCCCCTCCTCAGAATAAAATTCCTGATTTTTGGACACCAAATGTAAAAAACAAAACACTTAATTTAAAAAGTTCACATTCCACTTCACCATAAAAAGATAGCGATTGCTACTCGGCGAATCATGGCGAAAAAAACCTTGAAATGTATTCGCCATCTGGTCATTGAATAGGGTGATTCACCGTTTTAGTCAAAAATTCGCCTTACAGCACAAAATCGCCATAAAAACCTGGCCAATCAGCCTCATTGAATACCGCCCATAGTGTAAGCTAATAGATTAAAATGTGTGTTTACAAGTTAATGAGACTGTGGGCCTAATTCTAAGTTGTAAGCCATGCCAATGTGTTCCCAACTGAGTGATTAGCAGCAGACTGAGATCGTACTGCATATTTGGCAAGGGGCCTTTTGATTACCTGGCACAGGTGAGACTGTGTTTATATCACGTATCCCCCTTATCCTCAAAAATTTGGGTAAATGCTCAGGGATTCAGGCATACTGTAGGTTTCAGAACCAGCTGCTTTTCCCATGAATAGCTTTATGTGGCTTGCTCATGAGTTTGTAGCCCGAACATCTTTTTGTGTTAATCACTGACGGAAAAGTTACAAATGTTGTTTAAAAAAACAATTTGTGATTCAACGTCTACAATATACATCACAACTATTTTTGTGAAGTTAAGCTGTGTACACACGGGGGCGATAGGGGCTGAAATCGCTGGAAATATGGTTGCCAGTGATGGGAGTGTGCCCCAGCGATAAATCGCCGGGTGTGCGCTCCCGTTTTCAGCCCCGTTCTGATCGCTGGTCGCAGGAGCTTGCTCCTGCAACCAGCTGATTACCTCTGCGGCACCGCCCGGCAGAGGTTCCTTTTCATCAGCGACCATCTCTGGTCGCTGATGAAAAGGAGAAACTGAGCAATATATTGCTCAGCCATAAATTGCTAGCAATATATGGCTGAGCAGTATATCTCCCCCGTGTGTACAGGGCTTATGTTATGCTAAGCAATAGCAGACATACATGCGTGCGAAGCCGCAGGCAGTGGCTTGTGCTTAGAATATAAAAGAAGCTCGTTCCTACAATATGGGAGATAATGCAGATAAAGATATTTGCAGATGGAAGACTTTTGCTTATAGGCCTGATTTAGTTTTGTAAGGAAAGCAAGAAAAAGCATGTAACTTTGTCTCTGGAATGAAACATGTTGCCATGCAAGAATAGGGTAAATGATGGCTGCTTTTACACATAGCCCACAAATGTTGGCTAGCTTTATTTTTCATCTGAAATTTTTATTTTATTTTGAACACACCCCACCCAAATCTGACTCTCTGTCTGTGCACATTGTACATCTGCCCCACCTGCAGTGCAGCATGGTTTTGCAGATTGCAGAGTACATACATGTTAAAATGAAAGTATTCTTAGCTGGGGCGGTGCTAGGCGCCCCGGCACTCACCTGCTCCACCGGGGGAGAGAGAGTTGCGGCATTAAATACATTCAAGGGGGGGACACCGGCTCCCAACTGCCGCCCTCCAGTGGCCGGCGCCCCAGGCAAATGCCTAAAGCTTTGGAAAAAAAATCTGTTTTTGGAAGAGACTCTTCAGGAGGCGCATAAAAAGAAGTAAATTGTGACACTAAGGGGGATATTCAATCGCCGTCGAGCATCTCCCGTGGGGGAGATGCTCGACGGGCCCTATTCAATGCTGTCTTCCCCGACAGCATTGAACAGGGTTTCCTGGCAGAACGAGCCCGACATCTCTAGCTGTCGGGCTCATTCTGCCGAGAACAGCCGGGAAGTGACGAGCTGCCGGCTGCATCTTGTCACTTCCAGGCCGCAACTCGCGGCCACGCCCCCTTCTCGCCGCTCGGCGGCCGGGACATTGAATCCCGACTGCCGAGCTCCAGGCGAGCTGACCGAGAACGGGACTGGGGCACGGCTGTCGCGCTAGCTCGACAGCCGTGCCCCTGACATTGAATACCCCCCTAAGAGTTTGTGATTACGTGACTTTAATAAAGTCTGATTGAGGTGGGGAGGAGGGCACCGGGTGTGCTGCAGCGGTGGTGGTCCCGGTACTCTCCCTTCTGATGGGTGCCCCCCTGGCCAAGCTCCTTTCTTCCAGCAGCAGAGCAAGTGTGGCTCCCTCCAGCAGCTTCCTGTGATTTCACACAAGGAACGACCAAATCCGACATTAAAATAGTTAATTTTGCTATTTGTCAGTCTGTAAGAGACTTGATTGCTAAAATGATTTATGTTACTTGCAGTATACATTTCACATGCATGGATAGATTTCTCCAGCTTGTTTAAAAATGCTCTAAGCAACATATAAGAGAACCAAAAACAGTTCACATAAGTGAGATTCCAGTATACTTTAACCCCTATACCCCACTGTAATTTAATATTAAAATAAATACAGTACACTGTATGTCTTATTATTTTATTATACAGCATCTTCAACTTGGTGGGCGATGGCATTAAGCTTCATTGCATGGCCACCGCCTCCCCAGGACTTCAACGGTGGCTCCACCTGAGGGGCAGCTTTCAGCTCTTTTGCCTGGCGGTCAAGCTAATGCAGAGAAGGAAGAGATGAACAGTCCCTTTCTGGAAATGTAAAAAATACATGGTTTTCCCCCAGCTCACTGAATAGTATTAGTAACCAATCTTGAACACTACATGACAATATAATTCATTGTATTAATGTATTCATAATAATACATTGTCTCTGAATTCTATTATCATGTAGTGTTAAAGATTGGTTACTAATACTATTTAGGGTACTGGTTTCCTATCTGGGCGCCCGTCGCGGGCATCGCGGGTACATTTATGTATGGCCGCGACGCGACCGACGCGATGCCCGCGATTTCCCATTGAAACCAATGTTAAACTTGGAAATCGTGTCGGTCGCGTCGCGGCCGGCCATAAATGCACCCGCGATGCCCGCGACGCAATGCTCACGATTTCCCATAGGAATCAATGTAAAAAGCCGCGATGGACCCGATTTTACTGTTAAATGCCTCAATCCACCCGATTTGGCCATAGGAATCAATGTTAAATGGGCCACAGAGCCCATTAACCCTTAAATATCCCCCCCAAATTTTGACGCCACCCCACGATCGACGCCAACCCGAAGCGTGGCGAGCGCAGCGAGCCCGCGAGGGGCGGCGGTACGCGTCCTCCGACCTTTTCATGCCCTACTATCCACTAGGGCGTGGTGTGAGAATATAATAGTGTGGCGAGCGCAGCGAGCCACCGAGCCCGAAGCGTGGCGAGCGCAGCGAGCCCCGCGAGGGGACGCGGATACCTTCACAGTTATGCGCGTCCCCTCGCGGCCTTCACAGTGAAGGTATCCGCGCCCCCTCGCGGGGCTCGCTGCGCTCGCCACGCTTCGGGCTCGGTGGCTCGCTGCGCTCGCCACACTATTATATTCTCACACCACGCCCTAGTGGATAGTAGGGCATGAAAAGGTCGGAGGACGCGTACCGCCGCCCCTCGCGGGCTCGCTGCGCTCGCCACGCTTCGGGTTGGCGGCGATCGTGGGGTGGCGTCAAAATTTGGGGGGGACATTTAAGGGTTAATTGGGCCTAATTCAGGGTTATTATGGCCAAATCGGGTCAATTGAGCCATTTAACAGTGAAATCGCGGTCAATCAGCCTTTTTTAACATTGTTCCCTATGGGAAAATCGCGGTCATCGCGGGCATCGCGACCATCCAATTTTACCCGCGATGACCGCGATGACCGCGATTTTTACCCCCGATCAACGCGATTTTGATCGTGGGCGCCCAGATAGGAAACAAGTACCCTATTTAGTAAGCTGGGGGAAACAATGTATTTTTTACTTACTCAGTATTAACCCCTCCTCCCATGCACCTGAGTAGTATTGCTGAACTAATTGAGCATCTACCACTATCTGTATGTACCTTTCTGGAAATGTTAATACCAGATTAAATGGCAGATAAACAACTGAAGACACAAAACAGGAAGAGATCTGTAAAGGAGAATACATTTAGGCATTGCAGGATGGAGATGGAATTGAAGGTCAAAGAAGCTTAAAATATATATATATATATATATATCACACCAAGGGAGGAAGTGTATACAGAAATGAGCAGGGAGCTAGAATGGGCTTTTGAGACACAACAACAGGCAGACATGGAAGTAAGATGGAGTCATTGTAGAGACGGTGGAGTTGTTGGAAAGGAGGGGCATAAACCAGAAGATGATTAAGGTCACAGAGGCCAATGGAATGAATGGTTTGCAAGGAAGGAGGGCAATCACTGGCCCTCAGATTTGCATGTGCTACTTCATACAAGGGTGCAGAAAAAGGATGTCTCAGTGCTTTCACTTTCTGGCGCATTCTAATTCACAAGGGGAATCTTGAAACTAGTATTTGCATATTACTTCATATCACTAATCCAGCAAAGGGAACTAGTACGGACACAGCAGCATCTACATCTAAATCACACTCTCTGTGCCTGGGCAGGAGGTATCCACTGTGACAGATCAAATGAGGACAATATGATCAGTGGAATTGTCAGTTTTACAAATTGAAGGAGGGAAAGTCCATAGAGAGGAAAAGAGTTGACAGGCAGTATAATTTACCAAGACATTGTATATAAAACATACGGAAAATTAGAGTGGACCAGGCCAATGGTTCGGTATTAACTAAAGACTGCCACTCTAGAGTGGATCTGGTTTAGTGCATGAGCTTTAAGGGAGGGGAGTTTATTTTCTAAGATGGGAGTTCTATTATCTTCTAGAAGGTGCTAAATAAATAAGAAGTACATCCTGATTGGTTGCTATGGGTAAAATTCCATCTTACAGAACTACCGTCTTAGTAAATAAAGGGCAATCTACTGGATTCAATTTACTAGTTTGCATTTTAGCATTAGCTTTGTCAACTTTAAGTAAATTGGTCTTTTCCCGTTTAGGAACCACTATAATGCTGGCTAAATAATTAAAGGTTGTCCTGTGTCATTTCTGTTTCCCATTACTCATCTGAACGAACAATTTCCATGCCACATGGAATGCAGAGGAATTAGATGACCAATACTGGGCAAAACACAGCATGTTTGGGGAAGTATTTCAATAAAATATTTTTCTTAGGGTGTCTTTTCTTACAGGGGACTACTGCTCCAAGTGAGCTCTGAATGTCAGGGCATGTTGGCACTTATGGCTCTCCAAATCTCATCCATCTATTTGCTGTGGTGTGCTGTCACTTGTCTACATATTAACCCTTTCACACCGAATCCTCCACCCGGATGGAGGATTCAGCACCAAAAACTCTGCTCCAACCACCCGGCATTCAGACCCTGATCAAACGAAGTGTTAATCCCGGGTTGGACCCGGGTAGCTTTGCAGTGTGATTTCGTAAACCCGGGTTGAGCTACCCGGGTCCCATTCATTGAGGAGGCAGCACTTGGAGACAATCGGGCAGATGTACTAACACAGTCTGGTTGCGCATCTAAAATAACGTCCCGCTTCTCCTGCATAACGAGGAGAAGCGGGCAATCGTTATGGGGGGATGTATTAACATCCCCCATGCCGATAAGGAGAGCCGTTATCCCCAGCGTTAACTGCTCTCCTTATCGGCTCCCTCGCCGCCCCGCACATGCGCACTCCCCGTCGCCCCCCCTGCCCGGCTTACTGGGCATGCGCGAGATCTCGCAAAAACTGCGAGATCTCCAGTGCAGCCCAAGTCAGACGCAGGGCTAGCGTTGTCCCCATAGTGGGGGATAGGACAACGCTAGCCCTGAGCTGGCGAAGCGGCCGGGGCGAATTAACGCCTTGAAGGCTGTTAATACATCGCCCGGCCGTTAATCCCTGGGGGGGATTGCAGGGGACAGCCCCGCCGAGCGTAACTCGGCGGGCTGTCACTAGCGCACGTTAGGTGTGCTAGTAATACATTAGGGACAGACGTAATCCCCCCCAGTTAACCAGCGTTAAGTGCATTTTTGCGCGGGTTTGCCGTTGATGTCATGGCGTCACTGGTGCACCCACGCAATGCATCCTTCAGACCAAGGAAGCCGCTGAAGATGATTCTAATGGCCACTGTGGGCCAACTTACGGTTTTCTGAATATTTTGGATAAGGGATACTCAATCTGTACAAACATTTGACAACAGAAATACAGTTTACACACAAATGCACACCGTTTTTAACAATAAATACAAAACACTTTTATTTAAATGTAAATAAATCAGCAAAAGACCAACAAACATACAGTATAATAAACCAATGTAAAAAAATAAAGTTCAAGCCATGAAACCCCTTCAAGGCTATCCGATTGAATGTGTCACAGGATGACAAAATATATATATATTTGAAAATAAACTAGCTTTTACTGTATTAACTGTTGTAGAATGGGGATTTTAGTGAGCAGGTAATACAATAAATCTTGCTACATCTATTCATATAGTAACATGAAACAAACAGCAAATTTGGACTTGGAAATAAAAGGTCATACATTGGACAAGAGAAAAACAGAATCACATCCATAACAATCTGTACTGCACAACAGTTCACATTGCAGGTAGTGTAAGACGCTCACAGACATTTTGTGCAGAGTATGAAAGTAGAGTCTCAATCCATGGGGTAAATTTACAAAGATGGGATGTTTCCCATAGCAACCAATCAGATTATATATTATCTTCTAGAAGGTGCTAAATAAAGAAGAAGTAGAATCGGATTTATTGGTTGCTATGGGCAACATACTTCAATAAAACTCCCATCTTAGTAAATGTACCCCAATGAGCACAAAGTATTGCATTGCTGGTGCACATACAGCATTTCAGCATTATGGTTGTTGCACTTAAAGGGGTATTATCACTTAAAACTGTATACTATGGGTTTCAAATAATGGTACTTATGTATTATCAGGGCTCCCATGTTAAATGCACCCCATTTTTTCATACCCCTACTATCCAACTACGCATGGAGTTGATTTTATATAGTGTGGCGAGCGCAGCGAGCCACCGTGCCCGAAGCGTGGCGAGCCCCGCGAGGGGACGCGGTCCCATAAGAAAAACGGGAGCCCAGATATTACATAAGTACCCAAATAATTACTATGAAGGATGTTGTGTGATACATTGTCAAAATACAGAAAGTTCTGTTCTGGGAAAAAGTAAAAAAAAAAAAGAAAGTATATTGAATCAGAAATCTGCAGTACTTTATAGAATTTATATCTGTTTCATTGCGTAATCCGATTTATAAATTACATTTTCCCTTTAAATGTATGGCTTGGAATTTATTTGTCTTATGAGTATTTAGAAAAACAATTAATGCCTGTCATACACTTTTTTGTAGATCAATCAAGACATGAAAAAATGTAGTCATTGCCCTGTTCTTTTTAGGGTGAACAAATCACTAAGCTAGTAGCCTCTACATACTATAACCTATCAAGTATTTGTAAAGCTGGGTACACATTAAGCAATATGTCATCCGATCCGGCGGATTGAACCGATATATCCCCTGCAACGCATGTGTTGTCTGGTTTGATGTGCAGCACGATATCTATAGCGTTTGCTGCCTACCGTGCAGTGTGTATGTAAAGCTGGACAACAAATGATATATTGGGCTAATTTAATGTATCATTCATGCCACTCCCTAGAACGAAGTGGCATGAAAGTTCTAGTGGGTACAGGAGTGACAATAAATTGCATTGAGAACAGACGATGTGATATATCGTTTGGTCTTTAGCAAAATTGCAATGTATCTATTAGCAATTTGGCTAGATCTGGGCTCAAGGAAAAACAATTGGTGGTCGCTCCAATGTACAGTATACCCAGCTCAAGTGTGTGGCAAGTGCATGCAGAAGTCTGCAGCCAGCTGTGAAGTTCTGCCTTTGGATATGCAACACAGTAATTCAAGCAAGATATTTGTATTGGGAGGCATTTTATTTGTAATAGATTTACAGAGCAATGTGTGCTTTAGATGGCAGGAAAGCAGGATCATAAATCCACTATTTCATGAGGCAAAGTTTATTAGCTTACGCATTTTTTTGAAGTAGATACTGTTTTAGATATTGTGTTTAGTGTAGACTAATAATTAGCTCTTATAGCCAATAACATATATTAAAGTAAATGAACAGGCACAATAAAAACAAGACACTTAAAAAATAACAATAAAAAGAAGCACATCCTTTGTCCTTAGCTTCTTCTGAATATTAGTGGCAATCGTTTAGAAAGACGACCAAGCTCCATCATTATGCAGACATACAAGTTTTAATTGTCCAAGACGGAAAAAACTAAAAGCAAACAAAGGGGAAAAAAAAAGGGATTAAAGACAACACAGGAGAAATACAGAATTAAAGATTGCAATAATAAACACACATGAACACTGCATGAAACTGTACACATTTTAATTATTTTGACTATATTTTAAAGATCATCTTTTAGTCCAAAATGTGGCATGTCCCAGGCCATGTTTATTCATTGTATGTGGCAATGTAGAAATGTGAAAAAGTTATCAAATACACTAACAGAGTTTTTTTTATAGTCACTTGTGGCCTACAATGTAATGCCAGACCTTATGGTGGCCTTTGAGTGCCAAATTAATTTGTCAAAATTGGTGTGAAAATTGCCATGCATTCATCATAATGAATGATAATATAGGAAATTTTTTTTTTTTACGCAGCTCCTTTTATTTGACTTTATATAACAAATGTGAGCAATGTTGGCATTTTTAGCAGATATTTTGCCTATCTCTCACAGATGTTGGTACTCAAAATTTTTAAAAAGTGTAGCTTAGGCTCACAAAAATGTAACCTATTACCACTCCTTAACAAGTAATCTCAACACACTGGACTGTTCCTTCTGCATATAAAGTTAAACAGAAAACTTGACATCATATTTTCTTCGATAGATGCTCATCTCTCCCTGATATTAACACTTGAGTTGAGACATTTCACAAATAATGGGAATTGTATATTACAAAACTGGTTTTAGCTAAGCAAAACTACATATCAAAATGATTTCAATATACAGATTGATTCTTGTTGAGTAACATCTTTAATCCTAATATGTTATAGGAGACTAATTTTTAAAATAATCTTTGAATTATATATTTCTTTTAAAAATTATAAAGGTTTTCTCCTACTTTTGTGATAGACTCCAATTTTTCCAGATTATCACCGCCAAAACTGTAAGAATGTTTACCTGAGATATGCTCTTTTATTCTAAACACCTCACTCTCTTCCCCTGTTATTTTTCATTGTTCTTGGAATGATTCTGTGGAATGATTTTATATACTGCTATTTTAAATAATGGTATTCTGAAAGTGTTCTTAAGCCAAGAGAAATGGTTTCTTATTTCTTTCTCTCCAGACTTGTTTAAAAATGTAATGTTTATGGTCTTAGATCTATGGTACGGTGATAACATTAGCAAAGTTACAGATGTAGCCCCTGTCATCTTTGGCCGGGGCTCGCCAGAGCCTCCCCTCTGGTGAGCACCAGCGGACAGGGGCTACACTGAACTGGGACGTGCGCGCGTCCTAATCCTCTGTCGGCAGGGCAGCGGCATCCTGCCCATCTCCGCTTCAGGGAGACAGGCCTGGTTGGGGGGGGCGGCGAGGGGCGGCGAGGGGGACCAACGGTGCCGGGGACCCGGGGGAAGCTCCGTTGCCACAGGGCGTGACTTTTTCATGTATTTATATTTGATATTATCACCTGCAGATTCAGAATATTTAATTATTTGGAATTTTGTATGTTCCACTATTTTCGTATGCCTTTACTATTGTACTAAGTACAGTAGTATTATTTGTACATTGCTTTAACCACTGAAATGAATAATAATATGTTTATAAAACCAAAAAAACATTTTAAGTATTTAATGTTATATTTAGAGACCAATGCATTTTTTATTCTTTAGTTGTCCACTTTCCCTAAATTCTCAGGAAAGCCCCAAGTTTTAAAAATGTATTCCTCAAAGTTGTGTTCTCTTTTTACAGTAAAGCTGGCCATACATAAGATTTGAGTTGTCTAATGCTGTGTATACACTGGTACAATCAAGCATGAGATTTTGACTATATAGTAAAAATCGCATTGGGATCGCATAGGTGTTTTTACCTTGCGATCCCGATGCACGCTCCGTGGGACAGCACAAATCAAAACCCAGATAGACAGGGCAGCAATGACTCTATAGTGGAAATCTAATTCAAATAGAATGAAGTTTATGTAAATAGCACATGATTTAGCAAAGATCGCATAGTAAGTTGAATAGCAAAGGAATCTCACTGTGTGTACACACCATAACAATTTCCCCAGCAGCTTCCCCGACACACGATAGATCTTATGTGTATAATTTCACATAAGATCTATTATAAGATCTGCAACTCCCAGAATACTGGTCCTTAGCAGCATCTTCAGATCTTGCAGCACATAAGATCTGAGGATGAACCTCACGACCCACGGGCCCGCCCATCGTACCAAAACACCTCACAATTTGCTCTCAAAACACACACAATGCATCAAACGACCTGTCAAAATAATGCATGTGGGCCTGAAATCGTTCTGACCAGCTTAAGAAGCCGATTTAAATTCCTATTTTTCTAAATTCTTTCCATCTATGCTTATTATTATAGAAGTAATAAAGCCTAATTTCACTATAGGTCTTTTAGGTACATTTTATCAGGTCTTTAGGTGTTTTGCTGTTTAGGCTATATTTTTCTTAAGAGCTCTAGCGTACAGTAGCTTAAACATCCAAATGGCTGTCGTGCCTTATTGCAAAGCTATGAAGGGTTCTATATAGACCTGTTTAAGAATTTAAAATGATGATGTAATGATAACTTCCTTTACTATCTCACTCAATATTTCAACTGTAAAGAAGATGTGTGCTTCTTTGTGTAAGTTCTGCTTTATGAAAACTTTAAGACCCTGCACACAATGATGAAACACTGTTAAGGTTCCATGAGTTCTCTGAATTTATTGTGTGTAACTATTGACTGATGTCTTCCAAGGCCTACTGTGATAAACCTTTTTATTCTTTTTCTATTCTACCTGTGATTCCTATTCAAAAGTTACATTTATGGGCCCCTTTTGACAATAAAAAATAACACCAGCACAAATTATAATTTAGGAATGTTCTATAGAAAGGAATATGCAGCTGGTATTCAGCATAGTTGCTCACAGTTGTGTATGCTTCGCTTGGATGAATGTGTACTGCAAAAAATCACAAGATCACTCTGCAAAATGGATTTTTTTGTGCTATGGGCAACCATTAAGATATTATCCATTATCTTCCAGAAGGTGCTAAATAAATAAGTAGATTCTGATAGGTTGCCTATAGCATCATCCCATGTGAAATGGAACTCCCATCTTAGTAAATTTCCCCCAATGTATCAGCACAAACACACAGACACACAAACTTACAATTTTGTGACACCTCCATCCACCTAAAGATACATTAACAACCATAAATCACATAGGTCCCAGTGGAAGAAAGAGGTGGCACACCAGCTACTGATAAAAGATGTAAGTATTTAAAAAGATCTTATGTCATCAAGGAGTTGTAGGACTACCACGCCTTTTCCCAAAGATTGTCATAGATATAATCAGTGAAAAGAACACCACTTTCAAACCAGAGCACCGATTTTTCACACAGAGGAAAGCACGAATATAGGATATCAAGATCCTGACATTTGCTTCAAACATCCCTATCCTTTTTGAAACATTTTATTGAAAGGATGAGAGAATACAGTACTTGTGAGTAAAGGTCCCCATACACTAAGCCGATTCCGATGAATTGGGACATAAAATCTGGTCAGTTTGATGTCCCATGCACGGTCCCTTTCACATCGGACCTGAATCAGTAGTCGGACCTGCTGGCCGGACCACCCGACCTGGGACCTCCCTCCTGGCGGCAAGCCGGGCAGGGAGCAGAAACACATGCGAATAATCACAATCGCGGGTATCAAGTAGCCATACACTGCTGCGAGACATCACAGCAGTGTATGGCCACCTTAAGACTGAAGTCGCACAAATAAGGAAAAGAAACAACAGAAGACATTTCCCAAATGGAGAGTTTCAAGCCAAAATCATAGCATGCAGAATTCAATATGTATAGAAAGAAGTAGTGTGGGTCTAAGCGCTGAGAAAAGAGAAGGGGTGGGGAAGAGAGAAAGGGCAGAGAGCAGAGGACAGTGCTGGGTGTCGGAGAGGGAGCACAATAGAGAAATGGGATCAGGAGAGAGCAAAAAGGTTAAAAGATGGGGTATATGAAAGAGATGGAGGGAGAGCAACAGATGGGGCAAGAGAAAAAGGTGAAAGAGATGGAGGGAGAGAAAAAGAAGAAAGATGGAGAAAAAATGAAAGATGGGGTGAGAGAAAAAGATGAAAGAGACGGAGGGAGAGAAAAATATTTAAAAAACGGGGCGATAGGAAAAGATGAAAGAGACGGGTGAGAGAAAAAGATGAAGAGATGGAGCAAGACAAGATAAAAAATTAAAGGGTGAGGGAGGGGGATGAGAAATGTGGGTGGAGAGGTGAGACAGAGGGGGTATGAGAGGCAGGGGGAGAGAGATGGAGGGGAGGCACGGAGGTGCTTACAAGGGATCACTTTTTCCCTCATAACCTCTCCCCCCCTCCAGTATAAGTGGTCTGAACCAGCAGCGGCCCTGGGTCTCCTTGGCAGCTTCGGAGTCTGGTCTCCTGGCCAGCTTCAGTGCTGGGTCTTCCAATCAATAGCGGCAGTCCTGGGCAGCTTCGGCACCGGGTCTCCCACTCACCAGCATCAGCTGTGGGTTTCCTGGGCAGCAGCGAGTGGTGCCGGATCTTTTGGGCAGTGGTGCCACGTTTCTTAGCATTCAGTGCACGGCGCAGGCATTGGTGTGTCTTGTGCGGCGCCTAATTCCCTGCTCCCACTGCCAATGAAGGGAGACAGAAGACACTAGCACAGCCTGCAGCAAACCGCTTTGTACTAAAAAAAAACAACTGGTAAACAAAGTTAAGAGGGTGCATGGGATAGCCTGTTGGGCCCTCGGGCCCCGCCAGCAGTTGCATCCCCTGCACCCTGTGTAGTTATGCCACTGGCTCACAGCAAATGTAAAAGAATCACCATCCAGCTTTAATACATGAGCTTGTGAATCATTATCACATGCTTTGCCTTGAGCAATCTCTGATGCTGCTCCTGTTGGTGTCAGCAGTTTGTGAGTGTTCCCTGTGATCTGGAGAGATTTTGAGCATTTTCAGCTTCAGTTTTAATCAGGAAACATGTCAGAAAATTATACAAGCAAGATTGAAAGAGTCTCTAAAATGATAAAATGTATACACAGCTCATTTCAAATGCATTGTTCGTTTTGATTTTTAAGATTCCGTGCACATTTTTCCTGTATACAGTGATGTGAAGACATAACGTTCATTATATTCCTGTAGTTAAAATCCAGAAAGCACACTATTTTCAGCACATTGTATGTACACCTAACAGACCTCCAGGGAATCTAAAACTGCTAAAATAATGTTTATTCATATACTTATTGGACTGTAAATGTACTGTAGACTTGATAAGTTGTTAAGAAAGTTAATTTTTTGTTTTATAAAGGGTTGGAAACAGGAACATAACAGATTCTACTAAAGGATGGTTTTATCAAGACGTTTTAACCCCTTCCTGACAGAGCTAGTTTTTGCGTTCCTGACAGAGCCATTTTTTTCAAATCTGACATGTCTCACTTAAGTGGGGATAACTTTTTTTTGCTTTTACTTATCCCGGTGATTTTGAGATTGTTTTTTCGTGACACATTGTACTTCAAATTAGTGGTAAATTTGGGTCGATACAGTCTGTGTTTTTTTGTGAAAAATACCAAAATGTCGTGAAAAAATGGAAAATTTAGCGATTTGCAAAATGTTAAATTTTCTGCTTGTGAGACAAATAATCTTACCACTCAAAATAGTTAATAACTAACATAGACCATATGTCTACTTTATGTTTCCATCATTATTTCAACTTCCTTTTAATTTTTTTGGACACTAGGAGGCTTACAATATGAATAGCAAATTCTCAAATTTTCAAGAAAATTTCAAACACTGATTTTTTTAGGGACCAGTTCAGTTCTGATGTGACTTTGAGGGACTTGTATGTGAGACACCCCCATAAATGATGCCATTTCAAAAACTGCACCCCTCACAGTATTCAAAACAGCATTTTGGAAGTTTGTTAACCCTTTAGGTGTTTCACAGGAATTAAAACAAAGTGTAGGTGAAATTTCAAAATTTCATTTTTTTTGCAGATTTGCAATTTTAATACATTTTTCTAAGGAACACAGTACATTTTACTAGAGAAATGTGACTAAAAATTGATTCCCCCAATTCTTTTGTTTTCATAAATATCCTATATGTGGCCCTAGTGTGCACGTTGACCAAACCACAGGCTTCATAATAGAAGGAGCAACTACTTGATTTTGGAGCCTCCTTTTTATGAGATTATTTTTTAGGCACCATGTAGGTTTCTAGGCACCATAAGATGCTAAAATTTAGGAACCCCCCCACAAGTGACCCCATTTTGCAAACTACACCCCTCAGGGAATTCATCTAGGGGTATAGTGTACATTTCAAACCCCCAGGGGTTTCACCAATTGTGGTCCAACTGGGCAGTGAAAATGAAAAATTAAATTTTTTACACAAAAATGCAGTTCTGGCTCAAAATTTTTCATTTTCACAAGGAATGAAGGAGACAAAGCCCCCCAAAATCTGTGCCCCAATTTCTACCGAGTACGGCAATGCCTCACATGTGACCAAAAAATACCAGTTGGGTGCATGGCAGGACTCAGAAGGGAAGGAGTGATTTTTGGATTTTGCAGCTCAGATTCTGGTGGAATTTTGGTGGGTGCTATGTCGCATTAGCAAGACCCCCCAAGCACCAATACAGTGGAACCCCCCCACAAGTGACCCCATTTTGCAAACTACACCCCTCAGGGAATTCATCTAGGGGTATAGTGTACATTTTAAACCCCCAGGGGTTTCACCAATTTTGATACAAGTGGGCAGTGAAAATGAAAAATTACATTTTTTTACACAAAAATGCAGTTCTGGCTCAAAATTTTTCATTTTCAGAAGGTATGAAGGAGAAAAAGCACCCCAAAATCTGTGCCCCAATTTCTCCCGAGTACGGCAATGCCTCACATGTGACCAAAAAGTACCAGTTGGGTGCATGGCAGGACTCAGAAGGGAAGGAGTGATTTTTGGATTTTGCAGCACAGATTTTGGTGGAATGAATGGTGGGTGCTATGTTGCACCAATACAGTGGAACCCCCCCACAAGTCACCCCATTTTGCAAACTACACCCCTCAGGGAATTCATCTAGGGGTATAGTGTACATTTCAAACCCCCAGGGGTTTCACCAATTTTGATACAAGTGGGCAGTGAACATGAAAAATTACATTTTTTTACACAAAAATGCAGTTCTGGCTCAATATTTTTCATTTTCACAAGGAATGAAGGAGAAAAAGCACCCCAAAATCTGTGCCCCAATTTCTCCCGAGTACGGCAATGCCTCACATGTGACCAAAAAATACCAGTTGGGTGCATGGCAGGACTCAGAAGGGAAGGAGTGATTTTTGGATTTTACAGCTCAGATTCTGGTGGAATTTTGGTGGGTGCTATGTCGCATTAGCAAGACCCCCCAAGCACCAAGACAGTGGAACCCCCCCACAAGTGACCCCATTTTGCAAACTACACCCCTCAGGGAATTCATCTAGGGGTATAGTGTACATTTCAAACCCCCAGGGGTTTCACCAATTTTGATACAAGTGGGCAGTGAACATGAAAAATTACATTTTTTTACACAAAAATGCAGTTCTGGCTCAAAATTTTTCATTTTCACAAGGAATGAAGGAGAAAAAGCACCCCAAAATCTGTGCCCCAATTTCTCCCGAGTACGGCAATGCCTCACATGTGACCAAAAAATACCAGTTGGGTGCATGGCAGGACTCAGAAGGGAAGGAGTGATTTTTGGATTTTGCAGCTCAGATTCTGGTGGAATTTTGGTGGGTGCTATGTCGCATTAGCAAGACCCCCCAAGCACCAAGACAGTGGAACCCCCCCACAAGTGACCCCATTTTGCAAACTACACCCCTCAGGGAATTCATCTAGGGGTATAGTGTACATTTCAAACCCCCAGGGGTTTCACCAATTTTGATACAAGTGGGCAGTGAACATGAAAAATTAAATTTTTTTACACAAAAATGCAGTTCTGGCTCAAAATTTTTCATTTTCAGAAGGTATGAAGGAGAAAAAGCACCCCAAAATCTGTGCCCCAATTTCTCCCGAGTACGGCAATGCCTCACATGTGACCAAAAAGTACCAGTTGGGTGCATGGCAGGACTCAGAAGGGAAGGAGTGATTTTTGGATTTTGCAGCACAGATTTTGGTGGAATGAATGGTGGGTGCTATGTTGCACCAATACAGTGGAACCCCCCCACAAGTCACCCCATTTTGCAAAGTACACCCCTCAGGGAATTCATCTAGGGGTATAGTGTACATTTCAAACCCCCAGGGGTTTCACCAATTTTGATACAAGTGGGCAGTGAACATGAAAAATTACATTTTTTTACACAAAAATGCAGTTCTGGCTCAAAATTTTTCATTTTCACAAGGAATGAAGGAGAAAAAGCACCCCAAAATCTGTGCCCCAATTTCTCCCGAGTACGGCAATGCCTCACATGTGACCAAAAAATACCAGTTGGGTGCATGGCAGGACTCAGAAGGGAAGGAGTGATTTTTGGATTTTACAGCTCAGATTCTGGTGGAATTTTGGTGGGTGCTATGTCGCATTAGCAAGACCCCCCAAGCACCAAGACAGTGGAACCCCCCCACAAGTGACCCCATTTTGCAAACTACACCCCTCAGGGAATTCATCTAGGGGTATAGTGTACATTTCAAACCCCCAGGGGTTTCACCAATTTTGATACAAGTGGGCAGTGAACATGAAAAATTACATTTTTTTACACAAAAATGCAGTTCTGGCTCAAAATTTTTCATTTTCAGAAGGTATGAAGGAGAAAAAGCACCCCAAAATCTGTGCCCCAATTTCTCCCGAGTACGGCAATGCCTCACATGTGACCAAAAAGTACCAGTTGGGTGCATGGCAGGACTCAGAAGGGAAGGAGTGATTTTTGGATTTTGCAGCACAGATTTTGGTGGAATTTTGGTGGGTGCTATGTCGCATTAGCAAGACCCCCCAAGCACCAAGACAGTGGAACCCCCCCACAAGTGACCCCATTTTGCAAACTACACCCCTCAGGGAATTCATCTAGGGGTATAGTGTACATTTCAAACCCCCAGGGGTTTCACCAATTTTGATACAAGTGGGCAGTGAACATGAAAAATTACATTTTTTTACACAAAAATGCAGTTCTGGCTCAAAATTTTTCATTTTCAGAAGGTATGAAGGAGAAAAAGCACCCCAAAATCTGTGCCCCAATTTCTCCCGAGTACGGCAATGCCTCACATGTGACCAAAAAGTACCAGTTGGGTGCATGGCAGGACTCAGAAGGGAAGGAGTGATTTTTGGATTTTGCAGCACAGATTTTGGTGGAATGAATGGTGGGTGCTATGTTGCACCAATACAGTGGAACCCCCCCACAAGTCACCCCATTTTGCAAAGTACACCCCTCAGGGAATTCATCTAGGGGTATAGTGTACATTTCAAACCCCCAGGGGTTTCACCAATTTTGATACAAGTGGGCAGTAAAAATGAAAAATTACATTTTTTTACACAAAAATGCAGTTCTGGCTCAAAATTTTTCATTTTCAGAAGGTATGAAGGAGACAAAGCACCCCAAAATCTGTGCCCCAATTTCTACCGAGTACGGCAATGCCTCATGTGTGACCAAAAAGTGGCAGGACTCAGAAGGGAAGGAGTGATATTTGGATTTTGCAGCACAAATTCTGGTGGAATGATGGTGGGTGCTATGTCGCATTAGCAAGACCCCCAAAGCACCAATACAGTGGAACCCCCCCACAAGTGACCCCATTTTGCAAACTACACCCCTCAGGGAATTCATCTAGGGGTATAGTGTACATTTCAAACCCCCAGGGGTTTCACCAATTTTGATACAAGTGGGCAGTGAACATGAAAAATTACATTTTTTTACACAAAAATGCAGTTCTGGCTCAAAATTTTTAATTTTCACAAGGTATGAAGGAGACAAAGCACCCCAAAATATGTGCCCCAATTTCTCCCAAGTACGACAATGCCTCACATGTGACCAAAAAGTACCAGTTGGGTGCATGGCAGGACTCAGAAGGGAAGGAGTGATTTTTGGATTTTGCAGCACAGATTTTGGTGGAATGAATGGTGGGTGCTATGTTGCACCAATACAGTGGAACCCCCCCACAAGTCACCCCATTTTGCAAAGTACACCCCTCAGGGAATTCATCTAGGGGTATAGTGTACATTTCAAACCCCCAGGGGTTTCACCAATTTTGATACAAGTGGGCAGTGAACATGAAAAATTACATTTTTTTACACAAAAATGCAGTTCTGGCTCAAAATTTTTCATTTTCACAAGGAATGAAGGAGAAAAAGCACCCCAAAATCTGTGCCCCAATTTCTCCCAAGTACGGCAATGCCTCACATGTGACCAAAAAATACCAGTTGGGTGCATGGCAGGACTCAGAAGGGAAGGAGTGATTTTTGGATTTTGCGGCTCAGATTCTGGTGGAATGAATGGTGGGTGCTATGTGGCATTAGCAAGACCCCCGAAGCACGGTGAAATTATGAACCTAATATTCCATAGATGTGTGGTATATTTTAAAACACTCCTTTATACATAGGCCGGTTTTGTCGGGGCAAGTGTCACACTGGAAAATAGTTTGCTTTCTTATTCCCTTTTTATAGCAAACTTTGCACCTTTTTTGTGTCCTGCCCTTTTTTCCAGTGGAGGGGATTTCATCAGGAAAATGCTGCCCTGGTACAATACGGGGACCAGTACTAGAAGTACTGGGGCCCTCTGCCTGCTGGTTCCCAAATATTAGGCCCTTTATGACTTCCTCTTGAAAGTGCATAAATGTCCCCCTCTGGCCGGTAGAACGGAATAGCACGTAAGCGTTATACAGTGCCATCTGGATGATATACACGGCCACCTTCTTGTACCAGATTTTTGTTTTCCGCAGGGCACTGTACGGCTTCAGTACCTGATCTGAAAGATCCACTCCGCCCATGTACCTATTGTAATCCAGGATACAATTAGGTTTGGAGGTGTGGGTACTGGTACCTCGTACAGGGATGGAGGTGGTACTGTCTCCGTGAATTGTTGTCAGTATAAGGACATCCCTCTTGTCCTTATATTTGACCAACAACATATTTTCGTTGCATATTCCCCTGCTTTCACCCCTTCTCATTACTTGGGCAATGTGCGTTTTTGGGAGGCCTCTTTGGTTCTTGCGCACAGTACCGCAAGCTGCTGTACCTCTTGAACCAAGGGCCTTAAACAGGGGGATGCTGGTGTAAAAGTTATCCACATAGAGGTGATAACCTTTATCCAGGAAGGGGTGCACTAAATCCCAGACAATTTTCCCACTAACACCTACGAGGGAGGGGGGGCATTCTGGCGGTTCAATTCTTGAATCCTTCCCTTCATAAACCCTAAACCTGTGGGTGTACCCTGAGGTGCTTTCACACAGTTTATACATTTTTATGCCATACCTTGCCCTCTTACTGGGAAGGTACTGGCGGAATTTAACCCTTCCTTTAAAATGTATAAGGGACTCGTCGATACAAATAAATTTTTCAGGGATGTACACCTCTTCAAATTTGGCACTGAAATGATCAATGACCGGCCTGACTTTGAATAGCCGGTCAAAGGTGGGATCATCTCTGGGTGGGCACTGTGCATTATCGGTGTAATGTATAAATTTAAGAATTGTCTCAAATCGAGTCCGGGTCATGGCCATACGGTAAAATGGAGTACTGTACAGAACATCTGTACTCCAATATTGCCTAATTTCTGGCTTTTTTACTATGCCCATATGAAACACCAGACCCCAAAACGTCATCATCTCTACTGCATCTACAGGGGTCCACCTAGCAAATGATGACGTGGGGTTTTGAGCAATAAACTGCTGGGCATATAAATTAGTTTGGTCCACCATTAAATTTATAAAATCATCAGAGAAAAATAATTTGAAAAAGTCAATTTCTCTGAGACCTGTGGAATCAAATTGGATTCCTGGCATGGCCAAAAACTCAGGAACCTGGGGCTCAAAATTGTCTGGTGGTGGGGTCCATACGAGATCAATTATTGGGGGGGGGGGTCTCAGCTGCTCTACGGGGGCGTCTTTGAGGGGGTCCCTCATCACCAGAGGAGGAAGAGGAGCTTAAGGCAAATCCTTCAAATTCCCCGCTTGCATCACTGGCTGTGTCAGAGTCAGAAGCAAGCATGGCATATGCCTCCTCCACTGAATACATTCTCCTGGATGACTGGGAGGACATTTGGGAGGACATTTGGGAGGACATTTGGGATGCCATTTTTATTTTTGTGTTACTGGTAGTGAAATGTTTCAACACGTGTATAGTGTAGGGGGGGGTACAAACTTTATTTCAATCCGGGGGGTATGTAGTGTGTAGTGTGTATGTAGTGCAGAAAAAAAAAAAATACTTTATACCAATAAAAAAAAAAAAATGAAGGGGTTAAAAATAAAAAATTTAAGGGGTTAAAAAAAAAAAAAAAGGTCCTGCGCCAAAAATTGAGCACAGATGTTGGTCAGTAACGTCTGTCACTGAACAGCGCTCAAAGGCAACAGGAATTTGATCAAAAAAAAAAAAAAATAGATCAACCCTGTGCCGAAAAAGATGATCAGTGATGTACGTCACTGATCAGCGCACAGCGGCCACAGGACACCCACAAAATCACAGTGTGTGTAAAAAAAAAATTTAAAAAAGACCCCACAGCACACACACAAAAAAAAAGGTGATCAGTGATGCGACACTGATTACCAGTGAGGTGCAGCAGGTGCACAACCTTTGGTGCAACTGACAGGTATATATAAAAAAAAAAAAACCTCTGTACCCCCAAAAAAGTTGCTGATCACCTCAGATATAGTGATCAGCACAAAAGGCGGGGGCAGCAGACACAAAATTTAGCACTCTCTATCACTCTCTGTCACTATCTCTCTCTATCTCTCTATCTCTCACTATCTATCACTCTATGACACTGCAGCAGCAGCACTGACAGGTATATCTATATATAAAAAAAAACCTGCGCCCCCAAAAAGTTGCTGATCAGTTAATTTATACTGATCAGCACAAAAGGAGGGGGCAGCAGTCAGTTATATAAAAAATATATAGCACAATCTGTCACTATCTCTCTCTATCTCTCTCTCTCTATCTCTCTCTATCTCTCTATAACTATCACACTGCAGCAGCACAAAATATAGCACTCTGTCACTAGGCCTCTCTATCTATCTCTCTCTCTCTATCTCTCTCTCTCTATCTATAACTATATCACACTGCAGCAGCACAAAATATAGCACTCTCTGACACTATCTCTCTCTCTCTCTCTCTCTATCTCTCTCTATCTCTCTCTATCTCTCTCTATCTCTCTCTATCTCTCTCTATCTCTCTATCTATCTCTCTATCTAGCTATTACACTGCAGCAGCACAATTTCACAGCACAGGAAGGCACAAGTAGCAACAGGATCCAGGAAGCAGTGATGAAGCAGCGATCAGGTAAGTATGGAGCAAGGTTCTGGTCAGTATGGCGGCAGGGGGGTACGGTGACCGCACTGCACGCTATTCCAGACCGGAATGGCGTCTGCAGTGCAGTCACCGTTAGTTTAAATCCCCCTCCTTGGCTGTGATTGGTCCGTCGGTCCGACGGACCAATCACGGCCTTTGGGGGCGGGCGGGGTGAGGTGGGGTGACACCAGTGTCACCCTTACACCCCGCGGTGATTGGTGCTGTACTTTACAGCACCAATCACCTCTGATCCCGTGTCACAGGCGAACGTTATTCGCCGGTGACACAGGAAAACGCTGTGAATGGCTGTTCACACTGAACAGCCAATCACAGCGATCGCCGACGGGGGGGCGGCATCGCAGCCCCCCCTGGGCATGCACGGACATGTCTGCTGTCAGGGACAGCAGACATGTTGAAACTGTCACCGCGTCTATAGACGCGGTGACAGTTTAAATCCATGACGTACATTTACGCCATGTGTCTGGAAGTGCTTCCCGACCATGACGTAAATGTACGTCAAATGTCGGGAAGGGGTTAAAAAGCTTAAAGTAAACTAACTTTCCTTTATCATTAATGATCATATTGTGCATTAATGTCAAAGGAACGATAAATGTCATAAAATACAGTATAGTAAATTGTATGTTAGAGCCATTAAGAGGCCCGTGTGCCGGCTCTGATGGGGCCCCTCCTCTCTGGTGATGCAGTAGACATTGTGCCCACTCTATAGCTGTCTCTCAGGATGGTTTCATAGTACCGAATGTGACATTCCCACTCAGAATACCAACGGATCCTGGTGAATATTTTTCCTTTACCTCTAACTTATGTCTGCTCCATCCTGCTGCTCCCATCCCTAAATCTAACCCCAGTACCTCCATTTCCATTGGAATCCTGAGCAGCCAGAACCCAAACACATCCCCTGTCTCTCAGTACACCCTCCATCAGTTTTATGTCACTGCCAGTTCCTCACATATACTGTAACACTGAGGCCATTGCAGCACATACTGACCTCATGGCATCACTGACCCCCTCCCATTTTACTCACTGCCATACAAAGCACACACTGTCCCCCTCACTTGCACCCTAACACCTTTATCTATCTGCTCAGTGTACTCATTGAACCCCCCCCCCCCCGCCGTCCTCATTGTTATATTTTTCTTTCTATTTTTATTCATTTAATAAGTTTTCTTGGTTTAAAATTAATTTCTATTTTAGCGCAGTGTCTGTTGTTTCACTTATGTCAATAGTTCACTCTGCCATGTATATTTAGAAAATCAAACAAATAAAGAAACAAACAAGGTGCAGTATTATACAAAAATAATATATGCATTCTAAGATCCCCCCCCCCCCCTATAAGCTAAAATTGTGTCACCTGTACACCTGAAGGTTGGGACTCCTTCAACTTAGAGTAGCACCCCGCCCACCTGATCTGAATATTATTTCACCAGCTTGGTCCCTGGTAGCCACAGACTGCAAACTGTAGGCACAATGAAGGTAAGACCTAAAAATTGACACTTATTGCTAGTCTTGGGGATGGATTTGGGGCGCGGCTCTCCTCGGGTTGGTGTAACCGAGTTGCTTTCGGGGTGGCACACCCTAACATTTATTAAGCACTATTTAATTTTCACTAATATTATACTTTCTCTAGCACTACACATTTTAACCTCTAGCTTCTGCTACTTTCTTATTAACACACTTCTAGCTTAGTTTTTTCACTTGTGTGCTGCCCTGGGGTGACTTACTTATGCTGGCCTTTTTGGGGTTCCGCGCCTCAGATCCAAACTTAGTATTAGGGACCCACCAGAAATGAGGTTACCGTGAAGCTGGTTGGTGGGCAAATATTTCTTGGCCAATTGATATACCAAGAACCTCTGTTATTGATTGATTGATTGATTGATTAAAAATATGGAGTGTGCATCTGCACCACGTGTTTTTCTTTGCAGAACTACAAGTCCCAGCATGATAGCACCTCATGTATATTGGATGTGCATTCTAAGATACCCCCCCCCCCCCTATAATACAAAAAGAATATATACTGATAGATGATTTTTCAAGATGGTGTGTTGCTAACAGGCCAATAAGAAGGCGTAGCCCACTCACTCAAAGGGGGATGGTTATGTGCCAAAAGGATTCTTTAGATTTTCTCTTACATATGACAACTTTCACCATAAAAACTGGTTATAGGTTCTGTACCTCAACTCACATAGAGCACTTTGTGATAATAAACATACTGTAAAGATATCTTTCTGTTGTCCTATGGTGTCAACCTCCACTGTGACATATAATTATGGATTGCATACCCCAACTCACATAGGATAAGGTGTAGTAAAGCAGATAAATGTAGCTTTTTTAATATGCCATAAATCAGGATTTACAATATAAGGCTAGCGTACCACAGTCAAGGTTTTTAATATTGTGTATCCTCATATAAAGGTTTCTTTATCCTATGCATGTGTATTCAGAGACTGGTAAATGCTCCACTATAACGATAAAACAGTAATAGTTACTGGGAATCCATAGATGGGCTAAATACATAATACAGCATTTCGAAAAAATCATGTAAAAACATACATAGGTAAAAAGAGTGTATTGGCTCTGAAAGAGGTACAAAAATATCTAACATTTAGACAATCAAAGATAAGAAGTTGAAAGAGTCCAGCTCTGGATAGAATGAATGTTACCTCCTAAATGGCCAAGGCTCCAATAAAATGCAGAGTCTCCAGGTATCAACACATTTTGGCTCACAATGGGAGCTTTTATTAAGACATCATCCTGTCTCTACAGCCGCTGTTTGAGTAACATATATGCAGAACATTGCCTCTCAGCCTAGCCCGTCAGTATAGTACATACACACACATACATAGGGCTTTTCCATTTTTTGTTCTCTAAAGTCAACACAGTCAACATGGACACCGCGCTTTGGGCACAGTGCCTCGCTACATTCGGCACACTATTATATTCCATGCCCTGGTGGAACGTAGGGCAGGAAATACCACCTGTCAGAAAATGTCGGCACAAAAAAAAAACATGTCGACCTTTTGACTGTCTACTGTCCCAATATGGACCCAATGCTTGTGTTGACCTAATGACCCTGTCAACCTAAAGTCATGTCAACCTTTTTTATGTGTTGACCTTCAATGGTCAACCTAATGCATGTTGACCTTTTGAATGTTAACCTAGTGACTGTATACTATTATAATAAAGGTATAGGATATATCCACAAGGACACTGTCTGGTGAGCTCTTTTACATCATCCACTTACTTCCATCTTTTGTTCCAGTGGACTTTAAGGTTGTTCTTTTTATATATGTTTTTTAAAAGAAAGAAATAAAGAAATCATTATTAAAAAGTATTCAATTATCAATATTGGTCATTTGGATTTCCGAGATAAAGATACCTAGATGTGTTTTAAAATCTCATTGTGAATTGTGAGTTCTTGGTATGCTTATCAAAAGAAACCGTTATACGTATTTACCCATGCTTTCTCAGTGAGTGAAAAACGTACATTCTAAATCTCCGTACCACATGGTGAATTTGGTGAAGGCTTCCAACACCATAAAAAAGATACCTTTATGAGCTTTCCTTTACACTCTTTATTGTGAGTGTGGTATATTCTGTGAAACACACCCATTTCCCTTTGAAACGTGATAACTATATATAAATGACAATCCTACACATTTAATTCTTCTCTTTTTTCCCATAAACCATCTGGTGAGAATTGGAGAAGAAAGAAGAATGTCCCTCCTTCCTTTAAGAGTTACGGACAGCGCCCTGGGAAAGGAACCTCTGCTGGGGGAGCAGCAGAGGTAACTAGCTGGTCGCAGGAGCAAGCTTCTGCGACCAACGATTACAATGGGGCAGAAAACGGGAGCACGCAGCTGGCGATTTATCGCCGGGGCACACTTCCATCACTGGCAATATGGTTGTCTGCGACAATATTCCCAGCGATTATAGCCCCTATCGCCCCCGTGTGTACACAGCATTAATCCTAAAACCCATCAGTAGTGCAAGGTTTCATTTTACAGCTGTCAAGTACTAAATCTATTCCTGTCCACAGAGTTCTCTTTTAATAATAATAATAATAATAATAATATATATATATATATATATGTATTTAATCCTTACTGTACATAGCATAGCGAAAATGTAAAAGGTATATGTAATTTACAGACCGCTTCCTTGTTACACTCTACTTTTAGAATGCTGTGTCAAGGTAGCACTCATTTAAGTAATAAATAGGGTGGCAACAAACTAGTGTTATGAGAGCCATGGGTCTACCAAGGGCTCTGGCTGAGTTAAATAATTGATGTTAAAGGTTCTTTTTTAGCAGTGCCAATTTAATCCAGCTCAAACTGTCAGCATAGCAGAATGATTGCTGTATCATTTGGATAGCAGGGAGCTCTGTGAGACTGAGAAATCTATTTATTAGATATATTACAAGTGACCTTTTTCTAGGAAATTACAATGTTACACTATTACTATGTTGTGCTATTTTATTATTTTACATCATTGAGATTATACCTACTTTAAATTAACCCGCATTATATTGTGGAGGCCCACAATATTTGTATTATATTAGTTTTACTGCGTGATATTCTTGTTAAACATTTATATTTTTGGTTCAATAAATAAAATATATATAGCTGACTTCTCTTCCAGCTGAGGGAATGAATAACATTACTGTAGATTGAGAATGTGGGTGTGCATCAGTTTAACTCCAGGGACTTATGTAATAGGGTCTGAGCAGTGGCGTATTTATAATAGATGCAGTATGCGCGATGCACACTGGCCCCTGGGGTTCCCAGGGGGGCCCACATCGCACACACTGCACCCCTTCGAAAAATGGACATGGCGCCCTCTAGAGCTCAGACTTTACTGTGCTGTGCAGTAGTGTGGGAGGAGGCCACACACAAGCCTCCATCTCTCTCAAAGCACCTCCGGGTCTGTATTCCTGCAATCATTTACATGGCAAAACCAGGCTGGTTCCTACTCTGCTGAGTTATGAATTTTTTATTGCCTAGACAAGTTTTGTTTTTCTTTTATTTGACTGCTACCAACCAGTATAGTTCACTTCTCTACAATGGTTATTTGCCATTACCTGTTTATAACTTCACCTAGCAGACACCCTTTGTCAGGAACAAGTAAGCAGTAAGTTAGCACTCACTAGGATCATCAGTCCAGATCATAAGCTGTCATTTTATTGCACCCCAGTTCCTGTGTTTTTGTATATAGTTGAATCGATGGGCTTGTTTCCATGTCAAAAGTGTGGCAACAGTTCCTCCACAAAGGCTGCTTCTAGCCAGACTTCTTTGAACAGTAGATGGGTGTACCAGGGTCCTACTTATTTCTGCCAGTTCTGAACTGATGGCACTATTACATCCTCCTCCTAACCTCTTTTGGTCCTCCTATCCTGCCTCCGTTCCTACTTATCCTATTGTTTTTCGTTCGTCCACCCATCTATTTTTAGTATGTTAACTCTTATGAGTAGGGTCCTCCTTCCTCACGTACTCACCCTACCTCATTACCTCACCTGTGCTCCTGTCCTGTTCTTCCCTTCCTCTACTTCATCTTCAGTCTCCTCGACAATTTTGACACCTACTTCTGAACTGATGCTGATTTTAGTTCTACCAGCTATACCCCTATTTATGCTGTATTTTATCAACACACCCTGTACGTTACCTTGTAATTTGTTTTTTGTTTGCTATGTACGGCGCTGTGGACACTTTGCGGCGCCTTATAAATAAACGTACTACTACTACTATATGTTAAATTTCGAAGTAAAGTAAGCATGATGTGCCTTTCATCTGATGCATTAAGTTTCTGTGGCATTCTTAGTTTGCAGATTTTATCCGCAACGGCCTAAAACTTTTGCACAGTATATTTATAATAGATAAAGGGGGGGGGGGTGATTCAAATGGGATCCTGGCTGTCAAAACGTTTTAACAGTCGGAATATTGGCAGTTTTTCGTCTGATCCAACTGTTTCGGCTGTCGAGTGTCGGAAAGTCTGTGGATCATCAAAAATGCTGCGGATTGATGAAAAACGGCTGTGAATTTGACAATCCGTGGCCATTTCCGAAAACACAGATCCAATTTTTTTTAAAGTTTTTGTTAATGCCAGCATTGAATAGGGAAGTGTCAATATTTCCCCTGTCGTAAAATAACGGCATATATTGAATACCCCCCAAAAGCATCTGCAGGACTTGAAGGACTTGCACATAATGTGATCAGTGAATATTGTACATTTGTATCAATGTTATCCATGAAGCAATGAAATGTGGCAACATAGTAAGAGAAAGAAAAATGACTTCCTTGAGGTACATATATTCATCTCACTGCTGTGTCTCTTCATACATTACAGATGACTAACATTCTCACATTTCGTCTTGAAGAAATATGTGCGGTATTGGAAAAAATTTATTGGCAGAGCTTTATTTTCCAGGTAGGTAAACTTGTCACATGCCCAGGACATCAATGTTTAAGAGGCAGAACTCAAATAGGATTGTCAGTCTTATAATACAGTATATTATCTTTGCGGCTGTACTAAGGGTGTGATTCAGGTTGGCTCGCAAAGCACATCAGGGGCCAAATGTAATAGGGTGAGAGTTTCAGAAAGTGAGAGAATTTGGGAGAGTTTTTCCTTTTTTTTTTAAAGCGGCAATCATTTACACTGCAAAACCAGATTGATTTTGCCATGTAAATGATTGCTGCTTTAAAAAGATGGGAAAACTCTCCCAAAATCTCTCACTTTCTGAAACTCTCAACCTACAGTATTACATTTGGCCCTCGGTTTGCTAATGGACAAAACCATGTGCACTGCAGGGGGGGGGGGGGGTGCAGATGTAACAAAGTTAAATTTCAGTGAATTATTTTGTTTCTGTGCAGGGAAAATAATGACTGCTGTATATTTACACTGGAATATAGATATCAGTTTGAAGTACACACCCCACCCAAATCTAACTCTCTCTGCACATGTTACATCAGCCCCACCTGCAGTGCACATGGTTTAGTCCATTAGCAAACAAAATGTGCTTTGCGAGCCAACCTGAATCACCCCCTTAGTGTAGCTTAAGTAATATTGTTATTCATTTGGGTACAGAGAGTAAGGGTAACAACATCTGTAACTATAGCCCTGGAGTCCTGTCGTTGGCTAATTAGTTGAGCTTTGGTCATTTGGTGTAAGGAAGATCGTTATGAGCCAAAACATTTTTTAATGCTTTTGTTTACTGTATATCACTGGCACTGACATAGTTCTTGATGGAACACATGTAGCAGACACTTATGTGGAAGATGTATCAAGCAGTGTAAAGATTGGAGACATTGCTCATAGCAAACTATAAGTTATTTTTATAATTTTGTGGTTGGTTAAAGCTACTTCACTATGGACAACATGTCCACTCTCCACTGCTTGATCAATCTCCCCTGGGGCTTCTCTATGCTCTTTGACAACCATTATGGTTAAAAAAAGCTGAGCGTGAGTACATCTCGGCTATAATGTGTTGTGTCTATTCAGATCATGTCTAGTCTAGTATAATCTGTTGGCAGATGAATTGCTACAGTAGCTTAAGTATTAGTAGTACTTAATATTAGCAGTAATTACATGGAAATCTGCTGGTAAGTGAACCGTACTAGCATGGCATTCAGGCATTTCCAGGATCAAACTTTCAAACACATTCTATATAAAAATATTAACTCCATTTTCCACCCTATTACTTCATATTGCGCCCTTTGCTCAGTTGTATTTTACTGTATTTTACACTGGCGGAGTGAAGTGGCAGCCGTTTTTTCTGGACCAGACCAAGGAGACACAAGGACCTTACCAGTGGACATATTATCCCCAGACCTGTTACCCAGGACCGGACTGGTGACTACAGGTTGAGTATCTCGTATCCGAATATCCGTTATCCAAATTATTCCGAAAACCATACATTCCAGAAAGTGAAAAAAAAAATATTTTTTTGCTAAAAACTCACTGGGGACATTTGTAACATCACTACTGAGGGAATGATATTTTAACTGGCACTATATATGTACAAGACAATGATTGCTTGACATTCAAATTCAATATCTGAGATAGTACACAAATTTTGTTTCATGTTTTGAAACCTTGTTTTTTGAACAAATAAATTATATTTGTGTGTATTTTATGTGGTTGATGTGTTTATGCAGCATAAATGCAAGATACTTCAAAATACATCATTGAAATATTAAAATATTCCAAAAAACGGAATAATCCGTTATCCAAAATTCTCCTGGTCCCGAGCATTTTGGATACGGGATATTCAACCTGTATTATACTATGCGAATGAACTGATTAACACCCAGTTCTGATACAATCCTTGGTAATTGCACTTGTGCATCTTGGCACCTGAATCATTTGTTTTATCAGATCTTGTATTGTCTTGTTCATTTTATGTGTGTATATGTATATTAAAAACTGGCTTCACCATTCTAAGCCTTTCTTATTTGCATGTACCGGAGTATTTTACCCAGCAGGGGGACTCCATATATTGGATGTGAACATAGGACAGGATAAATCATTTAATACTAAGGAAGTATATTTTTGTATTATCTTTCACCTCTGCACCTATGCACCTACTGTCTATATATGATCACACCCATTCACTGGCGCCGTTTGGATATTCTAAACGTATATGCTAAACTGCGGACAGTTTAGCATATACGATCTAAGCTGAAGTAGGCCGTTGCGCATTTATACTCTTATGCAAACTCCGGCACCGAACAGCTTCAGCGAGTTACACACTCACCGGGCCGTTCATTGGGGTGAGGGAGGGCCATGGGCAGAAACTGCAGTGGACCAGGGGAACGCCCAGCGTTTTATAGGAGTCCCATGAAAACGTTGGGGTTCCCCTGGAAACACGGGCGGGCCGATGCCTGCTGGAGGCAGACGGCTGACGTCACATGACGTCAGTGTCCACCCCATCTTCTACAATTTCCGAAGGCAGGGGGGCAGGTGTTTGAGGCAGGCGGCGTTGGCTCGCTAAGCAGTAAACGACCGCTGCTTAGCAAGCCTTGCTGAACCAGGCCCTAAGAGTATAAATATGTGTTGAGGTGGATAGGAGAGATAACATAAAACCAAATAACTTTCTTCATTCGTCTGAGGGATCTGAATTAACTCCTTCTATATAAAACCCCTTCAGTGATTGCCAAGTCATCATATTGTATTTACTAATGCATACAGTACGCTGCCTAAATAAATATCATAGACTCTGAAAATGTAACATTATTTATTGTTTTATTTTACATATACACTTTCTTAAAATTGTTGATTTTTAGATTTCAAATGTCCCCTTGATGTATCCCAAGTGATGCCAGAGCTCCTAGTTCCGCAGATATTATGAAAGGTCTCAGTTTGGACAAAACATCATCTCTGGATCTTGATTGTGAGGAACATTTGGTCCAGGGGGGTCCTGTAGTGCCAATTGCCAGCACACTGATAAATGTGTTGATCTAGAAGCTCTGATGTCAGTCTTGGAAAAATTAAGGTGATATTTGAAACCTAGGAATAAAAGCAAGTAAATATTATAATAATTGTCCAGAGCATAAATACATTTTAATTATATATATATATATATATATATATATATATATACATATATATATATATATATATATATATATAGATATATATTCTGCAAATGTATGGCACTCCGATTCGATCAGGGCCGGCGCTACCCGCTCAGCACAGCCTGCAAAGCAGGTAGGTGCCGGCCCTGAGAGGCGCTCCGAGTCCCGCCCGCCAACTTACAGTATCGCACTGTTGCTGTTGCCGGGTGCGTGCTGCAGCCGGCACCTGTCAAACTATATGACAGGCAGCGGCACCGTCAGTGAGCTCAGCGCGCCCACAGGCAGCACAGCGGAGCCCAGAGTGAAACAAACGGTGATCTGCTGCTGCCAGCATCAGCCAGGGGAAAGCAGGTGCAGGAACTTCGAGGAAGTGACTCTTTGCACTTGAAGCAGACCAAATTGGAGACTAGAGGTGCTGACTGCAGTGCTGAGTGTGCCAGGAACTAGAAGAAGGTAACTAACAATTTGAGGAGGGGGCAGGCTGCACATTGTCCCAGACACCCAGAGGCAATATAATTTTGGTGCCCCCCCCCCCCTTGCTGATCGAGACTGTTGATAGCGGATTCGGATTATTATATCGTCACCCCCACCTGAAGTGTTATAACACAACCTGCAAAATTGTCTAATAGACATATGTGTTGGCATTTAGAATCAACTGCTTATCTGAAATTGACTTCAGTCGGAGAGGTGTGTCATTTCGCCTTTTAATTTTGATACTGCTGTTTCGCTTCAGTGGAAGCACTACCGGGTCATTTGACTCACAACGGTGACCACACCTTCTTTCTTCTTTATAAAATAATCCACGAGAGTATATTTCAATTTATATGCATAAAGATTCCATAGATCTTGGTGTATTACCCCTGAGGAAGTCCCTAGTGGACGAAACGCGTAGGGTTATCTCGCATGATCTAATCGACACCATTGTACGGAATCATTATGAGTTACCACCTGCAATAATCTCTGTAAACCATCAACAATTTCTGTAAATCAACCATGACCTATGTATTTTAAACCTTTTAATGTACGAAATAAATTTTGTATTTTTACAATTTGGTGATATTACCTCTTGAGCGCACCTCTACACCCCTTTCTCTCTATATATATATATATATATATAAATATATATATATATATATATATATATATATAAATATATATATATATATTGTCCAATCTGGCTTTATTATTATAGCATATGTGTCCCTGCACTCCACTTAAAAAAAAAAAAAAAACTTCCTTGCAATCTGGTACCTTCCAGAACACTGACAAGTAGCACCAGCTCCCTCCCAGATACCCAGAGCACTGCATCAATTGACTTCTATGCCCCTGGCAGTGCTACTGCTGTCAGCAACTGGTGTGGGCGCTACGTATAATCAGTGCTACTAATGAGGGCAACGGTGGGCAATATGTATAAGCACTGCTACTATTGTGGCCATTAGTGGGCATTATGTGTAAGCGGCGCCACTATTGTGGACATTATGTATGTGTAAGGGTTCTACTACTGTGGACACTATGTATGTGTAAGGGGCACTACTCTGAGGTGTAATGTGAATAAGGGGCACTGGGGCTGTGCAGGGCCATAAATAGGTGTGTGCCAGTGGTGCCCTGCCCATTTGCACTGTGAGTATACCATCTGGAAGTACCACTCAGCGCCATTTTCCAGTCGCCACTGCTATCAGAGCTTGTGGACGGAAAGCTGCAGTTATTGATTGGCTGTTGGACCAAGAGCTCCGATTGGCTCATGAGCTGGTGCCATACTGTGATGCATATTGTGGAATGGCCATTACGGCATGTGGTATAATGTGTAATAATGGTGTTTATGGTACTGTTATGTGGCCATGCCCCTGTTTTCTCTGTGGTGGTGGGGTCACAATTTTGTTTCAGGTGCTCTGGTGTTGTGTAATGAGAATACGATTGTGCTACTGGGTGGCATAATTAGAAATGGGATTACTTTAGCGTGGCCATGCCCCTTCCTTGTAAGACCACACATTTTTTTGGGTGTGCACTGTCCCTTTGTAAAGTATGAGGGGGCGCAAATTTAAAGTTTGCAGGAGGGCGCCAAACACCCTAGCACCGGCCCTGTATACTATCTAAGCCCGCTCGAAGCAAAAGCTTTGAAAGCTAGTCTGCTACCTTGTGATTGCCTCTGTGTTTCTGTATGTGGTGATATTTATTATTGAAATTTAGCAATTTATACTTGGCTAAGGAACATTACATTTTCAATATTTTTGATTGTGATAAATTCATGAATGTTGCAAGAGGCTAGATTGAAGGCATTTATACTGGTCACTATATATAGTACTATAACGGAAGTATGGTTCTCTAATACATTATTGGGAACCATAATCTAAAACTATTCTTGCTTGTAAGTTTTATTTTAAGGAAAATATTTAAAAAAAATATATATATTCTATAGTATGTTAACTTGAAAGAGGTCTTGTACTCTCCAGTCTAAATAAAAGAACATTGAGGCCTATTGGGAAAATGTATTTTGTGCCATAAATGCCATTTATTTCTTTCAAAAAAATGTTTTCTTTGATTTGCTATGCTCCAATAAGTTTCAGTAGTTCTCTTGGCCCTGAAGCACTTTTTGTTGCCAAATATAAATATTTACCCATGGGACAAAGGCCAGAGATTTTCTTAGGCAATATTGTCTGTCTTTTTCTGCATACAAAGTAATGCAGGTTGAGTATCCCTTATCCAAAATGCATTTTGGATAAAGGATTATTCCATATTTTGCAATATTTTTATATTTCTATAAAGCATTTATTTCCATTTACATGGTTTAGCACTACACCCATCTCAGAATCACTTCCTCTGAACATTATTTTAACCATTCTACGGTTGAGAGTAGTTTAGCTGAATGTTAAGCAGGTTAGATTAGGTAGTTCAGCTAAGTTAGCTTCTGATAGCAAATTTTTGACAAGGTAGTTAGACGTTCCAATTCCTAGAGAATAGTTTAGCTTTGGTTATGCAGAGAGACTTGGTAGTATTAGGTAGTTTAGATTCCATTAGGCAGTTTAGTTAGAGGTTTGTGTGTACTGTGTAATGTACATGGTTATTCATTGCAATTATCATCTTGCAATGTTATGGTTGTCCTCCCCGACAATAACCTTCTATAGGATCTTATGACCTAGGGCAGTATTCAATGAGAAAAATGTGCCATGTTTTATGGCGAATTTGTGCTTTTCTCGCGTTGGATGGAGACTTTTGCTCTCAAAAAGCGAGCAACCCTATTTAATGTGCACTTCTCGCCGTCTTTCTGAGTGATTTTCGCCGTGTCTCTCCGTGTAGCAATTCTCCATCTTTTCATGGAGAAGTGGCATGTGAACTTTTTAAATAAAAGGTTTTTTTGGTGTAAAAAATCAGGAATTTTATTCTGAGAAGGGGCATGCTATTTTTATTCATGTGCTTATAGCACATGAATATATATTTTAATTTGAAAAAAAAAAAATATATATATATTATTTTTTTTACACAGAGCAGCCAGCAGGGGGCGGGGAGCCGAGCCGCTCATTAGATATTCATATATTCACTGCACCCGATCATTACATATGCAGTGAATATACCCGGTCCCCTGCTGGCTCTGGGGGGGGGGCAGCTTGTGCAGCCTGGGTCCCGGGGAGCCCACCTCCCCCCCACATACATTCTGGGGCAGGCAGGGAGACTTCAATCTCCCTGCCTGCCACCGTCCCACGGCTCCCTGCCGCGGACGCTCGTCCGCTGCATGGATTAAGATTCGCCGTGAGGGGCTACTCGCCCCTCCAACATTGAATATGGAGAGAGCGAGTGGCAGCCAGCCCTCCGGAACACAGCGAGTGTGCAGCTAATCCTAAACAGGATTCGCTGCACACGGCGAGATTTCTCATTGAATACTGCCCCTATTCAGCAAAGCAGCCAAGTACATTCCACCTTGCAGCCAATGAAATATCTATAATGGGTATAAGGTGTGGGCACCCACTTATTTATACTTATCCCTACAGAGTCCCAGTGGCGTAAGTTCATATCAGGTGCCCGGAGGCGGCAAAGATGGTAGTGCCCCCCAACTACACTTACATAGCATAAGTGACCCCCAAATCTACAGACATCACCTCCAACCCAGAATGTAGTAGCTGAAACTACGATTTCTGTCCCCCCCCCATCACCAAACACTGTCGCCCAGTCCACGTCAGCCTGTCTGCAACGTTGTGTGTACAATATACACACATAACATCACACACAAACACACACATATATATATATATATATATTTATATATATACACATACATACATACATACACAGTCACACATAAGCATACATACACCTATGCACATGTTCACTCACAAATATACATAGTCAAACACCTATATACATACATATACAGTCACACCCATGCACACATACAGTATAATAGTAATGTACAAAGATAAATATATACAGAGCACATTCCTGTCACACTCACCATGATGCTGGAGGGCCTGCCGTTTAGCCCCGCCCCCTTTTCGGACTGCTCCTCAAAGCCTGCAGGGTGATTCAGAAAAACTTTTGGGAGTCTGGGAAGGGTGAGCAGTTGACATTATTAGCCCCCTATTCGTCTGGCTGCTGGAGAACTGAAGTGAAGAGAAACTAAAGTAAATGAAAGCTCCCAGCAGCCCTGAGCTTCCTGCAGCAAGGGCTGCTAGGAACTGTAGTTACTTTCAGTTTCATCCCTACCCTGCACACATGACCCGGCTGCTGCAGCAGTTATGTCGGCACTCACTTTGATCTGACTCCTGCGTCGGATCATGCCCCCATAGCTGTGGTGCTGGCTCCTTCTTTCCTGTGACAACTGCAGCAGCAGGTATGTTACCGCTCACTGCAGAAGTCACAGGCTCCTGGTGCCGGCTCCTGAGTCCTCAGTGCCCCCCCTAGTGGCTAACGCCCGGCGGCCAATGTCTCCATTGCCTCCGGGAGTTACGCCACTGCAGAGTCCTGTGGTGGTCAACTCTGCAGACAGAAATCATTGGAAAAATGGCAAAACTGCAGGCGCAGGTGCCATGTTCCCTGGAATATTGGGACGAGATGTAATTGCGTCTCATGTTGCGATTTTTTGTCAAAAATCACACGTTTAATAGGGTGCAATTTTTAGAATAAGCCAGAAATCACTTGCGATTTCTGGCGATTTTGTAGTAACAGAAAGGAGGGATTTTTTTAGTAACAGTAAAGTGCGGATTTAAAAAAAGGCATGAGGTGTCTGTATGTGTGTATGTGTGCGTGTATGTGTCCCGAGCATAACCAGTCCCGGGATCTTTGGGCCAGTCCTGGTTTCACAAAAGTCAGGACAAAAAAGTCTTATGGTCCCCCCCTTATTTCAGAAACCGGCACCAGGCTCTTGTGTTATTCATGGTTCCATAAATACAGGGAACAAAAAAAGTACGGGTCCGCTAAATTTTGGAACCAGCACCAGGCTCTAACAGCCAGCAGGGTGATCACAACTGGGGGAGACTTTTTATAGTATATAAGCTACTCTGGCCAAAACATCACCACCTGACTTACACCACATTACACTTCACACATTAATGCCCATTAAGTCACATTACGCCCCACACAATAATGCCCATTGCACCACATTATGCCCCCACAGTAATGCCAATTGTGCCACATTATGCACCACATAATAATACCTACTTTATACATTATGCATCCCAAAATTATGCCTATTGTGCCATATTTTTTTCCCACTGTTGTCTCAGAAATGCCCATTCAGCTACATTACACCCCACACAGTAATGCCCACTGTACTACATTATGCCCCACACAGTGATACCCATTGCTCCACATTGCAACCCACCAGTGCCTTACACATAAATGTCACAAAAAAAGGGAATAAGAAGATAATCCACAGCGCTGCATTATATGCTCTTAATGCTCCAAATTTTGTAAGGAGTATATATTTTACACAATTTAATGCCCATTGTGCCACATTATGCACATTACTGCCCACTTCACCACATTTCATCCCACACAATAATGCACACTCTGCCACATTATGCCCCACACAGTAATTCCCATTACCGCCAGTTACCTCTTTTTGACAGTGAAGCCAAGAAAAGAGCAGCCAATCACAGTAGCTGCAGATCAGTTCCATTGCAAAGCAGCACATAGATATATCTGAAAGTGCAGGAGTGGGGGCAAATCAGCTGACCATCCGGGGGGCGGACCTTCAAACAGACCAGGGGTGGAGCTTCAAACTGTCAGGGAAGCTGAGCTCAGCTTTAGACAGATGGGGCCAAATGTAATAGGGTGAGAGTTTCAGAAAGTGAGAGATTTTGGGAGAGTATTCCCATTTTTTTAAAAGCAGCAATCAATTACATAGCAAAATCAGGTTGATTTTGCCATAAACGTGTCTCAGATCTGCAAGTCCTGGAGAAATCATTAAATTGTCAAATGATTTCTCCCCCATACCCAAGGCTGTAAATGAATGATAATGCAGATCGTCCATTTGCTGTCGTGCAGGGAATAGTGGCATGCAAGGGGGGGGGGGGGGGGGGGGGCGGCATTTAGGCCACACGCAACATTGAAAAATATAGAATATAAATTATGAAAGAAACATCATATACAGTAATTTGATTGTGATAGTTTATGCAGCATTCCTGATCCCCCTGGTATATGAGTATATGTCAAAAAGGAGTTTACATTGTACAAGTATGCCACCTTTCTTGTCTTTGCTTAATGCCACGGTAAAAATTAATATTATACTAAGGGGAAGTCCTTATGTTCGAGGTGTAAAATTCACTGAGTATTTATAATATAATAGTAACAATAAGATCAAATATATCAGCAGCTTAGAAGTTGTAACCTTTTTTTTCTGTAATGGATATTCTTAGTTTCTAGTTAAACAGTAGGAAACATGGAGGCCTGCCAGCAACATTATTAAAAAGTAGCCAGATGGGAGATCCAATTAAATATCCTGATTACCATTCCAAATGCTTTGTTATTTAACATCTTTGTAATATATTCCCTTGTTATTCAGCATGCTGCACTTTGACGTCTGTAGGTCACACAAGAGGTTATATTACCATTTATCTAGTTAATTGTGAATTTTCTTGCTGTCATTTTTACTTAAACTTTAGCACTACCATGTTTTCTAGTACATAAACTAAACTACAAATCTTTTATTAATAGCAAATCAATGTATAATTAAAGCTAAAATGATAATAACGCTTATTATAATACATTGGGGGATATGCAATTATCTGTGGTAAATTACAGCGGTTAATGGACCCCCCCAGGTGCTATCCAATTAGCCTTGATAGCCGACACTTGTCAGGGATTATGCTTGAAGCATAATCCCTGATATCAACCCTTCAGATCTTCTGGGATTTTATTCAGGATCCCGTGAGTTATTGCCTTAAAACAGGAAATTTTTCTGTTGAAAAAAATAATTTTAATTGTATACAGTAGTCTGATAATGACCATTTAGCTAAAATCACAATATAAACCCCTAGCACCAGAAAGTGTCTTTCCCTGAAACTGCAAGAACATAAACTTTCACTCTTTATTTATACACATTCATTGGGCAAAGTTGTGACTAGTCGCAGCTGTTGCCCATGGGCTTTGCATGAGGGTATGGGGGTTAGATAAACATACTGGAAATCTAGTCGATATATTGCTCAGCAACCAAATTGCTGTGTCCCGTTTTCATCAGCGACCAGTGATGATCGCTTATGAAAATGATGCCGGGGAAGCTGCTGGTCGCAGGAGCATGCTCCTGCGGCCAGTGACCATTGCAGGGCTGCTCACGGGAGTGCGCTCCCAGCGACAGTCGCCCCGTAGGCATGGGGATATGGCTGCATAGTGACCATATCACCAGCGATTCTTGTGTACGTGGCTTAAGGCCTAGCAGGTCCCAAGATGCCCATGGCAAGGCACCACGAAAGCCATGATCCATCACAAAGGATGTCTTCTAATTTAATGTTTTACAGAGGCTCAGTAAAGAGGCTTAAACCACCATTAATGTCACTATCACTGGCACTGAGCATCTCTGTTTTTATAGTGTGAAAATACTATGATTGTAATCTATATGTTATAACATGATGAGTAGCCTTCTATGATTATTTTTTTTAGAAAACAAGTTGGATAAAAATAATGGGCATTTGTCCGTTGGACTGCAAGTGCACCACTACTGTGTAATGCGATGGGATACACAGGCTATATAGGGGCAGATGTATCAAATCAGAAAAGTGATAAAGTGGTGATAACGTGGAGATAGCGAATCAACTTCTAACTGTCATTTTTCAAACATAGCTGATTAGCTGGTGCATTAACACCTTCCACTTATCACCACTTAACACTTTCCAAGCTTAACCCCTTAAATGGTGGGTTTTGCTGGGGCAGGACAAGGTTTGTCCTG
The DNA here is from genome assembly GCF_055691185.1 of Crinia signifera. Lineage (NCBI taxonomy): Eukaryota > Metazoa > Chordata > Amphibia > Anura > Myobatrachidae > Crinia > Crinia signifera. The sequence goes on from NC_139218.1 coordinate 89,388,486, forward strand.
CCCCAGCAAAAACCACCACAGAGCTGTGGGCCACCACCCCTCCCCCTCCCCCGTCTCTCCACCCCTCCTGTTGCTCCTCCTCCCCCTCATCTGTGCTCCGGCTTACGATCATACGCTGGAGCTCCTGGGCCCTGCTGCTGCCCCAGCCACCGATCGTAACAGGTGGCAGGCTAGGGATGTTCGGGGTGGCTCGGGAGGTCTCGGGCACCGGAAATCCCGAGTCCCCCCGAGCAGCGCGAAGAACATCCCTGACTCTGCCACCTGCTCAGTGCTTACTAGAACTAATGGCGGCGGGGGCAGGGCGCCGTACATTGCCAGAGTGGAAAGGTGAGGGGAAGTGATGGGAGGGTAGAGCAGAGCGGCCACTGGGGGGGTGCCCATACAGGTGATGCGCCAGTTGTGCACAGCTGCAGGCACCACTGGTGCACACCTTTATCTTAGTGGTATGTCCGGAAATTTTCCGGGACAGCCCGCTGCGGCAAAATTTCCAGGCATACCACTCAAGTGGTTAATACATCTGCTCCATTATATGATGTGCTCCCCAAGCAGTGTAATGTGATATATGCCTTTTCTGGGATTATACTTAGGTTGTCAAAGCAGCTGGTATAATATGTATGTATAGTGTGTTTGTTTTTTCCTGTTGGGGGCCAGTTTGTTTATTTATTCCGGTGAGGCCATTATGTTTTATTTTTTTTCCTATTGAGGCCAATATGTTTTATTGTTTTCTGTACAGGGAGGACAGGAAGCCCAAACTGATATCTTGCAAGGGTCCCTTAAGGTCTAAATTTGAGTCTGTATGTGTTCGCTGTTTGGTCGAAGGGATCAGCAGCGGGGTGGACTTCAAAGCCACCACAGCACCTGGGATGCTGAATTCGGCTTCACTTCTTATTCTAAGTCACTTCTTTAGACCCACCTCCCCAACAAACACACACACACACACACACACACACACTGCATAATATAGCAATTCATGGATTTATGTGGAGTGGGTGGGACCAAAATTGTGAGATTCTATTAGAATAATGCCACAAGGCGGTGGATCTGCAATCATGGGCAATAACACAAACATATTCACAGTAGTCCTCTTTTGACAGCATATCTCAAAACACCTGTTTTAGCACTCACAGCATTGAATCCATTGCTATTGGTCCTATACCAGTAACCAAAAACTGCACTTGCATGGTTATTTTTTATTTGTAACTAGATTTCCTTCTAAATGTGTCTCATTCCTCTCATTTGCATAAGGTGCATACACAAGGCACAAGGTGCTATTTGTGCTTACGTTTTTTACTGTATAGTAAAAATTTTAAAAAAAGTTAGCACAAATGGCACAGTGTTTATATAGCTTGTGATACCGATGTGAGGTCAATATTGAAAGTAAAAATAGAGGTGACTACACATGATGTGATATGTGCATCCGATTCTGGATGGTGCAAAAATTTTGCATGCCAATAAAATATGATTCATTTTATAGTGAGGCTGGTGGTTTTTAGTATTACAAAAGAACTAGTTCATTTGTAGCCATTTCATGTAGCCGAGCTAAACTGATCATCTTAGCCGTGCCGTATTGATGCATCCAGGGAAGGAACTTTGGGGGCAAAAGTCAACTTTAAACTTTGATTTTCAAACAAACAATACGATGTGCATTTCTAAATGAACACTTCATCAGAAGCTGAGAATTTCATCTTTAAAATGGTACCTCTTTTTGGTTAAGTATGAAGGGAGAAAAAAGGGATTATCACCAAAAATCACCTTCTATATGATAGTCAAAACCGGAATAAAAGTTAGCGAATGCAGGTAGGTACATTTTCACTATAATGTGTACAAGCTGGTGTTCTATTATAGTCAACATAGCTCTGGGGAGTTCAGGGAAATAGCATAGTTAAAATTGTACATAGATAAAATCGCACCGTGTTAATGCACCTATAGAGTGCAGGCAACATTACAAAGGAAGAGTCAGATAATCATAGGGAAAAAAAGAATAAATAAAGTATTAAGCACTGAAAGGAACACACTTTTAATTACAATGGTATCTAGCTGTGTATCACATTCATATTTTACTGTAATTAGGCTAAAATAACATTATGTTAGTCTGGCAAAGGACACATCCATTGCAAAAAAGAGATTTTTAACATACAGTTCATTCATGTACAGGCAACAACATAGGCACATGAACCAGCGTATTATCACTACCTTCAACTTATTTATATCTCGCTAACCTTCCTCTAATGGATTTTTAGCCTGAGACATATTGTAGCTATCCACAAAATAGATAAAATATAAAATGGCATAGCATTATGGATATAGATTAGATTTCACACTAAACTTCAATTTTCACCCCATGACCCTTCATTCAAGCAAATCTCGAGTCTTCTATCTCTGAGGCAGATAATGAAGTTATTACACTTTATATTGCATCTGAATTGGCTGCGCACTCATCGGCTTGTCTATTATACAGTAGATTTACAGCACAACACAATTCCTTACCCCTCCCCCACACTACAAGATTACAATTATGGGCACATAGATAACACCAAATATTATTCAAATGAGCACACATCTCATAGTTGCCTACCCTCCCTTATCCTGCAGGAGACTCCCTGAAATCGTAGCAATCTCCCTGACTTCCTGAAGAGCCTAGCAATCTTTCTGATTTCACCTAACCTATATAATGCAGCTATTCAATTTTTTTGGGTAAAAAATAATTTAGATGATTTTCCTAAAGTAGGCAAGTATGTATGAATTGCGTTTGGAATGGATTGCATTGGCCAAGGTATCATATTTATTAAATTGTGCTGCTAGAAGAAAATAAATACCAGAGCAAATAGTGGCAAACAAATAAATCCATTATTGCAGACAACAATGTTATTATCATTACATTACATGCTTAATGCTTCACTGGTACAGAAATTGCCGGGGTGCTCACGACGTGGGGTATGGCACACACTCGGACTTCATGAAATAAAGGATCAACACATGGAGTGTGATGCCTGCGATGGCATCACACTCCATGTGTTGATCCTTTATTTCATGAAGTCCAAGTGTGTGCCATGTTATTCTCTTTATATATAAATATATATATATATATATATATAATCAGGTTGCGGTACAGCGGCACTGGAAGTCTTATCAAAATCCTTTATTGCTGGTGCAAAAACATACACAATGTCCCGACGTTTCGGGGATCAACCGTCCCCTTCTTCACACACCTTGAAGAAGGGGACGGTTGATCCCCGAAACGTCGGGACATTGTGTATGTTTTTGCACCAGCAATAAAGGATTTTGATAAGACTTCCAGTGCCGCTGTACCGCAACCTGATTATATCTACATATCAATAGAAGGCACGGAAGCAGCTGTAACATTAGCAGGAGTGCCGGACCATCTACAAGTATATATATATATATATATATGTCCAGAAACAACCGGCACTGTCTAATCAATGTGACCACAAGTGCTCCGGTACCCTCTGTCTCCCAAACCAGGGGAGAAATATACAACCGTTTATATCCTTTCAACAAATCAGCAGCAACAAAAGAGACAAACTCAAATATAGTACTAATATATATATATATATATATATATATATATGATAGATGGTGTGACCCCAATATTGCACTTATAGAAGAGCAGCACCCCTATAGTACCTCGCTCTTAACAGAGGGACTGAAAGGGAAATGGATAGAAACAAGATAGAGGTGCTCTACAGTTTTATCACCAATGCCCACTTATCAGGTGGCTAGTAAAACAAAAAGGATATCAAATAGATAAAAACAAATAACATTTATTCAGTAGTACAGCATGTAGTTTATCTTCAGTTATGCATTTCCATTTTTTCACGGTGTGCCACATACAGAAATACTTCGCAGTCCTACATGTTTCATCCGGGATGCAGTTAAGATCCCGGCGGTCGGGATCCCGGCGTTCAGAATCCCGACGCCGGAATCCCGACCGCCGAAATGCCGACACTTTCTCCCTCCTGGGGTGTCCACGACACCCCTGGAAGGAGAATAAATTAGTGTGGCGAGCGCAGCGAGCCCGCAAGGGGGGGCGATCCACGTCCCCCCCTTGTCGGCATTTCGGCTGTCGGGATTCCGGTGTCGGGATTCTGAACGCCGGGATCCCGACCGCCGGGATTCAATACTGAATCCTTTCATTCTTCAGGACTTCATCAGGGGCAATGAATGTATGGATAGTGCAGATATAAACTGCTATTCCTTTATTTCGTGCAGTAATATGCTGCAGTAGAACAGGTAGACAAAATTTTATAGTAGGTAATTTTATGATCACCTAGTTCACAAGAAGTCTAGGTTCCCAAGAAACATATTCACTAATAAGCAGATGTCACTCCCCAAACATAGAAATGCAGATTTCTCTGCAGCTCAGAGAGAAGTGTGCTGTGTATCACAGGTTCACAAAGCCAGTGTCATATCAAGTGAATATCTCTTTTGGGAACCTTGTCTAGGTTCTATTGTGATTAATACTTCAACATTTTTTTGTATCAAGATAGATTATATTTACAAAATGTTGATTGTGTGATGGGGGTGGCGGTAGCCCCCTTATACGCCAACACATGTTTACAGTTGAGGATGATACCTTTTTTCAGTTGCTGATGTTGCGAGTAGGATAAATTTCTACACTCGCTACATCGAAGATCTGCAAAGTTTTGGGAAAGGGGACCCTGAGACTCTACTCACGTTGACTAAGCCTCATAATATTGGATTGAGTACATTAAAGTTTTCATATTCCTCAAGTAAGACTCAGATTCATTTTTTAGATGTGTCTATCACTTTGGCCCTTATTCTGGTTGGTGCGGTAATATCCGCGTGCGTTCGTGCCGCCGATGTTTTGTGTCTGCGCATGTGCAGAGGCGTCTCTGCGCATGTGCGAGCCGGACGCACGGCCACATTCCGCATGAAATGTGGACACTACGAACAGGGGGTGGAGAGGGGTGTGAAGGGCTGTTTGGGCTCATTACCATATGTTTACACCCCGCGTTTCATGGGCGTTCCCATGCAAACGCTGGGCGTACATATGGTAATGCGGCCGTGACGCACGTGTAGGGGGCGGACAAATGACGTTGCCGGATGTCAGCTGCCCGCCCAGATCCCTGCTTTTGCATGGAGAAATGCCCGTGTGGTCTGAGGTTGCGGGAGCTGCCTGGCCACTCGGTCCTGCATTTGATGGTCTGCGACCATCGAATAATGGGGGAGGTTCCCTGAGATGGAGGAGGTGTATTCATTAGAAATACATGTGCGGTCCGTTCGCACAGCTTCTTACCGCGTACGGATGGAGTTGGCGATCCGTATGGAAGGCGGGGTTTAGGACTCACGGTGCTGGCCGCATATTCGGATCCGGCCGCACCGATCAGAATAAGGGCCTTTATGTGGTGGGCTCATTTCCACAAGTGTTTTTTTCAAAACCAACAGATTGCAATAATTTATTGCATTACTCAAGTTGTCATCATAGTCAAGTATCTATGGATTACCTTACTCACAATTATTTAGATGTAAGAGGATTAATTCTGACCCGGTAGTAGCAATACAATACAATACGCAAATATATATGTTGATCGATAACTTTGTGGCATGAGGTTATAGTTATGAACAATTACCTTTTTTTTTTTTTATATCCATAAATATTTATTAAAGATCACATTGTGGATACAGATGAACATAACATGAGTTACAAAGACATATCAAGAATATTGGACCAGAAAGGTGATGGAAAAGATGTGCAAAGACATTACTAATGTGAGATCTTTTGGTATTTTCAAACATTATAATCCTTGTAAATGACTGAAGCTTGTTATTGAGGAGATCCAGATATGAAAGTAAAGTGAACATCTCGGGTGCATGAGGGTGCCTTAGTCTTGTATTTTATTTTTATTTTTTTTTCACAACAGTATATTGCACCATAACCGTTTTTCGCTTTAAGCTATAGGAACTACAAATTGTCTTTAATTTTCAGGGTCGATATAGCTTATGTTTATTCATAATTATACGTTACATTATTTCATAAAGATACATGGATACTGGTCAATCAACATTATCCTCCAAAGATACTTGAGTTTGCTCAAAGCTCGCATTCTTTCTTCATCCTTTGATTGGAATACATCATATTGATATACTGCAGTTACTCAGCTCATGGACCTTACTTTAAGTACTACGAATGTAAAACATGCTATACTAAAAGTTATGTAAAATTGTTGTCTATACTATAATGTCATATACAATTGTAATTCCAGGTATCCGAATAAAAATGATAGTCACAAAAAAAAATCTAAATGTCTATGGCCTATTGTCCAATCGGACAAAGAATTAAAGCTTCAAACAACTTCATTAATGCCGTGTTTCAAACACAGTAAGAATTTGCGTGACACATTAGTCAAAAAATATATTGAACCTTCTTCAGTACCTGGTGAGACCAAAAAACTTGGGTGTGTATGCTGTACTTGCGTAACTTGCCACTTTTTAATTCCAGCATCAATATTCTACCATCCTCATACTTGTCGTCCACTAACTATTAGACATTTACTAACGTGCAACACAAGATACACTATTTACCAGCATAGGTAAGACCGAGTGGGCATTTAAAGAACGCATGGCCGCTCATCGGTCGGAGATTAAAATTGTAATCAATTCAGGTAAGAGTGACCAACCGATTGCGTGACACTTTCTGGAAGCGCGGCATAGCATTATATCAGACCGTTATAGGATGGTCGACCATGTGTAGGCATCCTTTAGAGGTGGCAATAGAGGTTTACGGTTACGGTGAAGCACAATGGATACTGAAAAGACATAAAGAATAACCCACTCCCACATGCATGGGGTCTCTATGTAAGTTTATTTCATGATGAATTAATGTATAATTAGCTTTTTAAGCATTCTCTGATCAGTCAATGTGTGATTTATCATAGGTGGGCTATCACTTCCACAACAATGAAGCTGCATGTTAAGATGGCAGTATATATCATTAATGACAAGGAAGACAATCCCGGGGAATTTTTTCAATCCCAGGATTCGGGTTTGAAAAATGAGCTTCCCTAATAAAAAATTATGCCCCGCATATTTACTTACCATATGCCGATGCAGCCTGCAGCCGGGTGGATGCAAGAGCTGAGCGTGCGGGAGCCAGGAAGGCTGTCAGTGCGGGAGCCAGGGGGGCAGTGTGGGACCCAGGTGGGCAGTGCAGCTGGGAGCTGGGCAGACGGGAGCCAGGAGGGCTTTGTGGCTCTGCAGCCTGCGCAGCGTGACCTCTGACCATGTTATGCTGCACAGAGCCGCGAAGCCAGGGACAGGAGAAGCTGGGCAGCAACTGAGTGGGTGTTAAGACGCTGCCCGGCATTAGACTGCGCATAATATAATCCCTAAATCCTGGGATTGGAAACTACATTCCTGGAATTGAAATCCCAGTGTTTTTGTGGCCAAATCCTGTCATCCCGCCAATCCCGATCCTGGGATTGGCCACCCTAGACCTGCGGGAGTGTGTTTCGTTAACAATATGAAGGGTACACACTGGACAATATGAACAATATATGGCTAATGATATTGTCATTGTTCAGTATCATACACACTAGTGTGTAAAGGCCTTGAGTATAAAACTGGCAAAACCAGTTTTCAAAAAGGAAAGACCTGCTCACAAGCCTGATCCTGCAAATTAAGCATCTGCTATTGTCTATTCCATTTGCAACATGCTTGAACAATGAACAGCACTCGCTGCCATACTCCTACTGCGACAAGCAATGGGAAAAAATATAGCAACCCTAGTAAGTATATGCAGAAGGAGGGGTGGAGCAGGAAGGGGGTGGGGTCTGGCAGATGGGTCAGAGCAGCAGACATAGCATGGGCATGTTACATAGTTTCCTACGCTTAACCATCTCTGCTCTGTGAGACTTCCTATTTTCCCCACTTCATCGTATATGCAGCAATTATGATTTCATCAGCAAGTAACCTCTGAAACGCAGTGCTACACCACATCAGACTCCCTCCAGGCTTCTAACCTTCAATCACTCATTCCAGTGATCACCTTTTGTTGACAGAACCCGATTACAAATGTCACTGAAAATCACAAGTAATGGTTGGGCATATTGTTAAAAAATAAAATATATATACCGACTAATACATTTTACCACCCATCTTACCTATATTCCTATATTCTACAATGTTTTTATTAAAGACTGAGGTTCTACCCACATAGGCTGCAATTAGATATAAGAAACAGCTTTAGTAAACTTTAGGTTTCTATAATATTATTTTTTGTAGCCAGGTGGAATGGGGTGGAACTGAGTTCCACCACCTCTAATAGTAGGGGGAATTGAGTTCCACCTCTACCACAGCCCTGCACAGTAATTCCAACAGAAAAGCCTTTCCCAGCGACTTCTTCTGGCACAGCATATGTGATGTCATGCCATCACTGCCACTGAAGTGAAGAAGTGCCACTAAGAGGAGTAGGCTCTATGCATGCTGATGACAGGGTGAGAGGTGGCTGGAGGTACACATGCACTGAGCTTCTGAGGGACATGGACAGTGAGCTGCTGGAGTGACAGAGACAAATGTCTATATGAAGCACAACTGTGGATATTATGTGTATAAGGGACACTACTGTGTGTGCTATTGTGGTTTGTAAACTTATTTAGAGGCATTATTGTGTGACCACACCCCTCCCTTGAGGGTCCATAAAACCCTTTATGGGAGGTAGGGCACAAATTCCCTGGCACTGGTCTAGGCTCTATCTAGAGGGTGGGTGGACGGATGGCACTGTTAGGGGAATGGAGTTACACTACCTCTCCAGGACCACTTTAAGCCCTGTTTGTATCTCACTTCAGTTCACGAAGTCTGCATTGCATAAAACTGATAACAAAATAGCCTTTTTAATATAAAAAAACAAACAACATATACAGCATATATAAGAAGTTCATATATAGAGGTTTACTGTATTTAAAGCAATATCTTTACAACTTCTTCTTACTTTTATTATAATTTTGATGTTTTTATTCTTTTGTTTCCTCTATGTTGGCTTAGTGTCTCCCACTTCAATTAAAAAGGTGCGTACACAATAGACCAGGCATTCCCAACCACGGTCCTCAAGGCACACCAACAGTGCAGGATTTAGTGATATCCAGGTACTAATTAAGTCACCTGTGCTCAAGCCTGGATATCACTAAAACCTGTACTGTTGGTGTGCCTTGAGGACCGTGGTTGGGAATGCCTGCAATAGACAATATAGTAGACAATGTGCATGAAAATGATGATAGTTAATGATATGTTGTAGCATTTTTTCTAGTGTACTAGTGTACAATGAATGCCCACATGGGTCATTAGCTCTTTCCTCTGTACATACAGGGCGATGGAATACATCAGTAAGAGAGCCATGCTGTTCAATACAGCATGGCCCCTCGCTCCCCCATCCATATTCAGAAGGTGCTGATTCCCAGCGCTCTGCACCTGCCTTTGGGAAAAGTGATCCAAGGAGATTGCTGACCCACAGTGGGCTAATTGCTGCTCTTAGGTTATGCATGCACACTGGGAAAATGCGCCATCAGTAAGTATTACTGCTGCTGAAGTACTGCAGCAGCTCTTCCCACACTAGCGCAATGCAGAGTTGCTCTGGTAATTAGGTGTCCAAATCGCCCCTATGGAAGATATAGCAAAAACCCATCTCCTCAGTGTTAGTCCACCAGTAAAGGGTTAAAGTGATAGGTCCATTTCTGAATATGGCTAATGCCATCTTGAAATAATGTTTACTTGGCTCAAAAGCAAGGTATTCCACAAACTGCTCACTGTCACTGACCCATGGAGGACTACTGTACGTGGAAGATGTTAGACTGCGATGAATAAAGTCAAAGAAATATCTGATTATTTGGTGCTTATATATTATTAAAGAACAAAATGTGGCAATAGAGCCTTTTACTGGGGTTTACACTTCAAAAATAGACCCATTATTCCCTTAAAATAGCTTTGTTTGTTCATTAATAAAAGTTGTGTCAATCAATAGAACAGCCATGGGCACATCGCAACATATAATTATATAATATTACTATAATATGATTTACTAATATCAAATTAGCTTGGCTTACATATGAAAGTGAAGGTGACTTGTGAATGTCATTTGCTTCGTTGCTAAAATTATACTAGATATTTCATGGTATATTGTCATTGCATGCTCCTGATAAACATCCTGCTTTGATTGTGTGTGTGACACTGGGGGTTATTCAGGTTGATTCGCAAGGCTGCGAATTCGCAGCCTTGCGAGTCCACCAAACCCCGCCCGGCGAACGCACGCCCCCCCCCCCCCCCCCGCCCCAGCAAAGTGCGGCTTCGCCCTCACAGCAGCGAATGGATGTTTTGCATAAACATCCATTCGCTTTGCTGGGGTGTCCGCCCACATCATTCGATGGTCGGTGACCATCGAATGATGTTTAGCGTGCACGCTTATATAAGTGACTTTTGAGTTACTTAGTTTAGCGTGCACGCTGGCGTGATATGGGCGGGCAGCTGACATCCGGTGATGTCAGCAACCCGGCCCACACACCCGCGTCACTGCCTCATTACCATGAGAACGCCCAGAGTTCTCATGGAAACACCCATGGAACACTGGGCGTTCCCATATGGTAATGGGGCAGCCTGGCACTCCCCGCCCATCTCCGCCCCCCCCCCCCTCGCTGCCATGGGTGCGTGCACCCGGCGACCCGAAAGGTCGCAGTGGGTGCACGCACCATGCGCCTGTACATGCGCAGAAACACGCCTGCGCAGACGCACAACATCGGTACTGCGTGCAAATGCGCGCAGTACCGATGAAATCTGAATAAGGCCCACTGCCACTTGGACATTGTGAGGTAACCTTGCCGAAGCTCCTGGTCCTGTAAAACAGATATTGGTTTCTATACTGCAGGCATTTCCAAACTGTGGCCCTCCAGCTGTTGTGAAACTACACATCCCAGCATGCCTTGCCATCGTTTCAGCATTCCCTAATAGCAAAACTGTAGCAAGGCATTATGGGAATTGTAGTTTCACAACAGCTGGAGGGCCATAGTTTGGATATGCCTGCTATGCTGTATATACTGTACTGTGTGACTGTGGCCCTTTGGAATTATTGTTGCCAGTGTTAATACAATATACCGGTACAACTGAACAAAATGTGTCCTCACAGTGCATTTAGGGCCTGATTCAGGTTGATTCACTGCTTAGCGAGCCAGAAAACCCCCACCACCACAACCTCTGTGCGAATACTGGTGGTTTCATACCAATGAATGTGTACGCATACACATCCATTGGCATACGACCGTACGTGCAAAAAATCATCAAATTGTTGGCGGCCATCGCATGATTTTTTACCCGTTCGCAAAGAAGAGTCAGTCTAGACCTGGGGTAGCCAACCCTAGTCCTCGAGAGCTACCAACAGTGCATGTTTTGCAGGTCTCCTCACAGAATCACAAGTGAGCTAATTAGCTCCATCTGTGTATCTTTTAAAATGTGTCAGTGGTTAATGAGTGCAGCTGTGCAGCAGCTAGGTTGTCTGGAAAATGTGAACTGTTGGTAGCTCTCGTAGGCTAGGGTTGGCTACCACTGGTCTAGACTGACTTTTATTTCACTCGGAAATGTCCGAATTTGGGGCGGATGCTGGCGTCATGTGACGTCAGCCGCCCGCCCCGTGCAGGCCTAGACCATTTACCATTATGAGTCCCCTGTATGTGAGTGGGGCATGTGGGAGGGGCCAGGAGATGGTGATTTGTCACCTTCTAAAAGAAACAGAAGGAGAAAGATACACATTTAGTTCAACAAATTTAGGAAGGATGTGGAGGAGGTCAGGGTAGGGGTGTGAACTCCTTCAAAGAACACACAGCAGTCAGCAAAACACAGCACCAGTCCAGGGTTTTTGTTCAATCTGGCCATGACTAGTTTTATTGTGCAGTCAGGGCTGGCCCCGGCGCTCCCTAGCTCCACAGGGGAGAAAGTGTGATGCGGTGCAGGCCGCTGTGCCGCTCCAGGGAGGGTGATGCGGCGCAGGCCGTTGCGTAGCTCCACGGAGGGTGGGGGTGCTGGGTGATGTGTCACGGGCTGCTGCGTCGCTCCACAGGGGGGGTGCCGGGTTACGTGGCGAGGGCCGACGCGTGGCTCCGGGGGGGGGGGGGGTGTTCTGGGTTATGCGGCGAGGGCTGCCGGGTCACTCCAGGGGGGGTGATGTGGCGGCGGCCACCGAGTAGCTCCACAGGGGGTGGGGGTCTAACCTCCATCATGCTCCCTCCTGCCGCCCTCCATTGCCCGGCAGCCAGGCAGATGCCTAAAGTTGCTTAGTGGTTGCGCCGGCCCTGTTTGCAGTACATAAAACAAAACAGTCTGGGAACTAACTAGGCATGTGCACAGTACTTAAATTACAGTTCCCATAACAGGCCTGCTTGCCTGTTCCCCACATAGGGATGCGTGCATTTATCAGAGTGTCCCAAAAAAAGTCATCTTTTTTTCTTGCCTTGGTTTCTGTTCCCCACGTAGTGGGACCCTGAGCTAAGTCCTAACACAGCATTTATTGGCCTCTTACAGGTACAGCCACTAAAGTCCAAAGACCAGAAATGGGTCTCTTCGAAGGAGCCGTCCCTTCTCTCTATTACATCCACACCCCCAGAACCCATTATCCGGGTTTTATTAAAAGTCCAAATTGATCAAGTCTTTTTGGCAAAATAGACATTTCCTTGGGGTTTAAAATATATAGGCCAGAACCTGAGACAAACACACAGTGGGTGAGATTAAATAGGATGAGAGATTCAGAAAGTGAGAGATTTGGGAAGAAATCTCCAGTTTTTTTAAAGCGGCAATCATTTACACTGCAAAACCAGTTTGATTTTGCAGTGTAAATGATTGTCGCTTTAAAAAAACTGGAGATTTCTTCCCAAATCTCACACTTTCTGAATCTCTCATCCTATTAAATCTCACCCATAATCTCCCATGTATCACTTTATCAATGCTTTTATCACAGATGTTATTTTCTTAAAGATGATACTATGCATTAATAGGAATAAAGCAATTTATTAATAAATAGTGATTTAAAAATAAAAGGAAATATATTTGTAAAAAGAATGAAAGGAAATGCAAACTTTTAAATTAAAGTTAATGGTCTCGGATGTGGTTCACTGTTAGTTTAATGGTTTGTTTAACTGCACTTTACATATGTTAAGTAATTATGGGGCCTTAAAAAGAGATAAACGCGTGGGTGATAAAGAATTATAAACATCCAGCTAAATCAGCTCCTAGCTGTCATTTTTCAAACACAACCTATACCATGACAGTTAGGGGCTGGTTGGCTGGACATTTATCACTCTTTATCACCCTTGCATTTATCTCTTTTTAAGGCTTAATACATCTGCCCCTATATTAGCTAATTTAGAAATATTTACTCTCCATTACACCAGTACAAAGTCAAACAATGAGAAGTGTAAAGCTCTCAGAAGCATTTATTTATTTATTTACATGTGGTATGAATGCATCCAATGTAGAATATGCCCTTCATTAACCTCAACCAGGTACATTAACAGATTGTTTGGGACCCATTACTAGAGAGGAGCTTGGCCAAACATGGTGCATTCTTTATAATGAGGTTCCCTGAAGAAAATGTCCTATATATCGGTTGTCATATTCACTGAGGAAGAACCACAAATATCTAGAACAATGGGGTTTAGTCTAGTTCATTCTTTCTGACAAAATCCTTCTTAGATGGACAAAACCATGTGCACTGCAGGGGGGGCAGATGTAACATGTGCAGAGAGAATTAGATTTGGGTGAGTTATTTTGTTTCTGTGCAGGGAAAATACTGACTGCATGATTTTACACTTCAATATAGATCTCACTTTGAAGAAAAACCCCACCCAAATCTAATTCTCTCTGCACAAGTTACATCTGCCCCACCTGCAGTGCACATGGTTTTGCCCATCTAAGAAGGATTTTGTCAGAAAGAATGGACTAGAATAACCCCCTATGAGACATCTTGTAATTATATTGTTTAGATCCTGATTTCCTAATGAATAACATTATAAAATGTCAGAATATAAGGCTAGCTCCAAAGGTCCTATGACTGCATCCTGCTAGTTTGTGCTGCAGACCATAATACCTGTGGCTTTCTGCTTGTGCCTCCCCTCAATTATAATGGCATCTTTCTACAACACTCATAGATGTAATAATTGGTTATAGGAAGAAAATGGACGGCAGGTCAGTGTTAAAAGCTCTGTCACAACATTACTGACCTACTGTATGTTCTAAGGGCATAATTAACCTAAACCTCACCAGATTGCATTTTTAAAATGTTAAGGTGATATTTCCAAACAAAGGGCCTTATTCTAATTCGGACGGTACGGCCCGCGTGCGGCCGTACCGCCGATGTTTTTGTTCTGCACATGCGCAGAGGTCATTCTGCGCATGTGCAGCCCCCTTCGCCGCAGACGGATTTCGTCCGCCGCAAAGGGGGCGTATAGGGGCGTGAGGGGCTTCAGCCCCTCATTACCCTATGTGTACGCCCCGCGTTTCATGGGCGTTCCCATGCAAACGCGGGGCGTATGCATGGTAATGAGGGCATGACGCCCTCATTACCATGACATGGGGGCGGAAAGCTGACGTCGCCGGATGTCAGCTTTCAGCCCCCTTTCAAGCTCCCACACGGACGATTGTCCGTGTGGTCTGAGCTTGCGGGAGCTGCCGCGGCGTGCGGGCCTGCCTTCGATGGTCGTCGACCATCGAAGGCAGGGGGCAGCTCCCACCATGGTGGAGGCGTAGCCTCCACCATTTTTGTGCGGATCGCCAGCCGTCCGTGTACGGACGGCCGTGGCGATCCGTCGGGTGGGCGGCCCTTGGTTTGTGCGGTCGGAGCCCCGTGTGCGGCTCTGACCGCACCAACCAGAATAAGGGCCAAAGTCTACATGCACTCACATGCAGTACCTGGCAATAGGCAGAGAGAAACACACATAAATATATTATGGAATACTATTTTAGATTGCTAACTATATATTTTCATATTGATGTGCTGTTATATATAGAGTACTTTGCAAAAGTTTTAGGCAGGTGTGCATAAAATTAAACAAAGTAAGAATATATTACAAAATAGCAGTGTTTATAGTTTACATTTATTGATTAATAAAATGCAAAGTGAATGAACAGAAGAGAAATGTAAATCAAATTAATATTTGGTGTGACTATCCTTTGCCTTCAAAACAGCACCAGTTCTTCTAGCTACACTTGTACACAGGTTTTGGAAAGAACTAGGCAGGAAGGATCTTGGAGGACTGACTACAAATCATTTGTGGATGTAGGTTTGCTCAAATACTTCTGTCTCTTAGGGCGAGATGCATTAAGCTTCAAAAGTGACCAAATTGAGAGTGATAAACAGCCAGCCAATCAGCTCCTACCTGCCATGTCACAGACTGTATTTGAAAAATGTCAGGCAGCAGCTGATTGGTTAATTGTTGATCACTCTCCGTTTTATCACTTTTTGATCCGAGGCAGACTTGATGATGCTGAGATCAGGGCTCTCTTGGGGCCATATCACTACTTCCAGAACATCTTGTTCTTCTTTACACTTAAGATAGTTATTAATGACATTGGCATTTTGTTAATTGATAAAAATAAACTATTAACTCTTCTATTTTTGAAAGCATTATTACTTTGCAGCTGAACAACTGAACATATGCCAAATAGAACAACAGGTAAAATGCTGATTAACTACATTAGAAGCACAAAAATTGCAGGAGCCTGAACAGTTATATTTGGATATTCCTTTTTAAGCTGTATTTTCAGGACATGAACCAACAGCTATAGTTTTTCTTTAGTGTAAGAAAATGTTTCTTGAAGAACCCAAAATATAAACCAGAAACCTATGGGACACTGTGAGCTTGGCATAGCTAAGCCATAAATATAAAATGTATACTGAAGTCGGGTCAAATCATGGGTCTTTTCTAAGGGGGTTCTTCAGACCTGATCGCGGTGCGACTTCACAAGTTGATCGATTGAAGCATGCATGCGCAACGCCAAACAGCATAGAACAACAGCCACAAATCTATTCACAATCACTCTGCAGTTTGATTAACAGGAAACTGCTGTTTGGGGGTGGTAACCTGCAGTTTTCTGGGAGTGCCAGATAAAATGCAGAAGTGCCCAGTCTTTTTCTGGGAGGATGTGTGACATCAGCTCCGGCCTCCATCAGCCTTTATCTGTCACAGAGTTGCGAAAGGATCACAGTTATGCACACTTGCACAGACTGAAAAGAATCATTAGATGGTGAGGACGTTCTGAATTGTATTGCTGCTCAGGGATCCATTAAGAAGTTATTCGTAGACCTGCACGGGGCGGGATTTCAGTCTGGCGGGGCGGCGGCTATCTGATGGCAGATCTCTGCAATTTCACACAGCACAGTTGTCTTGAGAATGGGTGGTGGACAGCCACCATTCGCAAGGTGGGGTTTGGTGGACTAGCAAGGCTGTGAATTTGCAGCCTTGCGAATCAACCAGAATAACCCCCATTATGTAAGAACGCTGGGAGTCCCGGTAGCATCTGCATCCAACTTTTTCCACAAAATCATTTGTGGAAAAAGTTGCACGAAAAGACGCTACTGAATCACACATGTATTCTGTGTAACATGACCTGTAGTGTATGAAGAATAGATATATGTGGATACATCTGTAGCTGCAAGAAGAGTGCTTCCACATAACTTCTGTGACCATCTGTGTGTTGTCTGGATTCACTTATTGTTCTGAGGTGAACAACCAACATCGCGGAGAGAGGGCACCATTGTGGATTATTTTACTTTATTTTCATAAATGG
This sequence comes from Crinia signifera, assembly GCF_055691185.1. Classification (NCBI taxonomy): domain Eukaryota; kingdom Metazoa; phylum Chordata; class Amphibia; order Anura; family Myobatrachidae; genus Crinia; species Crinia signifera. The sequence goes on from NC_139218.1 coordinate 89,405,283, forward strand.
CAACTTTGGATCACAATATAAATAATGGTCACAATAATCATTTTGGTTTTGCTGTGCATCAGGAGCACTGGTAACATCACCAACAAGAATAAAGATGGATCTGTCACAGGTTAGTAACACTGAAAGTAGGAGCTCGTATACATGAGGAAAGATAGTAATATTATGGTGGTTAGTTAAGATTTTACTATGTGTGAAGAGGTTAATGTTCATAATGTTGTTAATTACGGAGAAAGCGTTATTTTAATGAGACTGATAGAGATAATTAAAGGCTTAATGAATGTAAATTAAATTGATTAATGATGTAAGAGTTAAATAATAATGGGGATCAGGGAGTTAATGATTATAAAGTCTGTAATTATGTTGAATGGTACTGTTATGATGATTTTGCAGGAGTTATTGATGTTTGAGGAGATGTTTAATGATAAGAGGGAAATGTATTACAGTAACAAAAATACTCATTACAAGGCAAGTCACTAGGATATACTTATTGTATTGGGGTAACTTGGATGGTGTCTGTTTTGTATGTCAGGAACTTGGATGCTACCTGTATTGTTTTTAGGTCCTTAAAATTCATGATAGTATTAAGACCCTGTTGCCTTGACCTCACATATTACTAATGTTGTTACAAAAAAAATTAGTGTAACCCTATTTACTTTTGTGTCAGCATTGCCTAGGGTTGATTCTGCCCCACCTACATGAAAACACTTTCCATTTTTTCCAGAGCCAAATGTCTCTCTAATGCTGGGTACACACGGTTTGATTGTCATTTTCGATTTGATTTGGACTATATAGTCCACATCGAATTGAAAATTACGCTGAATCGAACAGTGTTAGCTGCATTTGATGCAGATTCAATCCCAATGCATGGCGCCTCAGCAACATGATCTAAAAAAGAAATAGACTTGGCAGGCAAGTCTATTTCTGCTTCGATCTGCCAGATCAAAAGCAGTTCCATGCTGCTCAATGCAGCATGCCCCCTCTCTTCCTTCTCTCCTGCCCAATGCCGGCAACCTGTCGGGTCCCCGCAGCAATCGATAGCAATCGGTATAAACGGCAGCTGGGTCGAACCGTGTGTACACCCCTTGAGAGGAGATTGATGATATCTCTGTGTGTGATGAAAAGTAGAAATGGTTTACTTTATACTTACTGTAAGTGTGAAAATAAATGCTTCCATTTCATTAAGAGAGGGCAGCACGGCATCAAAAATTATAGACTTCAAGCCAATTGATCATAGTAATTGGGTTACAAGCGGAGATGTAGAAAATGTAATGTTTAGAATGTTTTTCAGTCAGTTTACTTTTATCTGCTGAAGTGTGTAATGAGCAATGGTCTCTGCACTAATTATAAAGATTTTGACGGAATCGTCAATAAAATAGGCATCAGTGTTTTTAAATAACACTTCTTTATTTCTGATTTAATCTATTAATGGAAAAACTAAATGTATGTACTATATGCACGTCAACTGCATAAATCAGGAGTGGCTGATAAATAACGAGACTGTACTTAAAAAAATATATATTGCATGAGTTAAAAGGGAGCAGGGAAATATCAGTTTTGGATTAGCCCAAAATAGTTTTGCAAGTTTCATCCCCCCCCCCCCCAGATTGTTTGCTGTCATGCAGCGGTCAAAGATGTGTTTTTCCTGTCATCATAGAAATGCTTAGCTCATCGGTAGGTAGATAAATATATATAATATTTTTACTTTTTTAATTGAACTGAACAAAACACAGTCCTTCCATATGCTAACTGAAGCTTACAGGAGGGGTGTAACTCTCAGAGTCAATGGAGACACCTGCCTCCGGGCTCCATGAACTGAGGGGCACCTGCATTTACAGCAGCACTTGTTTAGTTGAAAGCAGGATACAAAGTAAACACTGGTCTTCCAACAGAGTTCTTCAGCGTTCCCGCTGTTGCTGCAGAGTTAATCAGCTCTATGCTGGTAGCCTTGCTAACACATGTCATAGAGGACAGGACAGCTGGTACCACTCACCCCGTGCTGCAGAAAAAAGATGGTGGACTTGCTGCTGGACTGTGAGATGGGAGCCATAGGTGAAAACTGCATGCTGCAGATGGCTGAATCTCATGAGTATGAGCCTGACCAACCAGCCGTTGTCACACTGCCAAGTCAATGTGGGCTCTGAACTCTGTAGACCAAGTGAGCACACTATTTATATAATTCTGTAAGCCACATACAAGCACGCATACTATACAGTATTTGTTACCATTTCTAAAAAGTGGAAGGGGTACCAAACTTGCTCCTATGCAATTGGGATGAACTGGTTTACAGGGCAGATTGCATGTCATGTGCACATGTGTTTTAGTGCCACCAAAGATTTAGTGACAGTTGTAAGGATGGTTAAAGATGATGAACATTCCATTCCAAACAATTCTGACATATATTACCGGGTGCCCTCCAAAGATGCTCCCGCAGGACGCCAATGTCATAAGATACTTGCGGGGTGAGGCGGCATTCCAGTCATAAAAAAATACTGAAAGTCAAAACTTGGTAGACAACATTTCAGCACCTTTTATGTGGTCACTTTTATGTGGTCACCTAAGTTTACCACACCATATACCCCTTATACAAATCATGCAACACAATAGTAACCCCCTTATACTATACTTGCCTCTTACACATTATGCTAAATGGAATGAGACAAAATTCTCACTATGGGGGTTGGGATCATTTGGTCTACAGCAGGGGTGTCCAAACTTTTTGTGACGAGGGCCAGATTTGGTGAAGTGTAAATGTGTGGGGGCCGACCATTCAGCCTGACATTCTTTGACTCATTAATCACATCAGAATGGTCCCCCACTCTGCCCCCATTCACTGTATGTCCCCAGCATGCCCCTCCTTCACTGTACATTCCCCACTCTGCACCCATTCACTCTGTCCCCCAGCCTGCCCCCCTTCTCTTAATGTCCATCGGTGCCTCCATTCATTGTATGTCCCCAAGCCTGACCCTCCTTCACTGTATGACTCCCATTCACTGTATGACCCCCATTCACTATGTATCCACCAAACACCGCTGTCACTGTGATTGTGGAGTAGGGTGATATAGGATTGCAGCAGCAGGGGTAGGACGCCAAACACATCTGACTGTGGCAGCCGGCACCTCCTCACTGCAGCAGACAGCAAGGTAAAGGCTTGCTCGCTGGGGCCCCACCTTTAGTGTCCTGTGCTTCCTACATCTGATGCTCTGCCCGGCCGCTTGAAATGACAGCACGGGCCGCATTTGGCCCCCGGGCCTGACTTTGGACATGCCTGGTCTACAGCATGATGGTCTACAGTCATTAGGTCGACACCATTAGGTCGCATGGGAAAAGGTCGACAGGGTTATAGGTCAAAAGGTCATTAGTTCGACAGATCATTAGTTCTACAATGTCTAGGTCGACACTCAAAAGGGGTTTTTCACAGTTTTTTTTTACCTGAATGTCAACACAGACGACATGCACACAGTTTAACCCCTTCCTGACAGAGCCAGTTTTTGCGTTCCTGACAGAGCCCTTTTTTTCAAATCTGACAGGTATCACTTAAGTGGGGATAACTTTTTTTTGCTTTTACTTATCCCAGTTATTTTGAGATTGTTTTTTCGTGACACATTGTACTTCAAGTTAGTGGTAAATTTTCGTCGATACAGTCTGTGTTTTTTTGTGAAAAATACCAAAATGTCGGAAAAAAATGGAAAATTTAGCAATTTGCAAAATGTTAAATTTTCTGCTTGTGAGACAAATAATCATACCACTCAAAATAGTTAATAACTAACATAGACCATATGTCTACTTTATGTTTCCATCATTATTTCAACTTCCTTTTAATTTTTTTGGACACTAGGAGGCTTACAATATGAATAGCAAATTCTCAAATTTTCAAGAAAATTTCAAACACTGATTTTTTTAGGGACCAGTTCAGTTCTGATGTGACTTTGAGGGACTTGTATGTGAGACACCCCCATAAATGATACCATTTCAAAAACTGCACCCCTCACAGTATTCAAAACAGCATTTTGGAAGTTTGTTAACCCTTTAGGTGTTTCACAGGAATTAAAACAAAGTGTAGGTGAAATTTCAAAATTTCATTTTTTTTGCAGATTTGCAATTTTAATACATTTTTCTAAGGAACACAGTACATTTTACTAGAGAAATGTGACTAAAAATTGATTCCCCCAATTCTTTTGTTTTCATAAATATCCTATATGTGGCCCTAGTGTGCACGTTGACCAAACCACAGGCTTCATAATAGAAGGAGCACCTACTTGATTTTGGAGCCTCCTTTTTATGAGATTATTTTTTAGGCACCATGTAGGTTTCTAGGCACCATAAGATGCTAAAATTTAGGAACCCCCCCACAAGTGACCCCATTTTGCAAACTACACCCCTCAGGGAATTCATCTAGGGGTATAGTGTACATTTCAAACCCCCAGGGGTTTCACCAATTGTGGTACAACTGGGCAGTGAAAATGAAAAATTAAATTTTTTACACAAAAATGCAGTTCTGGCTCAAAATTTTTCATTTTCAGAAGGTATGAAGGAGAAAAAGCACCCCAAAATCTGTGCCCCAATTTCTCCCGAGTACGGCAATGCCTCACATGTGACCAAAAAATACCATTTGGGTGCATGGCAGGACTCAGAAAGGAAGGAGTGATTTTTGGATTTTGCAGCTCAGATTCTGGTGGAATGTTGGTGGGTGCTATGTTGCATTAGCAAGACCCCCCAAGCACCAATACAGTGGAACCCCCCCACAAGTGACCCCATTTTGCAAACTACACCCCTCAGGGAATTCATCTAGGGGTATAGTGTACATTTCAAACCCCCAGGGGTTTCACCAATTTTGATACAACTGGGCAGTGAAAATGAAAAATTACATTTTTTTACACAAAAATGCAGTTCTGGCTCAAAATTTTTCATTTTCATAAGGTATGAAGGAGAAAAAGCACCCCAAAATCTGTGCCCCAATTTCTCCCGAGTATGGCAATGCCTCATATGTGACCAAAAAATACCATTTGGGTGCATGGCAGGACTCAGAAAGGAAGGAGTGATTTTTGGTGGTGGAATGTTGGTGGGTGCTATGTCGCATTAGCAAGACCCCCAAAGCACCAATACAGTGGAACCCCCCCACAAGTGACCCCATTTTGCAAACTACACCCCTCAGGGAATTCATCTAGGGGTATAGTGTACATTTCAAACCCCCAGGGGTTTCACCAATTTTGATACAACTGGGCAGTGATAATGAAAAATTACATTTTTTTACACAAAAATGCAGTTCTGGCTCAAAATTTTTCATTTTCAGAAGGTATGAAGGAGAAAAAGCACCCCAAAATCTGTGCCCCAATTTCTCCCGAGTACGGCAATGCCTCACATGTGACCAAAAAATACCATTTGGGTGCATGGCAGGACTCAGAAGGGAAGGAGTGATTTTTGGATTTTGCAGCTCAGATTCTGGTGGAATTTTGGTGGGTGCTATGTCGCATTAGCAAGACCCCCCAAGCACCAATACAGTGGAAACCCCCACAAGTGACCCCATTTTGCAAACTACACCCCTCAGGGAATTCATCTAGGGGTATAGTGTACATTTCAAACCCCCAGGGGTTTCACCAATTTTGATACAACTGGGCTGTGCAAATGCAAAATTACATTTTTTACACAAAAATGCAGTTCTGGCTCAAAATTTTTCATTTTCACAAGGAATGAAGGAGACAAAGCACCCCAAAATCTGTGCCCCAATTTCTCCCGAGTACGGCAATGCCTCACATGTGACCAAAAAATACCATTTGGGTGCATGGCAGGACTCAGAAAGGAAGGAGTGATTTTTGGATTTTGCAGCTCAGATTCTGGTGGAATGTTGGTGGGTGCTATGTTGCATTAGCAAGACCCCCCAAGCACCAATACAGTGGAACCCCCCCACAAGTGACCCCATTTTGCAAACTACACCCCTCAGGGAATTCATCTAGGGGTATAGTGTACATTTCAAACCCCCAGGGGTTTCACCAATTTTGATACAACTGGGCAGTGAAAATGAAAAATTACATTTTTTTACACAAAAATGCAGTTCTGGCTCAAAATTTTTCATTTTCATAAGGTATGAAGGAGAAAAAGCACCCCAAAATCTGTGCCCCAATTTCTCCCGAGTACGGCAATGCCTCATATGTGACCAAAAAATACCAGTTGGGTGCATGGCAGGACTCAGAAGGGAAGGAGTGATTTTTGGTGGTGGAATGTTGGTGGGTGCTATGTCGCATTAGCAAGACCCCCAAAGCACCAATACAGTGGAACCCCCCCACAAGTGACCCCATTTTGCAAACTACACCCCTCAGGGAATTCATCTAGGGGTATAGTGTACATTTCAAACCCCCAGGGGTTTCACCAATTTTTATACAACTGGGCAGTGAAAATGAAAAATTACATTTTTTTACACAAAAATGCAGTTCTGGCTCAAAATTTTTCATTTTCATAAGGTATGAAGGAGAAAAAGCACCCCAAAATCTATGCCCCAATTTCTCCCGAGTACGGCAATGCCTCACATGTGACCAAAAAATACCATTTGGGTGCATGGCAGGACTCAGAAGGGAAGGAGTGATTTTTGGATTTTGCAGCTCAGATTCTGGTGGAATGTTGGTGGGTGCTATGTCGCATTATCAAGACCCCCCAAGCACCAATACAGTGGAACCCCCCCACAAGTGACCCCATTTTGCAAACTACACCCCTCAGGGAATTCATCTAGGGGTATAGTGTACATTTCAAACCCCCAGGGGTTTCACCAATTTTGATACAACTGGGCTGTGCAAATGCAAAATTACATTTTTTACACAAAAATGCAGTTCTGGCTCAAAATTTTTCATTTTCACAAGGAATGAAGGAGACAAAGCACCCCAAAATCTGTGCCCCAATTTCTCCCGAGTACGGCAATGCCTCACATGTGACCAAAAAATACCATTTGGGTGCATGGCAGGACTCAGAAAGGAAGGAGTGATTTTTGGATTTTGCAGCTCAGATTCTGGTGGAATGTTGGTGGGTGCTATGTTGCATTAGCAAGACCCCCCAAGCACCAATACAGTGGAACCCCCCCACAAGTGACCCCATTTTGCAAACTACACCCCTCAGGGAATTCATCTAGGGGTATAGTGTACATTTCAAACCCCCAGGGGTTTCACCAATTTTGATACAACTGGGCAGTAAAAATGAAAAATTACATTTTTTTACACAAAAATGCAGTTCTGGCTCAAAATTTTTCATTTTCAGAAGGTATGAAGGAGAAAAAGCACCCCAAAATCTGTGCCCCAATTTCTCCCGAGTATGGCAATGCCTCATATGTGACCAAAAAATACCAGTTGGGTGCATGGCAGGACTCAGAAGGGAAGGAGTGATTTTTGGTGGTGGAATGTTGGTGGGTGCTATGTCGCATTAGCAAGACCCCCAAAGCACCAATACAGTGGAACCCCCCCACAAGTGACCCCATTTTGCAAACTACACCCCTCAGGGAATTCATCTAGGGGTATAGTGTACATTTCAAACCCCCAGGGGTTTCACCAATTTTGATACAACTGGGCAGTGAAAATGAAAAATTACATTTTTTTACACAAAAATGCAGTTCTGGCTCAAAATTTTTCATTTTCAGAAGGTATGAAGGAGAAAAAGCACCCCAAAATCTGTGCCCCAATTTCTCCCGAGTACGGCAATGCCTCATGTGTGACCAAAAAGTGGCAGGACTCAGAAGGGAAGGAGTGATATTTGGATTTTGCAGCACAAATTCTGGTGGAATGTTGGTGGGTGCTATGTCGCATTAGCAAGACCCCCAAAGCACCAATACAGTGGAACCCCCCCACAAGTGACCCCATTTTGCAAAATACACCCCTTAGGGAATTCATCTAGGGGTATAGTGTACATTTCAAACCCCCAGGGGTTTCACCAATTTTGATACAACTGGGCAGTGAAAATGAAAAATTACATTTTTTTACACAAAAATGCAGTTCTGGCTCAAAATTTTTCATTTTCAGAAGGTATGAAGGAGAAAAAGCACCCCAAAATCTGTGCCCCAATTTCTCCCGAGTACGGCAATGCCTCATGTGTGACCAAAAAGTGGCAGGACTCAGAAGGGAAGGAGTGATATTTGGATTTTGCAGCACAAATTCTGGTGGAATGTTGGTGGGTGCTATGTCGCATTAGCAAGACCCCCAAAGCACCAATACAGTGGAACCTCCCCACAAGTGACCCCATTTTGCAAACTACACCCCTCAGGGAATTCATCTAGGGGTATAGTGTACATTTCAAACCCCCAGGGGTTTCACCAATTTTGATACAACTGGGCAGTTAAAATGAAAAATTACATTTTTTAACACAAAAATGCAGTTCTGGCTCAAAATTTTTCATTTTCAGAAGGTATGAAGGAGAAAAAGCACCCCAAAATCTGTGCCCCAATTTCTCCCGAGTACGGCAATGCCTCACATGTGACCAAAAAATACCATTTGGGTGCATGGCAGGACTCAGAAGGGAAGGAGTGATTTTTGGATTTTGCAGCTCAGATTCTGGTGGAATTTTGGTGGGTGCTATGTCGCATTAGCAAGACCCCCGAAGCACGGTGAAATTATGAACCTAATAATCCATAGATGTGTGGTATATTTTAAAACACTCCTTTATACATAGGCCGGGTTTGTCGGGGCAAGTGTCACACTGGAAAATAGTTTGCTTTCTTATTCCCTTTTTATAGCAAACTTTGCACCTTTTTTGTGTCCTGCCCTTTTTTCCAGTGGAGGGGATTTCATCAGGAAAATGCTGCCCTGGTACAATACGGGGGCCAGTACTAGAAGTACTGGGGCCCTCTGCCTGCTGGTTCCCAAATACTAGGCCCTTTATGACTTCCTCTTGAAAGTGCATAAATGTCCCCCTCTGGCCGGTAGAACGGAATAGCACGTAAGCGTTATACAGTGCCATCTGGATGATATACACGGCCAGCTTCTTGTACCAGATTTTTGTTTTCCGCAGGGCACTGTACGGCTTCAGTACCTGATCTGAAAGATCCACTCCGCCCATGTACTTATTGTAATCCAGGATACAATTAGGTTTTGAGGTGTGGGTACTGGTACCTCGTACAGGGACGGAGGTGGTACTGTCTCCGTGAATTGTTGTCAGTATAAGGACATCCCTCTTGTCCTTATATTTGACCAACAACATATTTTCGGTGCATATTCCCCTGCTTTCACCCCTTCTCATTACTTGGGCAATGTGCGTTTTTGGGAGGCCTCTTTGGTTCTTGCGCACAGTACCGCAAGCTGCTGTACCTCTTGAACCAAGGGCCTTAAACAGGGGGATGCTGGTGTAAAAGTTATCCACATAGAGGTGATAACCTTTATCCAGGAAGGGGTGCACTAAATCCCAGACAATTTTTCCACTAACACCTACGAGGGAGGGGGGGCATTCTGGCGGTTCAATTCTTGAATCCTTCCCTTCATATACCCTAAACCTGTGGGTGTACCCTGAGGTGCTTTCACACAGCTTATACATTTTTATGCCATACCTTGCCCTCTTACTGGGAAGGTACTGGCGGAATTTAACCCTTCCTTTAAAATGTATAAGGGACTCGTCTATGCAAATGAATTTATCTGGGATGTACATCTCTTCAAATTTGGCACTGAAATGATCAATGACCGGCCTGACTTTGAATAGCCGGTCAAAGGTGGGATCATCTCCGGGTGGGCACTGTGCATTATCGTTGTAATGCAAAAATTTAAGGATCGTCTCAAATCGAGCCCGGGGCATGGCCATACGGTAAAATGGGGTGCTGTACAGAACATCTGTACTCCAATATTGCCTAATTTCTGGCTTTTTTACTATGCCCATATGAAACACCAGACCCCAAAACGTCATCATCTCTACTGCATCTACAGGGGTCCACCTAGCAAATGATGACGTGGGGTTTTGAGCAATAAACTGCTGGGCATATAAATTAGTTTGGTCCACCATTAAATTTATAAAATCATCAGAGAAAAATAATTTGAAAAAGTCAATTTCTCTGAGACCTGTGGAATCAAATTGGATTCCTGGCATGGCCAAAAACTCAGGAACCTGGGGCTCAAAATTGTCTGGTGGTGGGGTCCATACGAGATCAATTATTGGGGGGGTCTCAGCTGCTCTACGGGGGCGTCTTTGAGGGGGTCCCTCATCACCAGAGGAGGAAGAGGAGCTTAAGACAAATCCTTCAAATTCCCCGCTTGCATCACTGGCTGTGTCAGAGTCAGAGGCAATCATGGCATATGCCTCCTCCGCTGAATACATTCTTCTGGATGACTGGGATGACATTTGGGATGACATTTGGGATGACATTTGGGATGCCATTTTTATTTTTGTGTTACTGGTAGTGAAATGTTTCAACACGTGTATAGTGTAGGGGGGGGTACAAACTTTATTTCAACCCGGGGGGTATGTAGTGTGTAGTGTGTATGTAGTGCAGAAAAAAAAAAATACTTTATACAGGAATTTGATCCCAATAATAAAAAAAAAAATTGAAGGGGTTAAAAAAAAAAAAAAAAGGTCCTGCGCCAAAAATTGAGCACAGATGTTGGTCAGTAACGTCCGTCACTGAACAGCGCTCAAAGGCAACAGGAATTTGATAAAAAAAAAAAATAGATCAACCCTCTGCCGAAAAAGCTGATCAGTGATGTACGTCACTGATCAGCGCACAGTGGCCACAGGACACCCACAAAATCACAGTGTGTGTAAAAAAAAAATTAAAAAAAGACCCCACAGCACTCTCAAAAAAAAAAAGGTGATCAGTGATGCGACACTGATTACCAGTGAGGGGCAGCAGGTGCACAACCTTTGGTGCAACTGACAGTGCAACTGGCAGCAACTGACAGGTATATATAAAAAAAAAAACCCTGCGCCCCCAAAAAGTTGCTGATCAGCACAGATATACTGATCAGCACAAAAGGGGGGGTAGCAGACACAAAATATACACTCTCTATCACTCTCTGTCACTATCTCTCTCTATCTCTCACTATCTATCACTATCTATCACTATCTATCACTCTAGGACACTGCAGCAGCAGCACTGACAGTTATATGTATAAAAAAAAACCTGCACCCCCAAAAAGGGGGGGTAGCAGACACAACATATACACTCTCTATCACTCTCTGTCACTATCTCTCTCTATCTCTCTATCTCTCACTATCTATCACTATCTATCACTCTATGACACTGCAGCAGCAGCACTGACAGTTATATATATAAAAAAAAACCTGCACCCCCAAAAAGGGGGGGTAGCAGACACAAATCTCTCTATCTCTCACTATCTATCACTATCTATCACTATCTATCACTCTATGACACTGCAGCAGCAGCACTGACAGTTATTTATATATAAAAAAACCCTGCACCCCCAAAAAGGGGGGGTAGCAGACACAAAATATAGCTCTCTCTGTCACTATCTCTCTATCTCTCTCTATCTCTCTCTCTATCTCTCTATCTCTCTATCACACTGCAGCAGCAGCAGGAAGTCCCAAGATGTCAGATCCAGGAAGCGTCCAGCACGCTACAAGCAGTGATCAGGTAAGTATTAGCAAGGATCAGGTCAGTATCACGGCAGATAGGCACGGTGACCGCTCTGCACGCTATTCCAGACCGGAATGGCGTCTGCAGCGCAGTCACCGGTAGTTTAAATGTCGCGCCTTGGCTGTGATTGGTCCGTGGGTCCCACGGACCAATCACAGCCTTGGGGGCAGGTGGGGTGAGGGTGGGGTGAGGTGTCATCGTCACCGATGACCCCCTCATGCCCCCTGACGCCCGGCGGTGATTGACACCTGTGTTACCGAGCGTCTGATTCGCTGGTAACACAGGAAAACGCTGTGAATGGCTGTTCACACTGAACAGCCAATCACAGCGATCGCCGACGGGGGGGCGGCATCGCAGCCCCCCCTGGGCATGCAGGGACATGTCTGCTGTCAGGGACAGCAGACATCGTCCCTCTGTCACTGCGTCTCTAGACGCAGTGACAGTTTAAAGTCATGCTGTACATTTATGCCATGTGTCGGGAAGTACATCCCGGCCATGACGTAAATGTACGTCAAATGTCGGGAAGGGGTTAAAGTCCCCACCGTCGGGCATGGTGTCTCGCTACACTCGGCACACTATTTTATTTTCCCGCCACACCCTAGTGGATGGTAGGGCATGAAATACCACATGTCGGCTCAAAAAAAAACCTGTGAAAAAAACCCATGTCGACCTTTTGAGTGTCGACCTAGACATTGACGAATGAATGACCTGTCAAACTAGTGACCTGTCAAACTAATGACCTTTCGACCTTTTCCCATGTCGACCTTTTTCCATGTTGACCTAGACATATTTTACCACATGCCGTAATGACCATTACATGTTATTCCATGCACCATAATGCTTATTACATATTATGCAACATACTGTAATGCCTATTACATATACCACACATATTATGCCACATACAGTAACTTCCGCTTATCTAAATGCTTGTTGCTATGGGTTTCATGCTTGATGACAGGGGTTAACATGCTTGTTGCCATGGGTTTACATGCTCTGCCCGGAGTTACATGCTTTGGCAGGGGTTAACATTCTCTGCCAGGGGTTAACATGCCCATTGCCATGGGGTTACCCTGCTCTGCCATGGGTTACATGCTTTGCCATGGAGTTCCAGTACATGCTTTGTCCGGGGTTACATGCTGACTTCCAGAGTTGAATCTCATGCATGCAGGGAGGCAGCAGACACAGAGCACCCAGCCACCAAGTTAAACAGTGTGTGTGACCAGACCCGGGCCCCCCTGACAGGCCTGGGCCCGGGTAAATTGTACCTGCCCCCCAGTGGTGCAAGTAGAATTTTTTTCTTGGTGGTACTGATAGCCTCCACCAAAATTGGGCGTGACCATGTGTCATGAGGGGGCGTGGTCACACAAAGCTAGAGGAGTGACTACATGACAATAGTGGCAAGGCATCAGGAGACAGGGAATGAGAAACAGGGAATGACTGGAGGTGGGTTGGCTCTTGCTTGGGGGTAGATATGGGGGTGAGTGCTCGCGCTAAATACTCCTTGTGTCGAGGGGGCTGCTGGGCTGGAGTGGTCCAAACTCCTAGAGTATAATACGAAGGCAGGTGGGTAGCCTAGCGCTCACCTCTTGTGTAACACAATGATGTATGTAATGGGTATATAATGAACTGAGGAAGCGTGTTGTTCCTTTAAGAGGTTTATTGAATATACAAAAGATAATAAAATTGTGCAGTGTATCCCCTGTCTGGCCACCCAGAGGCTGCTGCACGATGGTAATACTTTGCAGACTGGATGGCAGGAGGGCTGGGACACTGCAGTGAGGAGGGTAATGGGGGGTGTTGCCTCTGTGTTAACCTCACACGGGGCAGGGTAGGTGAGGGGTAGGAGACAGTGGTAGAGCCGTGTCAGTTCACAAGGTACTAGATGGTATGTCCACTTGTGGGTACAGTCTTGCACTGATGAGAGGGGAGTACCGGAGGCTGAAGTTACTGATGGCGTGTCCGGTGATAGTCAGAAAGTCTATCCGTGAGGTCAAGGTGAGAGGATGAGTGTCATCGGGTGTTGGCGTCCCAAACCACCCGGTGATACACCCAAGTCTTACCCGATACCTGGACTCGTTGGTTGAGGTCCCACGCCGGAGGTCTTACAGGCTGATGGTACGGACTTGTGCAGGCGGCAGCAGTAGCACACTGCTCTACGGCGTCTTCCGTCACTTCCGGGTTCGGCTGGTGAGCGTGCGCCCGGAGTGTCAGAATCAGCCGGAGCTGTGCGGTCTCAACTCCTGTGACGGAGGAGACTAGAAGATGGAGTGTGGAGAGTGCAAGTATGTCCAACGCGTTTCGGCCGTTACCGGCCTTTTTCAAGGATACTTGTGATGCTTAGTGGAGTGGGTTAAGTACGGCGGCAGGTCCCGCCTCCACAACTTTGATTGGTGAAGTCAGCAGCCACTACGGTGCGTTGTAGCGACGTGGGGAGTGGGTGTGTCTGTGACACACTGCCTGGAATGCTGAATCATCTTTGCTCAGTGTTTCATGAATCGCAGAGTGCATAATGTACAAGTATGAGGCTTGTGGTAAATAAATGTGCAGCTTTATCCTAAGTGCCCATTATGAAAGTCAATATTCAAGCCATTTGGTTGTAGGGTTTTTAGGGTGAAAATCCAATACAACTCCCTCTTGTTCAGTACTTCTAAATGATCTCCCCCCCTCCAATTAGTATTGGGTGACTCTATGGCTTGAAATGTGAGTCCCTTAGGGTTGGATCCATGAGATTCTAAAAAATGTAATGAGACACTATGTTTTCTGTAACCAATTTTAATGTTTCGGATGTGTTCATAAATCCTGGTTTTAAGGGGTCTGACCGTCCTCCCCACATACTCTAATCCACATGGGCATCTTAACAGGTAGATAACCCCTTTTGTTTCACATGACAGATGTTGTGTAAGTTTGTATGTGTCTGTAGTGGTACTAGAAGTCCAGCTGTCAATTCCTTTAGTTGTAATTTTTGTAAGGTTTTTGCAACCAGCACATTTGGTGCAAAAGTGGAAACCCTTTCTGTCTGTCAGTCTTGTCTGTATGAGTTCTTTGGGTTTAATATGATTTCTAACTAGTTTTTGTCTGAGATCCGGGGCTTTCCTAAAGATTAGTCTGGGTTTGTCTGTCAGATGCGTCTGCAATTGATGATCCTGTCTCAGAATGTGCCAATGTTTTTGTAAAATATTCTTCAGTTGTCCCGAGGATTGGTTGTATTGTGTAATAAATGTGACCTCTTGTTGTTCTGTTGGTATTGTTGATGGTTTGGTTGTCAATGTCTCGCTTCTATCCAGGTTTTCTATCTCATTGTATGCTTTATTGACTATGTCATGGTTGTATTTCTTCTCTATGAACTGATCCCTTAGTTGGTGTGCCTGCTTGGGGGAGAACAGGGCAGCTTGTGCTTACACTTGTGGAGCCTGCTCTTCATGCTGTCTGCGCCGCTGATGCCTGTCAGTGTGACAGGCTAAATCAGGGGCGGATCCAGGATAAAATGACAGGGGGGGCACCATGACAAAAGAGGGTTTAGGTGGGGGAGGGGCGGTGTTAGTGGTGCCAGTGTACATGCTAAGAGAGCGGCAGAGGGAGGGTGGGAATGGGATTATAAATAGGCCCTGGCGTTTAATGTACGCAGGCCCACCATGGCGACAAAAGTGAAGAACGTAGTTGTGCGCGCGCCGAAGGCGCGCTCCGGAAAAGGGGGTGTGACCACTCAACAGGGGAAGTGTCCTTGAGTGTAGTGTACAACACCATATACAACTTCTACACATTATGCAACAAAATACTAGACCCCATTATACTTGCCCCTTACACATGATGCCAAATGGAATGAGCCAAAATTCACATAATGCCACATGGATTGTGTCAAAATTCGCATAATGCCACATGGATTGTGTCAAAATTCACATAATGCCACATGGATTGAGCCAAAATTCACATAATACCACACGGATTGAGCCAAAATTCACATAATACCACACGGATTGAACCAAAATTCACATAATGCCACACGGATTGAGAAAAAAATTCACATAATGCCACACGGATTAAGCCAAAATTCACAATACACTTCATAAACAGGGACATTGTCCACCAAAGGCACGCATTAAACATTTACCATAATGTCCATGCCATTATGTCCATTATGTATTATGCCAAACACCATAATGCCTATTAAAAATGATGCTACATAAGTGCTGCTTATCTACATGCTCATTGCCAAGGGTCAGGCAGAAGTGATAGCCACTGACAGTGGCAGAGCCTGGCTGTATTCAGAGCACTGCAGGTCCCAGCTATATGAAATAATACCCCTTTCACACCAGAAAATGCATTCCCAGGTTGGCCCCTTTTACACCAGCCTAGTCCCGGCATTTTCTGGTGTGAGGGGGAGAGAAAAACCACCCCTCCCCCCCTTTAACCAGTTATCTCATTTAACCGGCTATATCTTCGGAACCAATTGACCCATTTACATGAGACAAGTATCATATTAAAGAAATTTTGAGTGGGCTTTGAATGATTTAGGTCCAGTGAAATTGGGGTGCTTGGTTCCAGAGTAATCTGCCCTCAAAGAACATTAACAGCCATGAAATTACATTTCAAAAATAATAATAATCGGTTTACATGCAATATCTCTGGAACCGATTGACCGATATGGACCAGCCTGGTATCATATTGAAGGCCCAGCGATTTGATATTGAATGAGATCAACCATAAGCTTCTGTGATGCTAGGGTGGGAACTGACAGCCGTCGGAACTGGGTGGGGGACAGAATTGACGGGTCCCATATTATCCTACGGGGGAAAAAGTTACAGCTTTGCCAGGCGATATCTCTGGTTCCCGGGGTGCTAGAGACACGGGGCTGGGCTCGTTGGAAAGCCCTGGTCCTCAGCTACAAAATTCAATGAATCCGCCACTGGGCTAAATCAGCAGTAGCCGGTAGCTGCATACAGCACCAATCATAACGCTTGGTGGGCGGGCTGCGGATGCATTATATTTAGACTTAAAATAAAAATCTAATTGACAGTGGGTCAGGGGGTAAGTGGTACTGCATACCTGCAACATATTTCTTACAGGTACTCCGTACCACACCGTACCCCCTTACTTGCAACACTGCTGCCCCCCCCCCCCTCTCGGCGGTCCTGGCTTTATCAACTAGACAGATTGTGAATATTTAATGTCAATATTTATTAAAGTATACAGCCCAGAAGATAATCTAGTAGGAATGCCATCCAATCCAGAGAAAATGGAAAAATGTATTGTGCTTAATAATTGGGTCTTTTCCAGGGGTAAAGTCATATGGACAATTGCCATTTATAGACTAGATGTTAGTGTAGTAAGTTGTCATTTAGAATGGATGATTAAATAGATAAGTAAGAGGGATAAAGGCACAGAATGGCTTGATGGAAATAATCATGCACATGGAGGGTGACGAAGGATGTGATTTATAGATGAGAGAGGAGAAAGCAGCACATGAAATGGTCCAAACAAGGCTGAATGAATGGAATAGAGGAGATGTTATTTTGCTACAGCATTTTTCATCATTAACAATGTATTTATACAAAATAATCTTTAATAGAACTCCAATTTTTGTATACAAACCCCTACATTTTTGGGGATTGTAAAAGTGTAAGGTTTTGCCAAATTTAGAATCTTACAAATGATTCGGTACTCTTTACCTAGCACGGCGCCCACGATTTTGATCGTGGGCATCGTAGGTAAAAAAATCGCGGGCATCGCGGCCATTGAATGTACTAAAAATCGGGTGCGACGCGACCGACGCGATGCCCGCGATTTCCCATAGGGAACAATGTTAAATTTCTCAATTGACCCGATTTTACTGTTCAATGCCTCAATTGACACGATTTTTCCATAGGAAACAATGTTAAATGGCCCACAGAGGCCAAATAGGCACCCTGAAGTGTGAAATGGCCCCCACAATTGTTAACGCCACCCCACGATCAACGTCAACCCGAAGCGTGGCGAGCGCAGCGAGCCCGCGAGGGGCGGCGGTACGCGTCCTACGACCTTTTCATACCCCCACTATCCACGTCGGCGTGGAGTTGAGAATAGAATAGTGTGGCGAGCGCAGCGAGCCACCGAGCCCGAAGCGTAGCGAGCCCCGCGAGGGGACGCGGATACCTTCACAGGTAAACGCGTCCCTTCGCGAGCTTCACAGGTATCCTCGTCCCCGCGCGGGGCTCGCTGCGCTCGCCACGCTTCGGGCTCGGTGGCTCGCTGCCCTCGCCACACTATTCTATTCTCAACTCCACGCCGACGTGGATAGTGGGGGTATGAAAAGGTCGTAGGACGCGTACCGCCTCCCCTCGCGGGCTCGCTGCGCTCGCCACGCTTCGGGTTCACGTTGATCGTGGGGTGGCGTTAACAATTGTGGGGGCCATTTCACACTTCAGGGTGGCTATTTGGCCTCTGTGGGCCATTTAACATTGATTCCTATGGAAAAATCGTGTCAATTGAGGCATTGAACAGTAAAATCGGGTCAATTGAGAAATTTAACATTGGTCCCTATGGGAAATCGCGGGCATCGCGTCGGTCGCGTCGCACCCGATTTTTTAGTGCATTCAATGCCCGCGATGACCGCGATGGGCGCCGTGCTAGGTAAAGAGTACCAATGATTCTGCAGACTAGAGAACCAAATCTATAAATTACAATTAAGCAAGAGAGACATAAATGCTAACATATAGATGTATCTGTAAACTATGTTCTGGAAATATATCTTGTGAGCTAAAATACAGGGAGATCAGGTTCAGACTGATTGTGTGATTGTGTGAGCTCGATCTGACGCTTACTAAACATATGGCCCAGCTAACAATCAAATCCTGTATTTGTTGCATACTGAATTATTAATTAAGCATGTAATAAATTAAGTATTGATTTGAATACTTATAGCAAATGCACATATTTATAACATGTAATGTTTTATTAATACGTATATTGTACCATATGTCAATAAATGGTACAACATACAAATGGTTATTTCCAGAACAAAATATTCATGTGTAATATGCTGCAATAATCAAACAACTACTGTATCTTTGGTTGCTAGGGGCAACATCCCATCTTCAACAGAACTCCCATCTTAGTAAATTTACCCCAATAACTCCAAAGTAAAAGCTAAGTGGCTCATTTTAGAAAAAAAATACCCTCTTTTAGTGTAATATTAGCATTTTGTCATGGTTAGCATTCACATTATACTGTACATGTGTCCATATAGGACTGTATTACGTTGTGGCATAGCATGCCTTGCCTCTCCTTATGCCCATAGAGACAGAACAGGGGCATGCAAGTGTAGGGAGAATACAGTATAGAGTTCATATAACTGCTTTGTAGTCATGGGTTAATAAAGCTTCAAAATACCTGTCAATGCCCTTCATAGTATGGCACTCTCTATGGCTTCTGGCCCTCACGTTGTTCAGTCCTGAAATAGCAGCATTACCAGTGGATGCAAGCTATCATTAAGGTATGTTTTGGTGTATGTTAACATTCCATTATCATTAAGCTGATGATGATGATGATGAAGGTTCTATCTGTGTGGGACACAAGGCTTAACTGCACAGACATTGATGGTCTATCTTGGCCACCAGCTTCATTTCAGTGCTACAGTTTCATTTGCAGACTAATTACAAGCCCGTCAAAATGACGGCTTCTGCAATGCACTGTCACCTTGAGCTGCGGCAGTTTGTAGCCCATAAACTCTTCACCCCACCCACAGTCCCTAACAGCTCCTACTAACAATCTCCCTCTTTCCATATCCAGCAAGTTTGAAAAAGATCAGTGTCCCTGCAAATATTGCTTTCACTTTTTGTTATGACATCTTTTATCCCACAAAGGAGTAACTTGGTCTGTCGATGGAGCTGCTCTCATCAGAGTGTCTCCCATCATGCCGAACCACTGTCCCGTGCCATCCTCCAGCTACAGCGATATGGCGAGCTGGCGGCAAGGGGGAGAGCAGCCCTATCTGTAGTTGTGTAGTCAGTCCACTAATTCATTATCATTGGTTCAGGCTAGACGTTCTGTCATTTGGGGCAAAGATTCAGCCCCTTCCCCTCTTCCCCAGTAGAAAGTAGCTAAAAGCTACCTATATAACTACTATATATTGCAGAGAGCATCACAAAACAATGCTTCATCACAACTAGGTAAGCCAATCCCGGGGCATTTTTTCAATCCCGGGATTCGGGATGGAAAAATGCTCAATCCCGGGATTCAGTTTCCCTAATTTGAAAAAAACGCCCCGGTCAACCCCGCACATTCACAGTACTTACATTTGCAGGTGCTGGGTGGGTGGGCGAGTGTGCAGATATTGCTGGGAGCTGGGTGAGTGTGCAACCGGGTTGCTGGGAGCCGGGTGGGCGTGCAGGTATGTCCGGAGGTCAGGTAGCTGGGAAGGCAGTCGGTCGAGTAGCTGTGCGGGCGGTCTGGTAGCTGGGCGGGCGGTCGGGTAGCTGGGCGGGCGGTCGGGCAGCTGGGCAGGTGGGCGGGTAGCTGGGCGGGCGGGTGTGCACTGTGCTGTGCTGTTAAGGTTATGAGCCGGGTTGCTGGGTGGGTGGGCGGCTGTGTGGCCTGAGCAGCGTGACATCTGACCTCATCACGCTGCGCAGTGCTGCACTGCTGGGTATGGGAGAAGCCCGGCAGCGTCTGAGCGAGTGACCTGTGGCCCGTCGACTTATCATCCCGCTCCTGTCCAATGTTGCTCTTCCAGTCTCATCCTATTCCTAGTTGGTCCAGTTACAGTCCTCATATTGCAATAAAGTAAAGTGATTGCATAAGTGTTTTTATACACCTGAGCAATCCTTCATTTCTTATTACCTCGAACAGGAGTGCTAAGAAATTAAAATGTTAAGATTTAAAACCCGAAAATGTATATTAGTCATTGTTGTCTCTTAAAAACATCCAACAAGTAATCCAATTAAAACATTAACCCCTTACCCCTGTATTCTTACTGTTACTTTCCACAAACTTTACACTTCCTCCTCCTTCCTATAAGCCAATTTATCTCAGATCTCATCTATTCCTCTCCTGTTGCAGCCACAATGCAGGAAGCTTCATCAAGCCTGTCATGCAGGTCCCACTGAGGCTGCTGTCAATGAGAAGGAGGGCTATGCAGAGACTGACAGGAGAGGACAGGAATGTGCAATTTATTGCTACAGCACACAGCCCCTAGGTGAGGATAGCAATATTCTGCTGCTCTCCCTCCCCGAGCTCCATGGTTAAGGGGCTTCAAATATGGCACCTCCACTGCCACCCCATTCCTCAGTAAGCCAGGGTATATGCCTACTTGGCCAGTCCTATCTGCACTCCTGCAATCGATTATTACCGCCAGGGAATACCTTAGTATGGATGCATTGATTGATGGTCCTTTGCACTAGTCTGTTAGACCCCTAATTATAAAACACCTTGTTCAAGTGCCAGCTTTAGACCTTACAAATATATTTGGTTGTTCATGAGACTGATAGATTTTTCTTTTCTATTCATTGCTCAAGTGCCACAGCGCACAGCTAACTGATTTACTTCAAAGACATCTTGTTCCCTGACCTCTTCTGGGATGCATATGCAACATCTTATTTCTCTTTTGTAAGATGAAGCTTTATATCATCACAAAATGCTGGGAAAACAGAGACCCAGCTCATTTCACATCACATCTCGGAAGACATTGCTCTTCTGCTTTTCTCTACTTGACAAGAGCTCAGCCATTGGTCTCTAAATCACAACATAGATCTCATTACAATAAAAAATGTGTACAGATCAATGAATGTGTGATTGTAACAGGAAATTTAACAAAATAATATTATAGCATCTACTACTGAGCACAATCCTAATAGAATTCAAGTAATATAAAGAACCAGTGTAAATACAGAAATATATTTCAGTCCCAATTCTGGCTTAACCCAACATAAATATGGTTACATGAGCTGAAGAGATGGCCACAGCCCACAGCCTTCAGCATAGACAGGTAAGTTCTGGAGGGGGGATCCCTGACCATGCTGACCGGTCAGAGGGAGAATGCTTTGGCCAGAGGGACTTGTATAAAAAGTTTCCCACATATTTTGGGAGCCAGGACCGGCCCTTGATCCTGGTTCTGGTTTTTAAAATCAAGGTGACCCCTATTTGTTTTGACCCGTGATTTTATGAAAACAGGACCGGTTATTTGAGCCAGGCTGGATATGCTCAGGAAGGGGGACCCCACGCTGGGTTTTTTTTTTTTTTACACAAAATCGCACATGTTCTCTAAATTGCACATTTTCATTACTAAAAATCGCACATTTTCATTACTAAAAATCAAACCATATCGCACTTTTTTGCGGCAAATTTTCATCTCATTAAATATGCGAATTCAGACAAAAAAAGGAGAATGTAAAAACTGCGATATGGTGCGATTTTGGAAAGTGGCTAAAATTCGCATCCCATTAAATGTCACCCAGAATGTTGAACTTGTGTGTTAAACTGAAAGGGTTTTCTTTGTCTTTTCTAGTTTGAAAACTTTATTTCACAACTGCAAACTGTAGTTTGTGCAGTTTTCCCTTCAACAAAACTGACCCAAGTTTTCAGAAAAGTTGGACTGGGATGTACTCAATAGGCACAAAACAGCATTGCCTCCCTAGTTGTGTCAGAAATCCACTAGACGGCAGTAGTAAAGATCTGATTAGAATAGCTATTCACATAATTTTGAAATTAATCTACCCTAGTGCTACCTACAAGGACAAAATCTAGACATAAAGAAATGTGTTTGTGTGACAATGGGCCTTATTCTAGTTCACTCTTTCTGGCAAAATCCTTCTTAGATGGACAAAGCCATGTGCACTGCAGGTGGGGCAGATGTTACTTGTGCAGAGAGAATTAGATTTGGGTGGGGTTTTACTTCAAAGTGAAATCTATATTGCAGTGTAAAAATAAAGCAGCAAGTATTTACCCTGCACAGAAACAAAATAACTCACCCAAATCTAATTCTCTATGCACATTTTACATCTGCCCCCCACCCCCCTGCAGTGCACATGAACTTCAGGGGGGGGCATCCTAAGAAGGATTTTGTCAGAAAGAGTGAACTAGTATAAGGCCCAATACGCCTTGATGTAGAGCCACATGCAAAACTGATATTTTAGTCTTTTGTTTTTTTATCTTGCAAATGCACATGTGCAAACATTTCTGAACACCCCTATGGCACATGTGTTACGCACAAAGGTGCTGTTGTGATTGGGCACAGGACTGTGGTGCAAAGGTGATGGGCATTCCTGGGCAGTGGCTAGTAGTGCACACAAATATTTCCCGTTCAATGGATGTGCTAAGAGAGGGTCACTGATGTGTCAGTACAAGCAGGGCCGGCGCCACCACTAGGCAGCTTTAGGCATTTGCCTAGGACGCCGGCCACTGGAGGGCGGTACTGAGCCGCCAATGAGAGCAGGTGCCGTAGAAAGCTGCCAAGGACGGTAGCAGTACATACCCAGGGCCGCCAAGAGAAATTCTGGGCCCCGGTATAACAACTTCCTGGGGCCCCCACGGGTGGAGATCCCCGCACACTCTGCGGACCTTGTGTTACGCCACTGTTTCCAAGGTGGATACACGTACAAAAATTTACACTGTAATGTCTATTACACATGTCACACATCCATTACATATTATACCACATGCCATAATGCTCATTACACGTTATGCCACACACCTTAATGCTCATTGCATATAAAGAAGTTAACATGCTCTACCAGGGGTTAACATGCTCTGCCAGGGGTTAACATTCTGTGCCAGGGATTAACCTGTCTGCCCTGATTTACATGCTCTGCCAGGGGTTAACATGCTCTGCCAGGGGTTACATGCTCTTTGCAAAGGATTTACACATACCCTCCAACATGGCCCATTTCATTAGGTACAAAATGCTCTGTTCCTGGACTTCCCTGCCAGTGGCAATTACAGATGTGAGCCTGCAGCACAATCCAATATTCAAAAGGGGGGGTCACATATACTGCCACCCCAAGCATCACTGTCCTGGACTCACTGGCAGTTGATGTGACTGCCCCT